>NW_027362761.1:1030252743-1030680122 GCF_046119375.1 Phyllobates terribilis | reverse complement strand
GCCGTAATAGTACGACACAGTTGGCTGACATGTGCCCCGCAAACAGCCCTCAGGTGGAATAGCGATCCCATCCCTGCTGCTGTTAACCAGTGTAAGCTGCTGTCAATCTGACAACTGCATTTTAACTCTCATCATTGTGTTTAGCAGGGATCAGATAAATGAAGTTCTAGTCTCCATGGAGACTATTGAAGCCTGCAAAAAGTGTTTTAAAAAAAAAAAAAAAATCTATATCCTTCTCCCCTTTTGCCTCATCAAAATAAGAAAGAAAAAAAAATCAAATACACATATTTGGCATCGCCACATTCAGAATCGCCCAATCTATCAATATATAAAAGAATTAATCACTCAGTAAACGGCGTAACGAGAAAAATCAAAACGCCAGAATTTGGTGGTTTTTTGGATTTTTTTTTTCATCACTTAAATAAAGAGGAACCTATACAAGGTTTGGTATCTATGATCTCATAATGGCAGGTCAGTTTTAGCATTCAGTGCACATGGTAAAAATGTATGCATGTCTTTTTCCAGTACACCATAGGTAAACCAGGATATCGTTCAAAAGTACAACTTGTCCCCTAAAAATTAAGAACCTCACACTGCCATATTGACTGAAAAATTAAAAATGATGGCTCTGGTAGAAGGGAGCAAAAAAACGAAAACTGAAAATGGCCTGGTCATTAAGGGGTTTATCTGATTATTTTTGTTAATGCAGAATAATGCATTTATGTAGTTACAGCTTTTAATTTAAAAGTCTAATTATGAGACTTCCTAATCTTCTTGAACTTGGAGGTAATCCTATCCCACTATGAAATAGATGTAGTAATATTGGCACATGCCTCCAATTAGAAATGTAGTATATTTCTTCTGGTTCGCTATTTCACTTACCCCATGTGCAGGGCATTGTAGTTGTAACCGTGAGCTACTGCAAACGGTCACTGGTCGTAACATTGATACCAAAGCTACTGCAATACCCTTCACATGGTTAATTCAGGATGCAGACGCATGTACCAATACTATGTTGTAGCAGCAATGAACACTAGTAAGGCTGTGTGCCCACTATGCGTTTAAACGTTCCGCAGCGGCAAATTACACTGCAGAAACACTTAAAAATGCATGGTAGAAGGCCTGCCATGTTCCCCAATGATAATCCGCATGTGCTGTGCACATGCTGCGGTAATTCCGCTGTGGATTATCATTGCGGAAAAAAAAACAAAACGCTGCACCTCCAATTATTTTGCGGAAGCGCTGCGTTTTTGCCGCCATTGACTTGCATTGAATCGCTGGGATTCCGCATCACTGCATCTGTACATGCGGAATCCATGCGTTCAATGTGGGGATGGTACCGGTGTGGAGGACAGGACTCTCTCCCGGACCTGGGTACCATAGTTTGTTTTTTTATTTATTATTTTTTTTTTTTTTACAGGTTCTATTATACTTACCTTCTGATGGCCCCCGGTCTCCTTTTTCTTCACTTGCTGGCAGATCGTGGTGAACTGAAGGACCTGCGCTGACGTCATTTAGTCATGTGACGGCAGGTCCTTCAATGTAGTGTACCGCGAGCTGCCGGCAAGCCAGACTGAGCGAAGCTAGACTCTGGGCCATCGGAAGGAAAGTATAGATTTATTTTTTACCATTCTTTGGGGTCACGCTATATAAATCCATGCTGGTTGCATGGATTTATATAGTGTGACCGAGTTGACAAGCACTTCCAAGTGATGCTAAAAGCGTTTGGAAAGCGCTTGACAACTCGCATGCCGGAAATGCACATGAAGAACGCTTCATTTCCGCATGTCCCTGGCAGGAAAAACGCATGTACATCCGCATGCATTTTTTCTGTCCGGAAAAAATCCGGAGCATTTCTGCATCGTGGGCACAAACTTTAAGGCTATGCTGGAGAATCTCCTACTGTACATATTGAGGCCGGATTCATCAAGACTGGCGTTGTTCACACAGGTCTTGATGAGGCGGTGTGCTGGAGTCAAACTCCTGATCTGTGAGAGGTGCACACGATTTCACGAATCTGGAATGTCTGACAAGTGGTGTGCACTGCACCAGAAATCTTAGGCCAGTGAAGTACTGGAGTGAGATTTCTCACATGGAGAAGGCCACAGTTTGTCATAATTAGGCTGCTGTGTCCCACCCCTGCTTCGCCCATTTTGTTGGAACCGGGAGAAACTAAAATAAAACCGCTAAGTCATCAAGTTTGGGCTCGACTCAGAGTTGTGCCTAAATTTTACGACTTTTCAAAGCTTTGTTGCCAGAATTTTGATGTGAAAGCTTTAAATTGGGGCCTTCTCAGCGTCCAAAGGATTCTTCTTCTTCCTGGCTGGTAAGTCTGCATGGCAATAACCAAAGACTTGGCAGCATTAATTGTAGTCTACTGCACTATTCCTGAGATCTATGTAACTTCACAATTGACTGGCACGTGTTAGTTTTTATGTACTCAGGAGTCTTGTCTGAGGTTAGTAGTTCTGCCAGAGTGGGGACAGGTCTCACTAATAAAGTGGGACTGGGCCTCATCTCCTTCCTTCTAGGAAGCCCCAGAGCCAAATGGCTTTCTGGCTGTGCCTTGTACCCTCCATACCAGGTTGCTAGTCTATTGTAAACAGGTCCCCAAACCTTGGCGAGACAGGACCCTTAAACTGAAAACCAGACTGCAACATGACTCCTCTTGCTAATACAGTAACAGGATGCCTCAACTGTGCCCCCTGATGACTCCCTGGAATCAGCAGCTGTTACTTCAGAAAAATGGCATTAAAGGTTTGAAAAGTCACAAATTTATTGTGCATCAGCAAATTGGCTAAAAATGTGACCTATGGTGTTTCCACACTAGTTTTAATTGGCTCCCTTTTAAAATGGTGGGGCAGGTATGGGGCTGTGCCCACACCCGCCTGTCAGATTCTTCAAAAATCAGCGCTCTGTACTCCAGAAATGCTTCTCCAGTCAGAGGGGATGCACCAAATTCTTTAAGTGTCATGCACCTATTGATGAATTCCGTGTCATGTACTCCAAGCAAGACTGGCGCAGTGCTGCTGGGTTCTATGCCAGTCTTGATGGATATGTATGGAGCATGTATGTTATGCACTTTCAGGCAGGTTTTGAAGTGAGCCCACCTGGAAGCTGTGTATATGCTCTCATGCTGTGGATTATTTTTTTTTTGCAATCGATTGATGAAATCGACGACAAACTGCACACATTGTGTATTTTGTGGCTGTAACTAATCCAAGTGGATGTATCTGGATATTATTTCCGACTGGATCTACTTCCAGCTCCACTTCTGGAGGAAAAAAACTGCTTGTGAATTTCCAGTCCCAGCGTTTGTTTTTTATTTCTGTAGAGAACTCTGAATGGAGCACATTATCCAGACATGCAGGTACAGATGATAATCCCTGGCATTGTGTGCACTCGGCAGGACTCCTTGTCACATGATGACTACTTCTCACATGACAGTCATCAGCAGGCTGCCCAGTGTAATGATAGTCTTCCTGCAGAGGGTGTGCACTGCACTGAAGCCCGGCCTTCTGCCAAACAGATGTCTGGGTCTTGTGACTTGCATACTGTAATGTATGGTCGAGTACTATAGATCTGGGAAGCAGCAAGTCGTACCTGTCAGCATGTTATCTGCGCTCACTAGACTGAACCTGGGAAGGAGTGACTCTTGTCAGCCCTGGATCTCCGCCGTGTCTTCTGCTGAAGGTGGATTTGCTTCTGAGTTAATGGGATAAATATTGTAGGACTCTTCCCACTTTTTTTTTTTTTTTTTTTTTTTCCCCCTCGGTTCTTCAGCCACAATGTGTGGGGGCACCCAGAAAACTAGTGCCCAACCTGGGTGCTGCTCAAGAAGACTAAGGAACAGGTGGATTGCACGCTGCCTGCTTGCCGACAGGTGTAAATACTCCGGGAAACGTCCAAGACGAGCGGCTAACTGTCCTGACATTGACTACACACAGCCAGGGTAAATATTCCAGGGTTTTTGTAATGGGCACAGATGTATCTTGCACAGAGTAATATTAAGGCAGGTAATAACTGTTTATAGGTTTGGTTCGTTTGTGGTTTTTTGTCATTCGCTCTTCCCAATAAAATGTGAGGCTGTCAAGACTAGGCACAGAAACCCATTGGTATTATATTAGTGTGTGTACGTACAGTTCTATTCATAGTGAGGATTGTTGGGCTGAACAAGCTTTGTACACAACCAGCAAGTTCATGTACTGTGGGAGGAAAATGTATAAAGGTCATGCAGGAAGACAGTGTGTATATAATGCGACGTATACCCTCCCCATACGTTATCAGCCAATTCTGTGAGACTTTGAGTTTGGCTTCTTTCCTTTGTGTATGGGCACCTTACCTGGAGAATGGCATTACTATATCGGCTGTGTAACCCTTCTGCGGATATAAGGATGTTGGTAGAATAGGCTATGGGTTGTGGTGATTCCAGTCTGTGGCTTTATTTCCCTGCAGAGGACCGGAGGAGCACAGTGCGGGGCATCACACCATCACAGCAGGCCTGGCACAGTGCTCTGCTATTTTACAGTGGGATGAAGCTTCAGACCATGGCATAAGAAAAGCGATGATTAGATTTTAAGGTTAAGGGATCATTTTAACAAAAAATGATCCTAATTGCATAAACTGTATCTGCCACTAATAGAGTTAACTGATCCAAGCAAGAGCATGCTCAAAAATGTATTTAAAAAAGAAAAACTTACTTTATCATTGAACATGTATGGCAAGTTTAAGCAACTGTTAGGTCCGTGTCACACTGCTATGGAACACGAACCGTTCTTGTATCTGGAAGAATCTATTTAATTTTTCTTTACCCATCTCTGAAATGTCGGATCAATGGGAACACCAAAATGAGGGTCCCGTGGGGATTCCCGCTCCTCACAACTGCACTCTGCTGCGTCTTCAAATATCTATGTGGCTGACTAGAAGAACTATAAACACTTGGAAACTACAATTCCCAGCAGACCCAGTCAACATTTCTAGGGCATTATAAACTGTTTTTTGATTGCAAAACAAATGGTCTTCTGCTCTAACAGTGTTTTACTCGTCCAAGAATGTCTCCCTGTGAATGAGCAGGAATTGGCTGGCCTGGGTACTGCGGGGTGACGGATCGTGACCAGCGCCCAGACAATGCAGAATAGAAGTGCAGCCGTCAGTCTGCTCAGCAGATTTCCTCATGTGGGTTTAGGGGGGTGAATCCAGTCATCTGATAGTCTTGTGCTTTACTAGTGGTGCCTGCATCCCGGCAGGGCTGTACTGCCTGCATCCCGGCGGGGCTGTACTGCCATGTGATGCGTATTATTTTTCTAGCCCAAGAAAGCAATGACGGACTTTGGTTTCTTGATGTCATGAATGTCTGTGCCTCTGTCGCATTGGATCTGGTAATGATGTAATGTCGGCAGCGGTGAAGTGTTGCGTTTCTCATGTGTTTAGTCGCTGATTTATAAATCCTTTGTAAAGCTGACATTGAGGCCAAACATGTGCTGTGCCGTCAGCCAATAATATTGGAAAAGTGTATACAACGCTCTTATAGGAAGAGAGCCTGTCGTAAAATAACCCCAAATCTACTCCTTACGAAGTGTAATTTCCTCCTGTTTAAGTCCACAATACCAACAACTCAGTCCTGTAAACGAGTGCCAGACTATCAGATTTTCTGGATTAGCAAAAGCCAGAATAAAGCAATGTCTTTGTAGAATGGGTTTTGAGACCAGATTGGATTATCAGTCATATGGTTTATTTATCTGTTAACTAGTAGACTATTTAGGAGGGGTAGTTACAGGAAATAATTGCACCCCCACCACCATGAATAATAAATTCCTGCATTTACTGAAGCACAGAGCCGACCCTAAACTTACAGACGTGCATGTGAAGCCTGAATCCTGCGCCCTGCCAATACTGTCTGGCTAAACTCCATGTTTTCCATTTCCAGCTGGCCTTGTACAGAGTTTGACTTGAACTGCATCCGTCTGATTGTTTACCAGGACTGTGAAAGGCGCGGCAGGCAAGTGCTGTTTGACTCCAAAGCTGTACGTGAAGTAAAAGATGAAAACCCGCAGGTGAGACTTTTTTTTATTTATTTTTTTTTTTATTCTAG
The DNA here is from genome assembly GCF_046119375.1 of Phyllobates terribilis. Lineage (NCBI taxonomy): Eukaryota > Metazoa > Chordata > Amphibia > Anura > Dendrobatidae > Phyllobates > Phyllobates terribilis. The sequence continues at coordinate 1,030,674,031 of NW_027362761.1, read as the reverse complement.
ACCTGCTGATCTTTCCAAGGGCAAAACTAGTTCTTCTCCCTGTTAATTTTTAGTGGAAATACGATTTTTAAATTTCAACTATTGAAATATGGTCGTCATCACTTTTTTCTTTAACCAATTCATCAGAAATATTAATGTAGTCTATTTTTATTAGATTTTGCTGCATGACTGCCTTCTAGTTTTCTGGCTTTGGCTCCACTACTACAGCTCTTCATCGAGGTGTTCCAGGTGCTGTCTAAATGCCCAATTTTGCCAAACTAACCTAAGACTGTGCTGTGGTTACATAGCATAGCTTTTTTTTCCCCCCTTCCCTCAAACATTGGTCACATTGCGTAATGCAAGTGAATAGGGTCTATCTCTCCAACATGCTTTATACTGCAGTTCTGACTGTTCAGTTTATAATTGCATGATTACCAGTGCAGTGAACATGCCCTGACCTGATGCCCACTACAGCAAGGACTAAAATACCACAAAATAAATGACCTATGCACGTATGTAGTGTCAAGTGTATCTTAAAAGTAGTGAAATGTTTTAAACGGTTTGTTCCCCTGTAATGTTGCAGGAGATGGTCGTGTAGCTGTGAAATGTTAGTTCCTCTTCGCTCACACTCGGCTGTGTGACCTAACACCTAAGTGATTAATGCGGGTGTGTGCACAGTGCCTAAGAGCAGCACATGATCCCTGAACTGCTGCCAAGTAGCCATGCATGCAATGTCTGACTGATCAACTGCTTGTGAGCACAAATGGGTCAGGCCGTTTAATATTCATGCCTGTGTCACTGACTTTCATCCACAATGAGAAGGTTGTGTGGGTCACCAGGTCCGTAGTATTGAAATCTGCAGATTAAACGCCATACTTTGTCCATTGTAAGTGAGGAATACTCAGAATTCATTAAGCACATGGCACTTGTGACTCTATTACTGCCCCATAATTGTATTCATAAATGGCCAGCAATTGGGGGCAGCAGTGTGACAGATTTATAGATGCTATGTAATTGCTTCAGCAATTGGCTAATTAGCAGAGGCTCCCCTAGCTAACATACATGGCCAGGAAGGGAGTCCTGTCAGAAGTTATCACGAATTGCTTCAGCTCAACACTTTAACGTCATCCTCCAACCTCCATCTCTATAGAAGACTTTGCTGCTCATTTCAAAAATGAGTGACTAAAAAAGCCAAATCTTTTCTGCTCAACCACTACAACCCCTATGTATAAATTGGTCCTTTCATCAACCCTTAATCTACTAAATTAGTGCATGCCCTCAATCTCCCACCTTGAATACTGCAAAATCCTCCTCTGTGGCCTCGCTGCAAACTCTCTTGCACCTCTCCAGGCTATCCTTTAACTCTGCTGCCCAACTAATCCACCTCTCCTCACTACACCTCCAGTTTTACCCTCTGCAAATCCCTTCATTGATTCCTAATTCCCCAACGTATCCAATTCAAACTACTAACATTAACCTACAAAGATTAATTTGTCCTGATATCTTCCAACACCTAATCTCCGGTCCTCTCAAGACCTCCTTCTCTCCTCCACGCTTAAACGTTCCTCACCCAATCGCCTCCAAAACATTTTCTGAGTATCCCCCATCCTCTGGAATTCTGTGCCTCAACACATCCGATAATCCGCCACATTTGGAACTTGAAAGCTTACACCCTGCTGCTACCACGCCCCCGTCTCACATGGCAAGATCGCTGCTGTGTCACGGTTTTGGTGACGCAACAGCGACCTCACCAGCGATGTCGCTATGTGTGACACTTTGCAGCAATCAGGCCCCTGCTGTGAGGTCGCTGATCGCTGCAAAGTGTCCTGGACCATTTTTTGGTCGTTGCCCTCCCGCTGGTCAGCACACATCGCTGTGTGTGACCAGCGGGAGCAGCGATCAGGCTGGTAACCATGATAAACATCGGGTTACTAGGGGCACACGCACACCTAGTATCCCGCTGTTTATCATGGTTACGAGCCTGCTAAAGTGAGCGGTGCACCTCCCGGTCACCGTAGCAGAGTGGTAACCATGATAAACAATGGGTTACTAGGTGCGCGTGTGCCCCTAGTAACCTGATGTTTATCATGGTTACCAGCCTGCTCCTGCTTCAGCAGGCTGGTAACCGGAGCAGGACATCGTGGAAAGATTCTTTCAACGATGTCGCTGCTCCCCTGATCGTTGGTGAGCCTGCCTGTTTGACCGCTCACCAGCGACCACATAGCGACGCAGCAACGATCCCTGACAGGTCGTATCGTTGTCGGGATCGTTGCAGCGTCGCTAAGTGTGACGGGGCCTTAAGGCCGCAAGACTTTCTCTACCAGTCTGTCATTATTTTCTTCACTGTAATCTATATTTGTATTTTGTATGTAACGCACCATGGAGGCAACTATTATCTAGGCATGTTGCCTCTTTTCCACCAGAATCTTTCAGTGTTAAATTATCTTATTTTTTTTGCTGTTGTAGAACTGAGCTATAGGATAGGGGTCTGGAATTAATCTCTGACAAGCACTGACTGGCACTATATTTTGGGGACTGTGGCAAGCTGTATCTGGTTAACTTCTACAATGGGGGCAGCAGGGCGTTTGCCAGAGGATGCGAGGCAGTAAGCAAGTTGGCGACTGCCTGTAAGCTCTACTATTCTCCCCTGCTGTACATTGTAATGGATGCTAAATAAGGAATAAAGGTGTTATCCATTGGAGTGTCCCATCTTCTCTTCCATACATGCTATACTTTTAGGCAGTGTGGCTGATAAGACATGCTGCACATGGAACACCAATATTTGTAACTTAATATCTATATTTTTATTTATATCTTATAAGACTTTAAAAAATGACCCACGTAAACCACAGCAGTGTCTGTAGGCGCAGAGTCTGGTATTATTGCTCGGTTGAATGTAGCGCAGTAGTAGACTCGGCCTATTGAGGGGCAGTGAGTGTTTGAGGGGAGCTTTTTGATTTTTTTAGTGTCCCATTTCCTGCTATGCGTTCTAGTTCTATAAGTAACGCGCCCATGTTTGTTCTCCACTTGACTTTTTTTTTCTAGGTTCAGGTGCAGCAGATGTACAGTATTGTGATTGTTTGCAGATTGTTATCAGAAGTGGGTTAATGTATTTTGCAGTCAGTACGGACACTGCTCTGGAGCGAGGACACTTTTAATGGCTTTGTTTTTGCCTGTCCTAGCATTGTCGCACACATGACTGCTGCGTGCACATTTAATAGCCTCTTGATAGTCACTTTGAAGATTGCATAGACCAGATAGCTGGTGTTTGCTCAGGGACTTTATACAGAGAATTGTAAATATTTTGCGCTACACAAGTGTTAAAATGACTGCCCACTTTCAGGCTTTAGATCTTAAAGCGGAGTGTCTCCGCGTGATAGAAATACAGCTAAAAATCTGACTCACAGGAGCTCCCACTGTCATCTGGGTGTCACCATTGAGGCTTCTTCCTCCCTGTGCAGACTAGTCCTATCCAATTGGTGCTGATGGTGTGAGACCTAAGAACACACCCCTTTGGCAATAGACTGGAAATCCCTAATTGGCTTATTCCTCTAGAATATTTAAGAATAAGATTAACAGTAAAACATATTTCTAATGAAAATAAGAGTTTCTACTGAAATGGTCATGTTAGGAGAGCAAACTGATCCTGTTCAAATAAATATAGTAGTAATGTTAAATGAATTAAAACTTTGTCTTTTAAACAGAGATCAGGAGAAGAGGCTCCAACCAGATCCAAACCCTGTCAGACCAGCAGCAGTGGAACATGCACAATCTCCTCCCGAAATACAACCTCTGGATCGAGCCAGCCTGCCAGGCAGCAGCTCCCCAAGTACCAGGTAGGAGCAGGTTGTTTATTAGTAAACTTTACTTCTACCATTTGCATCTGCAGTGAACATACAGATTCTACTGGCTTCTTGTAACATTGTGTCTTTGTAAACTGCAGACCTTCATGTGTGCTTGCAGGATAGCGGTATAATTATCATGAAATTAACAAAAGAAGCCACAGCTTAAATAAACCACATAAAATGTTTAATTAGAAAAAGTGGGCTTTCCTTTTTAGAGGGAGTCTGAGTACACTTCTTACCACTAAAGCCTTGTCCAGATCTCCCTTTCTTAGCCTGCATCTGTAACTTTTCAGGCATGCACATGAAACATCAGTGTGCCTAGATCTCTATTGCCAGATCAAGGACAAAAGGGTGTTTGTTTAAATCTACATATGGCAAAGTGTGGAATGGCTGAGACTCTGCTCCTCCATACTTCTCTTTCCTACATCTGTATGGCATTCATCATTGGTCACTGTTAAGTCTCATAATTTTTTTTTTTTTAGTAAGTATAGAAGTTGAAAAAATATCCATATCTCTGATCCGAGCATTGTTGTTCCTCCATCCTATTTCCCCTTCCACTTATGGGCAGACTGCAGCTAACTTACACCTTCATGTCCTGAGTCTGCATGAACCTTTTGATTCCCTATTTTGTGCTTCATAGGAGGTTTACCATGCAGCTTGCCGGGCCTCCTCTGCTCTGTGCCTCAATGCCAAAAGCCTCTGGATCAGGCCGGGGTCTATGGTTGTAAACTCCCCAGACACGCACATCAGGTTTGAGACTCTGGAGCCCTTATTAACTCTGACACCTGCCTATATGTGCACATTTATTTAGCCTCCCAAGATCTAATACTTCTCTTCTGTAGTAGTCCTGCTCAAACCCCTTTTCAGCATTCTCCGACTGCATTAAGGATAGAGCCAGTATAGAGCAAGACGGTCTAAATTATTGATGGCCGCACTAGTTTTGTTTGACCAATGAGGACACCCTTTATGTTAACTATGAGCATATTTTTACCTTCTAGGAGATTTGTTCTGTCTACATAATGACATGTTTTCATAATTGTAGGGACTTTAGTGACCAGCTTTTAAAAGGAATGTCACCAGGTTTTTGCCACATGTACGAGCAGCATAATGTAGGGCTAGAAACCCAGGTGTTGTATCACTGGTTGCGTGCTGTTTTGGTCCGTTTTATCAGCAGGAGATCCTCAATAAGAGCACTGGTAAACCTGCTGCTATGTAGTCCTCCATATTCATGAGCTCTGTACAGCCCCATCCACACCATTGATTGGCAACTTTCTGCCTGCGCAATGTACTGCCCAATCAATGGTGTGGGCAGGGTTCTACAGAGCTCCGCATTCAGAGAGCTGGTAGATCTGCAGCAGAAAAGTGATTTTTATCCAATCGACAGCAAGCAGCTCAGTAAGTGATACATTGCTGGAATCATGGTCTTTTCCCCCTACATCGTGCTGCTTTCAGATGGGATGGTAAAAACCTCATGACAGATTACTTTTAAAGCAATGGAAGCATCCTGACTGCACATGTTCTCCTCCATCATTCCCATTTTGAAGGACTTGATTCCACAATAGTCCACTACAACCACCACCTTGTCTCTATACGACCCAGAATGTGACCTCCATGGGTTAGTAGGTGACTGCTGCAGCCCCTCAATAGGATCTTCTGGGCCTCGTCTCTGTGGCTGTTCACCTTTTATTTCTCGGGCCAGGCTTATCTGGAGTCTGCCTGGTAGCCAGAGAAGCTGATGGTTAGATTGTTGCTCCATTTGGATCATGCCTAGTATTGCCATAGTAAGTGACACTGAAATTTGGGAATAGTGTAATATGTTGACAACCTTCCTAGAAGCACGCTGCAGTAACCTGGAGCTTAAAGTGCAATTTCCAGAGTTTATTCTTAACACCAATTGTTTATTTAACAATTTACCTTAAACTTTTCTACCTAGGATTCTGAGGTCAATGAAAAGCAAAAATAGTATGGCATAAATAAGTGCTTTTATTTCTTCCTACACCAACATAGGTGTAGTTAACAGAATACACAAAAATAACTAATTATTTTAGAGGAAAAATGAATCAATTAAAACGAAAAATTGAACATGTGTGTGAATAGTCACAGTATCCCAAAAATACATGAGTAGAAAATAAGACTTTGTTCCCGTCTCATGACTCTGAGTCACTGAACAAACCTGTAACGCGGATTACAAATGCACTTATGATCCTTGGGTGTTGCCTCACATGTAGTATCCAGGACAGGAGGATACACCGCTGTATCAACTGCTGCTAAATGCCTCAGACAATGACTACATGAATCGTGATCATTCCACTGATACTAGTTGGTGTTTCTGCTGAAATGCAAAACTCCCTGTGTATAGTAAAGTTGTGCCCTTCACTCCAAACAATCAATCTGACTGACATGAAGGGTTCCCTTTGCTGACAAGTGCTTTACAGAAGATATTCCTGTGTCTAACCTCTTACCCCCTGCCACCTCTGCTTATATGGTTGTGCAGTTCCTATTGTTGATTCTTACGTTATGTCCCCATAGTGATGTTGCATTGGCGAGAAATCGCTTTTTTTTTTTTTTTTTCTTTTCTTGCAAATTAGGCTGGAAGTGCATTGGGGTGTAACGATTTATTCCCTGCTCCTCAGCCCTCCTATGTATTCCTGGACTAGTACCACCTTCCTCTGACAGGTCATTGAATCTTTTAGAATATATGCACACAGTCAGTGTTTACACAAGAAACTGCTGTAACAGGAAAAATCTCTGCATAAAATGTGAGCCTTTCCCATTCATTTGAATGGGTGAAAAATGCTTAAAAAAAACAACTCCAAATTTGAAGCAGTTTCAAGTCTGCATGTCCATTTTTAAAGGGAAAAATAAGTATGTACATGAGACATCAAGAATCTTATTGACTTTGTTTTTGCAGTGAAAATAAATTGGTAATTGGCTTTAACATCGTGACTATCAGTTTTAACCAGAGGAGGGCTGAGGAGCTGGAAGTGTATCATTGCGCTCCAATGCACTTCCGGCCTCATTTGAATATAACTTTCAAAAAAAGCGACTTCTTGACACACTTTTAACATTTGTCAATCCATGCCTTTGTCCCTATGTAACCACACAAGTGGTTTGGTGTATTTTGTCTACGTGTGTGACAAGCTATATTTTTACAGTACACAAAGCCAGCCTCCGACGTGAATATGCTGGGGGAGATGATGTTCGGGTCTGTGGCAATGAGTTACAAAGGTTCCACCTTAAAGATTCACCTAATCCGGTAAGTTCCCAGAGCAAGTGTTACCTGATATTGAGCCTAAATTTCAAGAAAGCAGAATGGAATCAGAAGCACCTGTTATTCAGACCTTGTCGAAGAGGCAAGAAAAACGTAATTATGTGATTTTATTGCTGCTGCCTCTAAATTCTGAGGGAGGGCGTCTCATTTCCTCCGAATTCTGGCCTGAAACTGGAATATGGGCAATGAGTCAAGTAGTGAAATCATTAGCAAATGTTTAGTTCATGTTTCCATGGCACCAAAGATATGACTCCCATCAGGGAAGTAGTTCTGTTGTGGATCAAGATTGACTGACTGCAAAATTTGGTGATTACAGCACTAAAAATATAAAGGTAATACATAAGTTTCTTTTCCTATGTGCCGTATTGGTGTAAGACGTGAGCACTGCATACTGAGATGAGGACCGATTGGGCAGAAGCTTTGTCTATTTTCTCAAATTCCCCAAAAGAGAATACTAAAAAATGGAGGTGAAGTTTGATGCGTTAAACTTCACCAACCAGGAACTACACTTAAGCATCAATATTCCTGTAGGAAATGATCAGACATGTGATAAGGTGTCCCTGTGTATTATGCAACAAAGCAAATGAAGCAGGACACGGCTGCTTTTAAAGGGTTAATCATCTAGAGGAGGATGTAGCTTCTTGTTGGGGTTACTTAAAGTGTCTCTATAGATCATCAGCCATCCACAGTAATCCTGTTATATCGGCATGTGTTTAATTTTTGTTGTAGCTTCTGGCCTTCATCTTCCCCAGCTGTTCCAGAATGCACATGTTGCATGAAGACTACAGCATAGATCTTCTTGTGTTCACATGCGCACACACGCCCCACTCTATGGTATCTCTCGGCTTAAGCAGGGAGTCATGCACAGATGTCAAGATAGTGAGACATTGGAGATCCCAATTTTGACTCCCTTTCTACTTACTAGATAACATTCTTTTGAGAGAGATGGAGATGGACATAGTCTGAGTGTCCGCCTCCAGAAGGCGTATACGCCCTAAAATGACGCACATTAGAGCGCATGTTAACTGTCAGCACAAATAGTCTATGGCCCCGTCGGAAAGCATACTCCCGTTTTGCAGGGGTTTGGACATAAGCCCCAATGAGACCAACTAATGGGTGGCAAAACGCAATGTGAAAGCACCCCAAGATTAAAATTTCAATTACAAAATTTTAATATTTTGCATCAACAAATTTGAGTAATACTGAATACACCGCACATCAAAAACGACTATAGTCTAGTATTTTGTATGGCCTCCATGATTTTTAAGGATGGCACTAAGTCTTCTAGGCATGGAATGAACAAGTTGCAACATTTTCTATTCTTCAAAAATTACCCATTTTAAAGCCTGGTTGTTTGGTGGAGAGAGGTGTTCAACTGGGCTCATAAGAGACGAGTTGAGTGAGCATCAACGAGTAATTCTGATCAGAAGACCAAATTGGCCACTGAATCACTTTTCACCTTGTTTTTCAGAAATGAAACAGTGGCCTTAAATGTGTTTTTGTATAATTATGTTGGAAAAGTGCAGATCTACCAATGGCACAGTGATGGTAGCATCATCTCTCGGTATGGAGCACTACATCTGTAAATTCATGATACCATCAATAAAGTGTTGCTCCCCAACACCACGAGGGCTCATGCAACCCTAGATAAGGACACTGCCACCGCCATGTTTTATTGTGGGCACCATGCATTTTTCTTTGTACTCCTCACCTTTAACTGTATGTAGTCAAAGGGTTTTGGAACCAATGCCTTAATCTTGGTGTCACCGCTCCAGAATAGAGTACCAATAGCCTTCATATTCTTCAGTATGGGCCCTGGCAAATTGTAGACAAGCATTAAGAGGGTCTTCATCTTGTAGAGGACTCCTCTGAATGTTACTCATCTGCAGTGTACGCTGTATTGGGTCATGGGAAACGCTCACCTTTTTTTTTTACTTCTATTTTAGCTAACTGCATTGACCTTGCATGTCTGTCTTCAACCATCCCCATCAGAAGACTCTCTCCTGTTAAGGTGTTGACTTCCATGGTCGGCCTGGACATCGGAGATGGTTGCAGTTCCATCTTTGTTAAATTTTTGTATCACTTTTGTTAAATTAATCAGCAAAGCTTTGCCATAATATCTTGTAGCCTTCACCCTGTGCGTGTGTGAGACAGTTCTCTTCCATGTGGTGCCATTGCTGATAGCATGAAATGGGACGGGGTTTTCTTTGATTAGTGATGCCCCTTTTATTGTCAGCTGTTTGCTGGCAACATGTTTAATGAATAATTAGACTTGCCTGTGACTGAGTTCTTAATTGGAATATTGTAGTCTAAACTTTAGCTTTGCTCTTTAAGGCTGTACTCCTCTTTTTGGCCTTGAATGAAATTAATTTTGCGCACAGAAGTAATTTTCCAATTTGCAATGAATGGTCCACATTTGTTGGGAGTTCTTTTTTGTATCCTGTAAAAAATGTTGATTCCGAAGGGAAACTGTGTGTGCATACATATACAGGTGCATCTCACTAAATTATAAAATCAAAAATTTAATTTTATTTCAATTCTTCAATACAAAGTGAAACTCATATTATATAGTAATTACAAACAGTGATCTATTTCAAGTGTTTATTTCTGTTAATGATGATGATTGTGGCTTACAGCCAATGAAAACACAAATGTCATCTCAGTAAATTAGAATACTTTATAACAGCTTGAAAAAATGTTTTTAAAATCTGTAATGTTGGCCTACGGAAATGTATGTTCAGTAAATGCACTCGAGGCTCCTTTAGCATCAATTGCTGCATCAATGCGGTGTGGCATGGAGGCGATCAGCCTGTGGCACTGCTGAGGTGTTATGGAAGCCCAGATTGCTTTGATAGCCGCCTTCAGCTCGTCTGCATTGTTGGGTCTGGTGTCTCTCCTCTTCCTCTTGACAATACCCCATAGATTCTCTATGGGGTTAAGGTCAGGCGAGTTTGCTGGCCAATCAAGCACAGTGATACTGTTTTTAAACCAGGTTATTGGTACTTTTGGCAGTGTGGACAGGTGCCAAGTCCTGCTGGAGAATGAAATTTCCATCTCCAAAAAGCATCAAGTGCTCTTAAATGTTCTGGTAGATGGCTGTGCTGACTTTGGTCTTGATAAAACACAGTGGACCTACCCCAGCAGATGACATGGCTCCCCAAACCATCACTGATTGTGGAAACTTCACACTAGACCTCAAGCAGCTTGGATTGTGCGCCTCTCCACTCTTCCTCCAGACTCTGGGACCTTGATTTCTAAATGAAAATTGGAACTCTAGGACCTTGTGGAGTGTCAATGACTGCCTTCTGGACATCTGTCAAGTCAGCCGTCTTCCCCATGATTGTGGAGCCTACTGCAACAGACTAAGGGACCTTTTTAAATGCTTAGGAAGCCTTTGCAGGTGTGTTTAGTTAATTATTCCAATTTACTGAGATAATGACTTTTGTGTTTTCATTGGCTGTAAGCCATAATCATCAACATTAACAGAAATAAACACTTGAAATAGATCACTCTGTTTGTAATGACTATATAATGAGTTTCACTTTTTGTTTTGAAGAACTGAAATAAATTTAACTTTTTGATACTCTAATTTAGGGAGATGCACCTGTATATTTTTTTAAATGGTATAATAGTAACATATCTGGGTGCCCTTATGCCAGCAGTGGCCTTGTGTCCAAACTGCACAATTCCTCCAAAAAAAAATCACCTGCTTTTCTTCTTGGGTTTGTTTTTTTAAACTCTGGTATCATATATTTTTCACAGGTGTACAGGCAATTAGTTATGTCTCCAAACTTTAAACTTCGCTTTCCCTTTTTTTTTTTTTTTTTTTTTAGGTGTCCTCTTCAGCTCATGATTAGTAAAGTGTTCTCTGCTAAAGTCGGTGGTTTCAGCACCAGCACGTAAGAAATATCTACTGACCTGTGATTAATATGAACGTCTCACCTTTCTAATTATATTAGAGGGGATATCCACTACTTAAACACCTTCTCAACACCCTTGTTTCCCACTATACTATTTTTCAGTGCAGCAGCTCTCATTTCATCCAGATGTATGTGATTCGTCTGAAAGTGGGGAGAGTAAAGCCAGCACTCAGTCCCGAGTAGTGGACAACCCCTTTAACAGTATAGTAGTTTACCTCCAGTTTTAAAAAAATTGCATAACATTTATCCACAAGTGTCAGTTGTAATCTTCTCTTGAATAAGGCCTTATTCAGATTTCAGTGACTTTTCATAAACCAATAGGCCAGATTTTATCAGGATGTCTGTTTTCTACTAAGACTCCTCAATGGTGTGGTGTCTTTTTGTTCTATCATGACAATCATGGTTAGATTCTGTCTAAGGCAAATTCTCACACACTGTCCAGATTTCACCCCCATCCCAAACTACATGTATGTGCATGTAGCGTTTTCAAAGACAAGTCGAGCAATACTTCTTGCATGGCCAGTCAGAAGAACCATCTGTAGAACGATTCCCCGTCTGACGTACTAATATCCAGTCTCTTACATATGCAGACAGGAGGAATTCTATAGGATTTTGCTCTTTATAACCTGACACAAATGTCTATCTGTAAACAACATATATTTGCACCATCACAACGTGTTTTGAGGTCTGATCATTAAAGGCAAAGAGAAACAGGAGATTGCTTTAGAGCAAAAATCCTGTATCAATAATATTCAAATTCTCCTCTCAAACTTGTCTGGCAGAACCATTTGTAGAGTGATCATGTTGCCATGCATCCTGCATGTAGGCCCTAATGTTGCTTTTTGTATTGGAAGAGCTATCTGCACCCATGTCTTCAAGTTAGTAAGTGAAATTTATTTTAAGGAACTCTTAAAAAGTATCCCCAGAAGCTTATCCGGGTGGGTGGGTTCATGTGGGCTAAAGGAATTAGTCTTATGTTCTAATGGAACTACACAGGAATGCATAATGGCCCTGATTTGTCAAGATCAGCTAGCCATCGTTCCTAGACCGTCTTGATCGAGAGGGCATGCTGATGTCGGAGGCTTCTGAATTATTACGAGGCACACGCCTCTTAACGAATCGGGCACATTAAGTGGGAATAATGGGGAGTAAGATTTGTGGCTTAAGGAACACCACTCGTCATGAATTTAACAATCAGAGGTTGCCATACCCCTGCGCCATTCCAGCTCTGCCCAGTTGTATGGAATTCTTAAGACATTTTTGTGCCATTCCCAACAGTCGCAAAATCTTGGTGCAGCCTGTCATTGCACTAATTTTTTTACAACTTTTCAAAACTTTATGTGCTGGAATTCTTAAACACCCACCCCAGACATTGCTATTTTATGGAAACAGACATAATTTAACAAATACTTGTATATTTTAATAAGTTGGCAACAATAGGAGAAGCTTGACAAACACTCCACATGCTTGGAGGCTATCCAGTTCTGTAAAATTTTTATTTGCTAGAATTTGTTCCCTAAAAGCTGTTTGGTTTAAGCCAATGTAAAAGTTAACCTCTTTACAACAAGTAGTATAGTTACTACTATAGACAAAAGGCCTCCATTATCTGGAGGTCAATTAAACAATATTTGGTCTTGGAACCAGTTCTAGATCCCCGTTAATAATTTAGTAGCCTCTCCCATGTTGGCTTTCTATTGACGTTGTTTTTTTCTGTTCCAGTATGGAGAACATGAGTCATGATGGCACAGGCCTCAAGCTTGGGGTGAGCCACACTGGACAAGGTTCATGTCAGACTGCATCTAGCCTAGGTATGTGTAGTATTTGGGTTAATAGCAGTACATTTTTTTGTATACTGCTGAGCATCACTGCTCTATTAACACTCTGTGATATCGGCCATCATGGACTAATAGAACTTGCAGACGGGTTGTCATCTAGATAAGCACATCGTCGATACCCACTTGTCCATGTTTCCTATAATTGAGTCTTTTATATCACCTTTTTTTTTTTATTTCGTTAGTGTCTTCTATTTTTGTGTTGTGTTTTTTTTTTTCTTTCAGTTGTTCAGTTTTTGCTTCTACTTCTTATTTTAGGTATTTTACAGATGTGTGGCAGCAAACTGCTGCCTGCCATGTTTGAAGCGCGCCCCCTCCGGCTCATCCGGAGTGCCTCTTTCTTTGCAGGTTTGTGTGGAATGCAGAATAACTTGAAAGCCACACAAATCCCTGTGTGATCGAATGATTAACAGATTTAGTGGTCCCGTTCAGGATTGCAGCGGGTCCATGCAAGGGTTGTAATTGAAGATACTAGAACACCTGCATGTCTGCTCCTCTGCCCTTAGTGTTACTGTAAAGCTAGATCATCCAGTATGGTAGCAATCCAGTGGACAGACCAACTTCTGATGTGATGACATGACATGAACCTTTGCAATCCTGAAATGACTTTGGGTTTCTCTATGCTCTTGAAAACCTATTTTTGCTAATTCTAAAGCCGTAACAGCTTTTTCTATAATTATTGTATTTAATGGTCACTTCTCACATCCTTTAAGATCTGGCAATAATGGCACAAAATATTACTTGTGTGACAAAGTTCAGTCTACCTGGATTGTTGGACTAAGACTATGTAGAACAAAGGGTTTGACTTCCTAGAATAAAAAATACATAAAATCTGTTTTAGTTTTAGCTGCTCTTTGTCATTATGCGTGAGTCACCCTGAACAAGTCATATATTCTATTACAAGCAGTGATAATGGAGGTTGTCCACACAACTACACAGTAGGGTGGATTCATTTCTAGGTGAAATGAAAGCTTCTACTATATTGCCTGATTTATTGAGGCCACCTCAGAAGTGGAGGTGTCGGGACTTCGGGCCACTGTGTATGAAAGCTCCCCAAAGTTCAATTCTATAAACCTGAACTTATCCAAACCACTTATCTGGATAACTATATTTTTAAGTGACTGTCTTTTTAGAGGAGTAGACTATGCTTTTTCACAAAGTTTGATCTTTCATGTGAACTTTTCTTTTTCAAAATTGCATGAAGATTGGTGGAGGTACTAACCTACTTGATGCTGGCTGACCTTTTTACATGCCTTTTATATTCGCTGTTGGCACTTGGTCCTATGTTGCCTATAATGAGTGTGATTGAACTTCTCATGACATGTGTAATCTATCGTGCAGCTCACAGCACACCGGTGGATATGCCAAGCAGGGGGCAGAACGAAGATAAGGACAGTGGCATTGCTCGATCAGGTATCCATTTCTTTAATTTAAACTTGTGTTGTAAGAATTTATTCCAAAGAAATTTGGTGATTAGATGCATCTTCATAGCACTTGTACACTGTGTGACAAAGTGACTGGTAAAGTGCTGGAAGGAAGATCTATTTCTCTGAGGCGATTGGCTTCAGTGAATTAAAACGGTTAAGTTTCCTCCAGCATGTTTGCTGAGAGGGGTTAATCCATCATTTGTAAAAGATCATGTTTTTTTGAGGACAACCATAGAGCTGGCTGGAGGTTGTTCTCCATATCTCCACATCAGGGTGTGGTCTGGGCTATTGCCTTTTCACTCAGGTGGTGTTCAGTATATGGAGGCCAGCTCCAGGGAGAAGAACTTTGTGTTATTTTGGGCTTATCTGAACCGTATGTTTTGCCAACCCTGAGTGGATGGACCCCGGTAGGTAAAAGGACTATGCTGGACATTTGTTTGTTTTGCTGTAATGCCAGAAGGGCTGTGTGTATTTTTATGAACTAATATAAATATATATAATTTAATAATGATTCTGCCATCTAATAAACAAGAAATTTAAAGAAACCATGTTCCGTGTCTACCTACGTGTGCAGCCGAGTGAGATGATCTACCACACTTGCTAGTTCTAGTTTTCCTTTCGTGTTTATTCAACTGGTATGAACACGTTTCCTTAGCCCTACTAGGTTTTGGTCAACTAAGATCTCCCTTCATTGTAAGGGCACTTTCACACTGCGTTTTGAAACCCGTTCGTTGGTCCTGTCCGGGCTTGCGTCCGAACCCTCTGCAAAACTGGATTTGGGTGGATGTGCCAAACAGTCCATAGACTATAATGTGGCCGACTGAGTGAACATGGGCTCTTTCGTGCATCATTTTTGGGCGTGTAGGCTTACTAGAGGCAGACACTCAGACGTAGTGCCCAAACGCAGTGTAAAGCACCCAAAGGCTACTCATGTGCTATGTTTGGTGTCCTGACTTTTTTTTTTTTTTCTTTCTGCTCCAGCGTCTTTGAGCAGCCTCTTGATGACCCCTCTCCCTTCTCCAAGTTCCTCATTCTCAAGTAACTGTGCTAGCAGCTATCAACGGCGTTGGCTGAGGAGTCAAATTACAAGTTTGGAAAATGGTGTTGTGCCACGATGGTGAGTTGTCAGTGCTTGTGGAAAGTTGAACCCTGCACCATTGTATTGTAAACCTTTTCCTGCTCATGCGAAAAAATAAACTTATATCATTTGGATGTTATAAGGCCGATGTACACATTGACTGACAGGAGAGGGACCCTGTGCAAGAACAATATATGGGCACTTTGTAGTCCAATTGCTTATATTAATCCACCTCCCCTTACCATTGGTGTAACCTCCTGGGCCCTAGAGCTATGTCTGCCCCTGGACATATATTATATAATATATGTAGCATAATGTTGCCCAAGATAGATGGTAAAGGTATTAAGTGGACCCCAAAATGTTCTTGCATACGTTACAGGTGTCGTCACCCCCCCCCCCTCCCATCCTTGGGTCCATGGCTTTGTTTCGTCTTTTCTGCAGCAGTGACATCACATCGACAGCGCGTCAATGCTGCAGACAATTGCTGAGCTCAGCAGCTTGTCGTCCATATGCTTTATCGGTCTCTCCTTTAACACTGCTTGAAATGATGGCACTTCTATTTGACCCTGCATGTAGTGGAAATGCAGCTTTTTTTGCATTTCATAAGTGTCTAAAATCTCGTTTGGTCCTGTTGTAATTAACACCCCCCCCCCCCTCCCCCTTCATGTATGAGGAGTCCCGGCTATGTGCTCCTGAAACGTTTCCTTAGTATAAAATCCTGCCATGTATAATCTACACGAGCGATTTTTATTTGCAGGACCACAGAAGAAACCTTTAGTATGGCAGATGAAGGTTACACCTCCAACCCAGCGATGATTGGGCGAAAGAAGATTGCAATCAGTATCCTCTTCTCCTTGTCTGAGGCAGGGGAAGCACAACACCACTTCCAAGACTTCTTTTTCTCACATTTCCCTCTCTTTGAGTCACACATGAATAAGCTAAAGTCTGCAGTAGAGAAGGTAACCCAGCCATCTTGAAGTTTCAAAAGCATTATATGGCTTATACTAAGATTGTAACTTAGAACCTTGGCACAGGACACGTCATGCCTTTTTGATTGCTGAGGATCCAGGGTCATTTATCGACATGAAGCGTGGGTCGGACGTGCACCCTACTTCTCTAATCTGTGGCACTGACTTAGATTGCAGAGTTTTTTTTCTTTAAAATATTAACTTGGGACCCTCAGCAATGCAACAACTGATAACCTTTGCAGTCCTTGAACAGTTTCCAGCTATGGGCATTAATACTATTCATACGAATAGCTTTGGAGGCTGTCCTACTAGGACAATCCCCTGCTCATATTCCATCTGAGGTCTTCCCATCCCTAGTCCTCCACCCATGGTCATGACCCCTCTGAGTTGTTGCTTAGGGTCTCTCATGGTATGGACCCTGCAAGGCTATGGCCGCCCATTGAATTTAGAAGCAGCTGTGTAATACTGCATTTTACTTCCAGGGAAAACTGTGGTGACCATTTTCCTCTGATAGTGGCTCATGCATGACATGGCTACCTGACTCCTCTTAAAGGGTTTTTCCCACAAAGAACGTTCATTTTAATCCATAGATCTTGGAATAATAATAACTTCCACAATTGGATGTGATTCAAATAAAATGTTCCTGTGCTGAGATAATCTTATAGATGTGCCCCTGCTGTGTACTGTGTAATGGCTGTGTCTGACCGTGTGGGGACATGGTCTGATCATACCACATCTCCTGGGCGGAGGGGGAATATGCACACCATGTTCCTGCACGGTCAGACAGCCATTACACAGTACATTTATAACATTTGCTTGGTACTGGAATTTTTTTTTTCAGCTGCATGAGATGAAAAGGCAGCACAACTTAATCTTAACATTTATTAATATAATCTAAAGGAGAGCAGTCAAAAATATTGTGTTCGAAAAAATTCCCTTTTAAAAATGGTACAAAGCAAGCCACGTAAAATTCTACAATAATCTATGACTTATGAAACGAAGCATTCATCTGAACTTTATAAGATTGGTTATACTATTGTCTCCTGTGTTCCTAAGCAAATTGGTATGAGACACATTACATGCCTCAACGCATGAATGCTTTAATGCTTGTAGTACCGGGAAACGCACATAAGATGGCACTAGTGAGCAAACTAAAAGCTAATGTGACACAATGTATTGGGCCAAAAAAAGAAGGGAAGAGAAGGAATAACATGCTCAAATGTAAATCTGATACATTTAATTAATGCTTTAGTGAAATGTATCAAGGTGTTGTCCTTGTTGCCCACAAGACACAATGTCCAGTAGGAAGCTATTGCGTTTTCTAACCTAGACAAGTTTGTACACCTCCTTGGTGTGTTTTATGGATTTGATTTATTAGGCTGTGTGCCTACGATGCATTTAAGCGTTTCTGCAGCGGCAGAAACGCTTAAATGCATGGTAGAAGGCCTGCCATGTTCCCCAATGATAATCCGCATGTGCTGTGCACATGCTGCAGAAATTTCCGCTGCGGATTATCATTGAGGGGAAAAAAAAAAAACCGTAGTACTAGCAATTATTTTGCGGGAGCAGTGCGTTTTTGCCGCCATTGACTTTCATTGGAACGCATGGATTCCACATCACTGCATCGGTACATGCGGAATCCATGCATTTCAATGTGCGGATGGTACCTGGGTGTGGAGGAGAGGAGACTTTCCTCCAGACCTGGGTACCTGGGTACCATAGAACCTGTAAAGAATAAAATAAAAAAATAAATATGAGATTTATCTTCCGATGGCCCCCGCTGCGCTTGTCCTCCCTTGCTGGCAGCTCGCAATGGACTGAAGGACCTGCGCTGACGTCAGTCATGTGACGGCAGGTCCTTCAGTGTACCGCAAGCTGCCGGCAAGGGAGGACGGAGCGAAGCAAGACTGCGGGGGCCATCAGAAGTTAAGTATAGTTTGTTTTTTTTTTTGTTTGTTTTTTTTAAATTGTCATTTGCTTAATACTCGATCACCACCTAACTGCACTGTTTAGTTCATATCTACACCAGTTTTTCTACACTTTCTTGTATAGTAATGACCTATGCTAGGATACACTGAGTCTGGGGAGATTGGGCTCTGTTAATGTTGAAATACCCTGTAAATGAATGTGTATTGCTTGGTTTGAGATCGAGGTAGTGTCCGGTATTAATATTAGATTGTGTCTTTAGACCTTTTTATCTCCTCCCCTTTTTATAAATCTTTCTGTATTGTAAGATATTACTGTATATAATGAACTGCATAAACTTTGTTTGGGCATTTCATTCCTTTTCCAGTCAAGCTTTAATAAAGGAACTTCCATGGAAAGATTAATCCTCTAGCAAAGGTTGTGTATCTATTCTATAAAGCACATTGTAGTGTTTGTTAGTTTTTTTTTTTTTTTTGTGATGTGATTATTGGTGTAGTAGAATCCGACCTTGTTTTATGGTTTGCTTTCCATTTTCAGGCCATGATCTCCTGCAGGAAGATTACAGAGTCGAGTCAGCGGGTGCAGTTTTACCTCAGTCAGGTCATGGAGGCGCTGGGGCAGTTTAGGTAGGTTGTAGGAGTGACTGACTTAAAGGGGCTGTCTGGGCAATAAGTGCTCGTTACTTGGGAGGGTTGAACTTTATATATAAAAAAAAAAAAAGCTGCATTGATCAGATGACTAGAACTGCTTGTCAAATATCCGAGCCCGTATTGCATGAACAAAGAATCCAACATGCTTTCATTTAAATGGAATTGTGATTTTTTTTTTTTTTTTTTTTTGTGCTGACTTGCATGTAAAATCATTTTTAGAGGCTACTATAACGTAATAATGTCAAGCATTTTTATATCTTTGCTTCAGACCAGAAACCCTTTATCAGCCCATGTGTTTGGAAATAGTGGGGGCAGATTTTTTAAGATTATTGGAGTAAATTGGCAAACGCCACTTATTTAATTTAGCCCTTTTTTAAAAATAATAGTCCAGAAAATGAAATCTACCCCTCTAATGAATAAAATAACAATTTGGACATAAATTTGCTCTTTCCTGACTTTAGGCCTGCTAAATCTGCCATGATTTTCCAGCATTTGGCTAGTGCTGTAGACCATGTATACATTTTTGTGATGTTTGCGCATATTGCAAATCTTAAGGCTCAGTTTGAGGGGGAAAAAACCTGGTGTGACCTGCCTAATCTAAGCCATTTTTTGACTGTACACATCCCTGCACTGCTATTTGGGCTGAAAACCATGATGGATGTGAGTGTAAAGTGGTGCAATGTCTGACCTGTTACAGGGAAACCATCTGGAATTTGTACTGCGCTCCTCGCATTGCGGAGCCAGTGTGGCTCACCATGATGTCCTGCACTACTGAGAAAAGTCAGCTCTGCCAGCATTTCCTCAAGGAGTTCACCTATCTCATCGAGCAGCTTAACAAGAACCAGTAAGTAAAGTAAACTAACCAGTGATTGCCTCGGTATAATCCAAATCTCTGGCTGTAACCTCCTCGTACAGGCCTTAAACTGCGTGCTGTCTCAAAATCACTATTTGCCTAACTAGTGACCCCTTTTCACGGTCTTAAATCTTTTGAAAGGCGCTTCCTTTTATATATATATATATATATATATATATATATATATATATATATATATATATATATATATATATATATATATATATATATATATATATATATATATATATATATATATATATATATAAATCTACATGTTTACATAGTATCCCTTTCTACCTTTTTTGCATTTTGGCCCTGTGTATTTCAGGTTCTTTGCTGCTCTAATCACTGCTGTCTTGACCTACCACCTGGCATGGGTTCCAACAGTGATGCCAAATGACCACCCTCCAATAAAGTCTTTTTGTGAAAAGCACACTTCCCAGTCAGTTAATCTTCTGGCAAAATCCCACCCATATAACCCCCTGTGGGCCCAGCTTGGTGAGTGCCTATTGGTCGAATATTCTATGCTTTTGTTATGGCTTCATCAGATTATTAGATTTGTCAATTAACGGGTTTAGTACCAAGTTTGCAAGCTACTGATCACTGGGATTCTGATTTCTGCTACCCAAACTGATTCCAAGAATGGATCTCTTAAGAGCCCCTTCTGAATGGAGTGGGGGTCGGCAGGCGCACAATCGCTCCATTCATTGTCTATGGCGGTGTTATCCACTTCAGTACTCCAACAGACCATGCTTTCAGGATTTCCTTAGTATTGCACAGGTTACAATCATGTACTAAGGAAATCCTGATAAAATGATCTGATTTGTTGATGACTCTTGAGGACGAGTTGAGGAAACGCTGGTCTATGGGACAGCCAGAGATGGCCAAGTACAGGAAACTTACAAACTCTGCACCAGTTATATACTGTTTTGTGTCTGGTTCACTTTGGTGTTTATAAAGTAGTAATGTCTATCAGGTTTAACACGGGTGGGGGATGATGGTGTAGCACATCTGAGTGGGTCCCTAAACTAGGTAACCGTATGATTTGGGGTATGTCACCATAGTTTTAAAGGGAAACCTCTGCAGATGACCATACGATTGCTGAAAAAGGGGGAAAAAAAATGGCCCTACAAAAACCAGTATCACTGCCATACTGTGACTATACCATGGCAGATACCAGTTCTGCAGAACATACAAAACAGTACAGTAATTTGACGTGGGGGGGTCTTTTTTTTTACACTTTTTTTTATTTATTTTTTTTATTTCCACCCCCCCTTCCCTAAATCAGGCTTAGAATGCCACGACCATTTCTTCTCCATATACAACTCATCTGTACAGTTAACAACAAACCTGCTGCTTCCATATTTGTACCTATAAGGCAATGTTTAGTATTTGTTCCACTCCTGCTTTTGTCTTACAAATACTGAGAGAAACTTGCCAATCAGAGGAAAAGTATAATAGAAACACGTGCTACACTTCAGCATTTTACATCTGCATTTGTCACCCACTCCTGGTTTTGGCTAACAAACACTGAACATGTCCGTAGACCTGCTGTGTGGCATGGTAACAGTACTCCTTTTCTTAGTGCCCCACATAATGCTCACCATTGTGCCCCTTACATAGTAGAAAAGTGAATATATTTGCCTTCTGTAGAAAGAAAGTGTCCACATTTTGCCCACTAGAAAGTAATGCCCCCTGAGTGACTGTGTAATGTAGTAATGCCTTTAGTGCCCACGTAACTTAGAAGGGTTCCCACATTCCCCTAAGATTATGGACTCCTACAATTTTCACTTTCTCCCATGACTGCACCACCTGAGGGTATCCGCCCACCAAGGACAGGAAACCTACTGAATAAAGGCGGTACTTCTCCTCTGCATCACTTTGGTTTCCTGTCCTTGATGGGAGCCTCTCAAGGTGGTAGTGTTACCTGCCTGGGGGTCCGGATCCTGGATCCCTTGGTCGATGTCTCTCCAGCGGCTGGAGCCTGCAGAGAGTATCCTCTCCAGGTCCTCTCAGGCACGTCCCCATCCTGCACGTATCCTGGGCTGCGCGCATCAGGAGGACCCACCGAGCCTGGAGGTTGCAGGCTTGAAGCGTTGCTCAGGCAGGGTGTCCTCCAGTGGAGTGTGCCAGGACCCGCTGCTGGGGCTGCACACGCACAGGGTGCCACTCCATGCTCCGTAGCTGAGCGTGCAGGCAAGCGGGACTTCCGGGCTGTGCACGTGTAGGGTCACGTTCGGCACGCCCTGCTGATGTTGTGCGGCCGGGACTGCGCGGGGCACGTGTCAGGAAGTCTGACATCTCCGACTCGCTCTGCTTCCGGGGCATTGGGCTCACCTGCAGTCCAAGCGCGCCAGTAAGCATGGGGGAAGGGGGGGGGATATATCTGCCATGTCTACCCGTGAGGGGGAGGAGCCGGAGGTAAGAGGTGGTATCCCTCAGCTATTTAAGTGTGAGGAGGCGACAGGTTGGCAGTGTCTGCATTCTTCTCCACCATGGATGAAGAGCTGCAGCAGCAGGAAAAGTGGGCCAAACAGCCGGGCCAGCAACAGCAGCCAGGGCTGTAGTAGTGGCAGTTGGACGAGTGCCAGCTGGACCAGCCAAAAGAAGGCGGCTCAAGAATCCACCACCTCCAGACGGGAGCGATCAAGTGATCTGATCCAGTGACCGTCACCAGTACCCTAGACTGAACGGCAGAGTGGTGAGTGATCTCCGAGAAAATTCACCATAGTAATGGATCTCCCTTTGTTTTTTCTTTTAGGAGAAGCGCATAGCACGCATTCCTTATTATTCCTCTTGGTGCTACATTTCTGGGGCAATTAACTTTTCCAGCACCTACACTAAAAAAGCTTTGCCCTGGGTGTATCCAGAAAACCATAGCAGAGGAAACGCCTAGTTTTGTTATGACTTTGAAATCCCTTATTCAAACAGAAGTCAGGGACTCCCTGAAAACATTGGCTACACATAAGAAAAGTAGGAAGCCAAGACGCTGTACATCAGACTCTGAAAAGTCAGAGTCCCATGATGAGGGGGATTTCATCTCCTTTCCTGCCTCCTCATCTTCAGACTCTTCAGATAGTGACGGGGGAGGAAGACCATGTTTTCCGGCAGAAAACACTGATAAGTTGATCAGAGCCATCAGAACAACCATGGGCATAAGCAGATACCAAGTCCCCCAGAACGGTTCAGGACATGTTTGGTGGTCTGGATCAGAAAGAGGCACACTTTTCCGGTCAATGAGAGGATCAAAGCTCTTATTGGCAGAGAGTGGAAGAAGCCGGTTAGGAAAGGTCCACTACCCACCTCTTCAAAATGTAGATACCCATTTGAAGAGGAGGTTTCAGCCAAGAGGGATAAAACCCCAAAGTTTGATTTGGCCATATCAAAGTCCTCAAAAAGCTCCACTCTATGGTTTGAGGATTTGGGTACTGTCAAAGATCCCCTTGACAAGAAAGCAGAGGTCTTTCTAAGATAGACCTGGAAGTCCTCAGCGGGGCCTCTGAAACCGGCAGCCACTTGCACTGCCAGATCAATGATGATCTGGTTGCAACAGCTGGAAGACCAGATTAAAGTGAATGTCCCAAGAGAAAAGATACTGTCTGGTCTTCCCCCTAATGCAGGGAGCAGCTGCCTTCCTCGCGGGCGCATTGGCAGACTCAGCAAGGCTGGCTGCCAGATCAGCGAACTTGTCTAATGCAGCCAGCAGGATTCTGTGGCTCAAATGCTGGCTGGGAGATGTGCAATCCAAGTCAAAACTTTGCTCAATCCCGTGTGAAGGAGACTTTGTTTGGCAAGGCAGTAGATGATATATTGGCTAAAGCCACGGACAAAAAGCATGGATTTCAGTGTGTCCGTCCCTCAATACAAATCGTCCTTTCGTAATAGAAGATAGTCGGGGTAAATTTTCCAGAGACCAAAACTAGTGAAAGGACAAAGCCTGGAAGTGGAGGCTTCATGTTCGGAGGTCTATCCTCTGAGAGCAAAAAGTCCTCCAAGTGACGGGCCTTCCCAGGTAGGAAGAAGACTGTCCTGCTTCCTTCCTGCCTGTGAGAAGATTACATCCAGCACCTGGATCTTAGGGATAATAAAGATGGGGCTGAGACTAGAGTTCAGGACCATTCCCAGACAGATCTTCAGGATCTTGTCCCCCAGAAGTCTGAGCAAACAAATGGCCTTGGAACAGGAGGTTCTCAGCCTAGTGGAAAAGGGGGTTTTGATAGAAACACTGAACGAACAAGGGAAGGGTTTTTACTCCACTCTGTGTGGTGCCGGATGGCTCATTCAGAGCCATAATCTATCTGAACGGCTTAAACAACTTCCTAGTCTTCAGACTCTTCAAGATGGAGTCCATAAAATTAGCCATAAGGATGTTTCCTGGCTGCTATGAGCGTCCTCTACCTGGAGGATGCCCACTACCACATTCCAATCCATCCAGAATACCAACAATATCTAAGAGTAGCCTTGTATGTCAACAAGCGTGTAAGGCATTTTCAGTTCATAGCCTTACCCTTTGGCGTTTCCATGGCTCCAAGGGTTTTCACAAAGATCATCCTGGAAGTCTGTGCACATTTAAGAGCGGAACATATTCTAGTCATCCCCTACCTGGACGACTTCTTGGTAGTAGGCAAATCAAGAGGGCTTTGTGAGCTTGCTCTATCAAAAGTCAGAGCCACTTTAATTGATCTGGGATGGATTCTGAACCTAGGAAAGTCAAAGTTGGAACCTCAGAGGGTTCAGACCATTTTGGGTCTCATTTTGGACTTGGTGAATCAGACTTCCCTACTACCAGAGGACAAGATATCAAAAATCACTTCCCTGATATCAGAGGTAGTCAGGAACCCGTCCATAACCCTGAGGAAAGCAATGTCTCTTCTAGGGACAATAACCTCCTGCATCCCAGCAGTACAGTGGCCTCAGTTGCACTCCAGATCCCTACAGAAAAATCCTAGCAGCAGAGAGACAGCTCAGAGGGCGCTTGGACGAGAGACACTTTCCAATTCACGAATTGGCTCATTCACTTGGTGGCTGAATCCAGAATCACAGAGAGTTCCCTGGTTGTACCAAATCACAGACACAAGCGCAGAAGGCTGGTGGGTGCATCTGAGGGATTGTGCAATACAAGGAGTCTGGTCGCACAGCAAGAAGGATCTCTCCTCCAGCATCAAGGAGTTGTTGGTGGTGAACGCAGTATTGAACTTCAGTTCTCATCTACAAGGTCTACCTATTCGAATTGTCAGACAACCGGACGATGGTTGCCTTTATCAACCATCAGGGGAGCACAAGATAAAAACCTCTGTTCATGACAGAACAAATTATCCGGTTCGCAGAGCATCATCTATTTACACTCTCGGCGCTGCATATACAGGGCGACTAAAGCAAGGGACTATTTCCTGAGTTGGAATATTCTCAAACCGGGCGAGTGGGAACTGAATCCTACGGTATTCCAGCAAATTGTACACCCGTGGGGTCAGCCCCAGATAGACTTGTCTGCAAACAAACGAAACCAGAAAACCAAGGTCTTCTGCTCTTTTAAATCCAAGAGAAAAGCCCTATGCAGTGGATGCACTACAGATTCCCTGGAGCTTTGGCCTAGCCTATGTGTATCCTCCGCTGATGCTGATTTCAACGGTCTTGAGGAAGATCTGAGAAGACCAGGCGAGAGTTATACTAATTGCCCCATTTTAGCCCAAGAGGCCATGGTTCACTTGAATGAGGAGGATGTCCTAGTCAGATCCTTGGATCCTTCCAGACATTCCGGATCTCCTTCGACAGGGCCCAGTCTTCCATCACCAGAGGTCGGGCCTGCATTTGACAGCCTGGAGTTTGAAAGGTCATTGCTAAACCAGGAAGGGTTTTCCTCAGGCCTAGTCGCTACTCTTAGTAGCGGGAAGCCGGTGACTACTAAGATCTACGGTCAAATATGGGCAAAATTCCTGTCTACCTTGGGGCAGTCAGCCAAGGTTAGTATTCCGATCAGGGCCATCCTGGAGTTTCTTCAGAGAGGCATAGATATGGGGTTAGCAATGAGTACCTTTTAAGTACAAGTGTCTGCTTTGGGGGCACTCTATAACTATAACTTGGCAGCTAATAGTTGGGTCATTAGGTTCATTAAAGTATGCAATGGATCTAGACCCATTGTCACCCCGAGAATGCCTCTATGGGATCTAAATCTGGTCCTAAAGGCTCTAACTAAGCCTCCCTTTGAGCCCATACTGATAGCATGAACGTCAGAGCGTGCAAGTCGCTAACCCTGCGGGCTATCTGTACACCATCCCTTTACTCAGGTCTCTATGGATAGGGTAACATTAAGACCAGACCCGGCCTATTTTCCAAAAGTGGCCTCCAAATTCCACAGAACGCAAGAAATCATTCTCCCGTCATTCTATCCTAACCCTGAAAGTTTAGAGGAGCGAGCAGAGGCTTCATACTCTAGACGTTAGGGTTTTGGTTAAATATTTGGATATTTGGATGTAACAAAGCCTTGGAGGAGAAGTGATGCCTTAATTGTCTCCTTCCAGGGAGCTAGGAAGGGGCTTAAGGTCACTAGGAACTATAGCTAGATGGATCAGGGACACCATTTGCTTAGCTTATTCCTCTAGCAATGTGACCGTTCCAGAGAACCTGAAGCCCACTCCACCAGGGGCGTAGCTACTTCCTGGGCTGAGAAAGCTGAGGTGTCCATTGACGACATACACTACCATTCAAAAGTTTGGAGTCATTTAGAAATGTCGTTATTTTTGAAAGAGCACTTTTTTTTTTTTTTTTTCAATGAATTAAACATTAAATGAATCAAATACATTGTTAATGTGGTAAATTACTATTCTAGTTGCAAACTTGTTTTTATTGCAATATCTACATATGTGTATAGAGGCCCATTTCCAACAACCACCACTCCAGTGTTTTAATGGTACATTGTGTTTGCTAACTGTGTAAGAAGGCTAATGCATGTTTAGAAAACCCTAGAAAACCCTTGCACAAGTATGTTAGCTCAGCTGAAAACGGTTTGGCTGATTTGAGAAGCTATAAAATTGACCTTCCTTTTGAGCTAGTTGAGAATCTGGAGCATTACATTTTTGTTCTATGAAACTCTCAAAATGGCCAGGAAAAGAGAACTTTCATGTGAAACTCGACAGTCTATTCTTGTTCTTCGAAATGAAGGCTATTCCATGCGAGAAATTGCCAAGAAACTGAAGATTCCCTACAATGGTGTGTACTACTCCCTTCAGAGGAGAGCACAAACAGGCTCTAACCATAGTAGGAAGAAGAGTGGGAGGCCCCGCTGCACAACTGAGCAACAAGAGAAGTACATTAGAGTCTCTAGTTTGAGAAATCGACGCCTCACAGCTCCTCAACTGGCAGCTTCATTAAATAGTACAAGCAAAACGCCAGTGTCAACGTCTACAGTGAAGAGCTGACTCCGGGATGCTGGCCTTCAGAGCAAAGTGGCAAAGAAAAAGCCATATCTGAGACTGGCTAATAAAAGAAAAAGATTAATATGGGCAAAAGAACAGACATTAGACAGAGGAAGATTGGAAAAAAGTTTTATGGACAGACGAATCAAAGTTTGAGGTGTTTGGATCACACAGAAGAACATTTGTGAGGCACAGAACTGAAAAGATGCTGGAAGAGTGCCTGACGCCACCTGTCAAGCATGGTGGAGGTAATGTGATGGTCTGGGGTTGCTTTGGTGCTGGTAAAGTGGGAGATTTGTACAAGGTAAATGGGATTTTGAATAAGGAAGGCTATCACTCCATTTTGCAACAGCATGCCATACCCTGTGGACAGCGCTTGATTGGAGCCAATTTCATCTTACAACAGGACAATGACCCAAAGCACACCTCCAAATTATGCATGAATGATTTAGAATACCAGATGCCTGCTCTTTCCCTATCTGTAATGGAGTGGCCAGCGCAGTCACCAGATCTCAACCTCCATTGAGCTGTTGTGGGAGCAGCTTGACCGTATGGTACGCAAAAAGTGCCCATCAAGCCAATCCAACTTGTGTGAGGGGCTTCAGGAAGCATGGGGTGAAGTTTCTCAAGATTACCTCAGCAAATTAACAGCTAGAATGCCAAAGGTCTGCAATGCTGTAATTGCTGCAAAGGGAGCATTCTTTGACAAGGTTAGAAATAATGGTTTTTATTAGACTAATTTTCTCCTTCAAACTTTGCTTTCGTCAATGTCTGGACTATATTTTCTATTCATTTCGCAACTCATTTGATAAATAAAAGTATGAGTTTTCATGGAAAACTCCATTGTCTGGGTGACCCCAAACTTTTGAACGGTAGTGTATGTAAGGCAGCAACATGGTCATCTCCCTCGACATTCTATAACCATTACCGGCTTCATATTTTCTTGTCTACTGATTTGTCCTTTGGGAGAAAGGTGCTGCAAACGGTGATCCCTCCCTCTGGTGTGTGTCGTCGCCCCCCCCCCCCCCCCACATCCTTCCCACCCAGGTGGCTATGCTACGAACTTATGCTCACCGCTTTAACTAGGTTTTCCAGAGTTTTGAATTAGTAGACCTTGACAGCCTAGGTAGATGGGACCCACACACTATGCAGATTATAGGGGTAATGGCAATTGTATGAAAGTGGATTGTCTAGATTAGGAACCTTGCCACCCTCCTCCATAAATCCATCTTAAAGAATTGTTAATAGAGGGTGGTCCATTCTAAAGTGAAGAGCGGTTACAAAGAGTCTCACGCCCTGTCCTACATGGGAAAGGAGGCCAATAAATAACAAATGTCATTAATGGTGAACCCTGTTTGGGACAGCCTTCCATTTGGCCACTCTGGCAAAATGGGCCAGAAAATATTTAACTGAGGAAAACAAGCTGCCTAATTCTGCACAGGGATCCTCTTATCCCAGAGAGACAACCTAAACATTCTTGATTCAATAAAATGAGAAAATAGATAATTTGACCAGCTCATGGGTAGGTCATGGACACATCTACTTTACCTGATTAAGGCTTTGTGCCCACGATGCAGAAATGCTCCGGATTTTTTCCTGAGCGTTTCTGCATCTCCCTGGCAGAAAAAAACGCATGCGGATTGTACATGTGTTTTTCCTGCCAGGGACATGCGGATGTGAAGCGTTCTTCACATACATTTCCGCATGCGGGTTGACGAGCTCTTTCTAAGCGATTTTAGCATCACTTGGAAAGTTCTTGTCAACTTGGTCACACTATATAAATCCATGCAAACGGCATGGATTTATATAGTGTGACCGAGAGAATGTCAAAAAATAAATATATACTTGCCCTTCGATAGCCTGCGCTGGCTTGCTTCACCGTCCCGGCAGCGGTACACTGAAGGACCTGCCGACGTCAGTGTCGCGTGACCAGTCACATGACTGTCAGCACAGGTCCTTCAGTCCATCGTGAGCTGCTGCCAAGCAAGGAGGAGCGGGCTGCCAGAAGCTAAGTATGTATGTGTGTATATATATTTATTTTATTTGTTTTCAATGGTACCCAGGTCCGGAGGAGAGTCTCCTCTTCTCTAGACCTGGGTACCATCCGCACATTAGAACGCATGGAATGCGCATCTACATATACAATGATGCGTAATCCATGCGATCTAATGCAAGTAAATGGCGGCGAAAACGCAGCGCTTCCGCAAAATAATTGGTAGTGCTGCGTTTTTTTCCGCAATGATAATCTGCAGCAGAAATTTTCGCGGCATGTGCACAGCACATGCGGATTATCATTGGGGAACATGGCAGGCCTTCTACCATGCGTTTCTGCAGCGTTTTTGCTGCTGCGGAAACTCTTAAACGCATCGTGGGCACACAGCCTAATGGCTCCTTTTTTCGGTTCTCATGCCTTGTCAGGTTATTACTCAGAGTAGCTAACAGCTTCCAGTAAACTAGTTAAAAGGCTGATGGGTTCCTGGTATATTTTTTTAATTTTCATATTACCGTACTTTAAAATGTATAGGTTCTTTGCTTTGTTCAAAATGCTGGTCATATGTAAACTTTCCTTTCTCCATTGCCATTGTGACAAACCTGCCACAGCCAGTGTCCATACAGTGTCTACATGGCCAAAACTGTGGTGCTGCTTTTCTTATTTGCAATGTTGTGTGATTATTTTTAAGCTGCAGATTAGAGAACTAACAGCTATATAGCCTGACTCTCTCCCATATACAAGCATAATGTATACACTCCCCCCCCCCCCCCCCCCCCTCCCCCCCCCCTTCTTAAACTGGGGAGATTGGTGAAAGCCACTGCCAAATTCCTCTGGCAGCAGCTTGACTCCACTAAAAAGAAATTGCTCATTGAAGTTCCAAAAACCCCATCCTTCTCTTACAAATATCTAGTCAAGATAATCAGGTGATCCCCATACACATCAGATGGTTGACCAATGTGGCGGACTTTCATCTAATGTGTATGGGGCTCTTTAGGCCTGGGTACCTCTAGTGCCAATTCTGTGATGGCACATTAGACTAACATTGGTCAAACCTGCTGACATTGGCTGGTTCTGCTGATGGTATAATATGTATGAGGGCCCCTCCCCCCGAGTCTCTACCCAACAGATGCTCGGGTAGATGAGGATTCTGCTGAGCCTTGAGTTCTCTAAGATAAGCTGCCACCAGAGTTGTTTCGATGTGGCCCTCTATGGGAGATTGTGGCATGATGGCTGCCGGCGGAATGATCTGCCGAACAATCGTTTGGCCAACAGTTAGCTAAGGTGTATGGGTGTGCTTTATATAAACTCTAATAACCTACTGTAAATAGTTGTACAGCAATGGACTTTTGTACTAAGACCCCCGTCTGTCTTAATCCTCAGGTGATCTATATGGGGCTATAGGATCCCCTGTCAGAATGACTCGAACTGTTGTTGCAGGAAAACGTAAAGACTTGGTGCAGCGTATCTTGTACATCCTTACCTATTTCATTCGTTGCTCTGAACTTCAGGAGAACCATCTGGTACACAGCAGAACCTTAAAGAAAGGGGAGCAGATGGTGCAGGGCAGTAATGTCACAACGTCTCTGGAGAAAGGTGAGGTGGAAGACTCTGATTATGTGCTCGTCACACTGAACAATGAGTCTGCCCTGTTGGCTCCTTCACTGCCTTGTAATGTTGGTGGTGAATCCCCTAAAAGTGGACTTGAGCCCTGTAACGCTTCTGTAGCCAGGGAGCATACAACTGATGGCTGCTCTTTTTCAACCCAGAGAAGTGCTAAATCATCTATTAGCCATGAAGCTAATTTAGGTGATGGAGGATCTTGTAAGAAATGTTTAACATTGGTTAAAGAAGCCAAAGTAGAGACCTTGGTTTCAGTCACAAGAACTCCAGTTTACAATGTTGAAGATATGTTTACCGCTAATTCTTTAACATCCCATATTAAAAGCCATCACCATGCTGGCCGGTACAATAAGAAGGCTAGCGCTCCAGTGCAGCTGTCCGACTGGGCTAAGGAAGTACTTCGAACAGACCAGAAAGACCAGAGGTCTTCTCCAGCAAAAGTAAACTACACAATGGGCCACTTCTCACCATCTACCACTGATGTCGAGCCCTGCAAGAAGGACCTAGATGAGAATGGAAAATCTGTATTCTGCAAATCTGAACAGCCCAGTGCTCCCAAACTTTACTCACTTGCTACTGACAGGAGGAGATTGATGCATTCACGCATCCCCTCCTGTGAGGGAGGGTCCAGCTTATTTGATGAGTATTTTGTAGAGGGTAACAGCATTGAAACCAATACAGTAGACTCTCTTCCCAGTCATTTGCGATTATCAGAAAAATGCTTTGTATCTACTATAGTAGAAGATAATTGCACATCAGAAATGACTTGTGACAAAGACCTGACAGATCCTGATAACACTAAAGCACACCCTCCTCAGAAAACTTCCCAAACTGTCCCCTTTGGGGACCCTCTCAGAGGGGCTGAGGGCCGGCTGGAGGGACTCATTCCAAGGAATAGAAGTTATGACAGTGCTCTGGGCCAGAGTGAAGAGGAGCTGAATGCAGGACGCACCCTCTTAGAAACCCAGGACCACAACATTGACCATGCAGAAGTGGAATTGCCTCTGCCTAGGTAAGATGTAAAGGCCAACATTGGCAATAAATTAATATTGCGCCTGTCTATAGTGAAGAACCTTCAGCTACATACGGCATAATCTAAGATCCATATTTTTCTCAATGTACTTCAGTGCTTTGACTTTACTGCCAAGCGCTGATCCTCTGTTCTACTAACCCACACAACATAATAGTTATATGAGCACTTCAGGCTAAATTCTTGCAGTAGGCATAAGGCAGGGTAAGGCCTGAGATCCTCTTCAGTGGTCTTCCAGTCTAATGCTTGGAGGGTTATTTTTAAATACCTCTGAAGGCCACTTTGTCTAATCAGCGTCTGGTTAGATGCCATGCAGTGTACCTTATTTTTACAAAAAAAAAAAAAAAATCTTCTAAATGTTGATGTTGCTGCTATGCTATCCTTCATCACAGGAGCTAATGGCTCTGTCTCCCAATGTTAACCCACCAGGGACCTATATATATTTGTTTTTTAGAAGTCCATTTTATTACATATATAATCTTAAAATTAACAAGTGGTAGACCTTTTGTTGCGTTTTTCTGAAATACTTTAGTGTTTAGATTAGTCAAAATATACATAATATATAAAATGTTATTGTAATATACTGTGTTTTCATTTTTTTTTTTTTTTTTTTTTTTTTTTCCCTTATGCACCTAGGTCTGATGTCATCAGTAGCTTGAGTGTTAAAAACTTTGGGAGGTCTCTGTTTGGTGGCTACTGCTCCACATATATGCCTGATATGGTGCTTCATGGTATCGCAAGTGCTGATAAGTTGAAGTCCTGCTTGGCGGCCAGCCTGGCTCACGCAACCCATGTATGTCAATGTACACAGCCTGGGCAAACAACCCAGAATAAAGATTTGTTCACACTGGTGTAGGAGTGAATGGACACTGGTGTGAATAAATCTAAAAACTGCATTTGGGGTGACCTGTTTTTCTTTAGGCTGAACAGATTTTTGTTTCTATATCTATTCTAGCACCCTGTCCTTGATGAGCCCCTAGCAGAAGCTGTCTGCATAGTGGCTGACACTGATAAATGCAGTGTCCAGGTTGTCAGCAGCCAGAAGACCACAGTGGACAGCATGAAGCTTGGGACTGATGTCCTGGTGTCCAGCCAAGTGTGCAGTTTGCTTCAATCTATTTTACAGCTCCATAAGCTAAAGGTGCCCCCTGTGTTTGTAAGTAGCCAGCAGGTGCAAGAAAGGATGTGTAGATGGGATGCCTCATATACTTTATAACAGCAAATAAAAAAGAAAAGTGATATTCTCCAATTTTAAAGGACTTTTTTTCAATGCCGGAACTCAAAAAAAAAAACTATACAGGGTATTTCCTTCTAGTCATACAAATGTATATTGATGCTGTTTAAGGGTATGTACACACGTTAAGTATTTGTTGCAGACATTTCTGGACCATTTTTCCATCTCTTGGCAAGAAAAACGCAGCGGCAAATGTGTTCTTGACATTCATTTTTGGTGCAGATTTTCCCAACTAATTAGTATGAGTGAAATCTGCAGCAAAAACACAAAGAATTGACATGCTGCAGATTTAACTCTGCAAGGTTTGCGCGAGACTTCAGGGATTCTCATTTACTTTACTGCAGTCCAGAAACCCTTCAGATTTTGTGACACCTGCGCAGAACAAAAAGCAACTTGTGCACAGGCCCTAAAGTATTTCTTGTAACTGCAGTGGTTTACCCTTATTTATTTGGTATATGGCTCAGCAAGCACAGATTAGGGAAATTCCTTCTCTTAAATTATGCTTTTTAGTATTTGAACATCAAAATGGGTATAGTCTGTGTAAGAGCAGTGGTCCTTGTAGCTCTCCTTGGTGTCTCTTTATATTATACAGAACTTTTAGCAGATAAGCGAGAAGTTTTTTTTTCAACTTTATTTATTTTTTAAAACTGCATCTCCTCCCACCTAGCCTGACAGCTTCTCAGGGTCTCATGCCGCTGAGATCTCACACTGCTCGGAACAAGCTGCTGCAGTCAGGGTGAAGAATGAGTACACTTGGAGTCCAGCTGTAGATGGCTCTTTAAATTTCCATGTCAGAATGGCTATATAATCCTGATATTAAAGGATTTTAAGTACACCAGCCTCATCAGGTCTGAGATCTAGTTATTAACCTGTGCAGTTTGTGTTTTGAAATCTGACAGCTTTTAGAGGAACACTTTCAGATCTTACTAGAGATAGTGTCATAACCTTGTAATAAAAATGGCATCTACAATACAAAAGGCCTGTAAGGTTTAGTATAATTAAAACCTATCACATTGTTTTTATCTCATTTAGTGTGTGATGCATCTAGAGGACAAGTTACAAGAGTTGTATTTAAAGAGTAAAATGCTCTCCGAGTACCTGAGGGGGCACACTAGAGTCCACGTGAAAGAGTTGGGAGTCGTGTTGGGGTGAGTATTTGACTGTTTGCTTCATGAGCCATCGTGATGAATGTCTCCATTTTCTGATCCAGGTCATAGGCTAGTTATGTATGATATTGCATGATTGTCTCATTGTCCTTCTAGCTTACGCAACATATTCTAGTCACTATAGTATCAAATTGGGTTTATCCGGTGATAGAATTCTAGAAACTTTTCTGCTATTGTGATTTTAAAGTATGAAGGAAAGGTGTACAGTTTGGAATTATACAATGTTTAGTTGTGGGACTTTTCTTGTAAGCTGAGGAAATTTGGCAATTGGTTCTGAAACCTCCCAAACTAAAAAGGAGTAAAGAAATGTAGGCAGAAGTGAATGCGAAAAGGGGATTGCAAAATGCAGTAATGTGTAAAATACATTTTTAGAAATACCATGTATGAGTTTTTTTACATTTTATCAGTAAACGCAGTAATGAGAGAAAAATCTAAATGCCGAAATTGCATATTTTTGACCGGCAAACAAAACACACACAACCCTGGCAAAAAAAAGTGCGATTCCACAACCCTTCCCACCCCCCAAGCTTTCCCATAACTCGCATGATAAAATGGTGTATTTCAAAAGTACAACTGCAGAAAATCAAGCTCTTATACAGCTTTATCGACAGAAAATTAGAAAAGTTATGGCTCTTGGAAGAATGCGGAAAGTGCAAAAGGGAAGGGGTTAATGCATTCCAAGGTTTTCCTGGTATGGATGCCTCAGTATGTATGTACTATGTAGATGTTCTTACTGACTGTTTTTCTCCATCCTGTTTCCCATTTAGGATTGAGTCGAATGATTTGCCGTTGCTGGCTGCTGTGGCGAGTACTCATTCTCCTCATGTGGCCCAAATCCTGTTATAAGCTGCAGGATACACTGTCATTTTATAAGCTACAGCGGAGAAATGCCCAATTCAGGAATATAGGAAATGCCGCTGCTGTTCTAACAAACTGTAACCCCTGTATCCTAATGGGGACACTACATAAAGTTTACATGAAGTGAAGGCATTATGCTAGCCCCCAGTGGCCTTTTTTCGCTTCACAGGGAAGAATTTTGGGAAGTCTGACGTTCTAAAACTATCTAGTGCTGCTCTCTGGACAGCCACTAATCTACAGTATGGTTCCTGCTTCCACAAATCATTATATATATATATATATATTATTTTTTCTCAGTCTTGCTGCACAGTGGTTTTAATCGGAACATACAGAGAATTCGGCATGTATTTTCTAACTTGGCGTTTAGCGGATACAAGTTCGCAAAGGTGGTTGTGTGCAAAAATTTCTCTATTCTATGATGAGCTAATTTACAATGACCAAGTATTAAAATGTCTTTTGAGAACACAAACGCACACTGATTAAGCCCTAGTATTGCAGCTCTACCACATCAGACTTAAAGGGGTATTCCCATCTCCAAGATCCTATCCCAATATGTAGTAGGTGTAATAATATTTAATATTAGCGAATCAAAAATACTATACTACATTTCTAATAGGAGGTATTTGCTAATATTACACCTACTACATATTGGGATAGGATCTTGGTGATGGGAATACCCCTTTAAATCTCAGCATGCACTAGTCAATAACGGAGCTGGGGAGCTGCAGAATAACCCAAAACAGAGTTTGGACATCCTGTTATGTAATTGACCAGTGTGAGGGACATTCCTGGCTGATTGGAAGCTGCCTTGTTTTTATTATTACTGATGTTGCTGTTTATTGATCTATGGTTTCTGGTGCATGGCACGCTGCTCACCGAGTAACTGATGAGCCTGAACAGACCTGAAGTGCCAAAGCTGTCTATGAAAACTGGCCCCATAGTGACAGCTCTGGATGTGGCTGGGGGCTGCAATGGTAACTTGCACATGAGGTCTAATGTGTGTTGTATTTAAAGTGTAACCATAGTGTTTTGTGTTTTTTTTGGTTTTATAATATATGCAAAAATAAGCAACTTTATAATGTATCTCAATCTCATCAGTGAAATCTGCTTCATTCACGGAATACAGATTTTACCTGAACACTATTTTTTTATCTCAGTAATCTGACAATCTAGCGGTAGCAATGGTCATCTCCTATGCAGAGGGGAGGCGCTGAAGGCTGAGCCCCTCCCTGCATCTACATAGATGACACAATGTTACATTACTGAGAGACCTCACCGGTAGAATCTGTCTTCACTGAATACAGATTTTACTGGGAAAATGAATCTGTCCAGGAGGAGGAAGAAGCAAATTTTTCTAAGATTACAAAGTTGCTTGTTTTCACATGTACGATTGATTTTATGGAAAAATTGATTACTCTTTAACGCCATTTAGGAATTCACCAAGAAAAATCAGTTATTGTCTCTTGTAGATCTCTTATGTAAAGTTTAATGGGAATCTGTTTCTACATTATGCTGCTCTCAAATTAAGTGGCAAAAACCTGGTGACTGAGACCCTGATTCCAGAAATGTCACTTACTGGGCTGCTTCCTGTAGTTTAATGATGATCTCCTGCTGATAAAACTGACTCCTATCAAACTAAGAGCAGCCCAGTATATGACCCATTGGACCCAGAGGTCTCTGGCCCTACATTATGCTGCTTTGACAGATTCCCATTGGGGGCATAGCCACTGTCGTGTGTTGGTGGCACGTTGGGTCAGATCCTCTTTTAAATCTGTGTAAGCAAAAAAAAAAGTGAACCAAGCTATACTTCCAGGGTATGCGATGTCACCCGATTACACAATACTGTGGGGAGAAGCCAAATTGTAAATGAGAAACAATGTGTAAACCGAGCCTAAGTGAGACCCAACAGCCACTACTTATTGCGTGACTGGTGCTAATAATATAAGCCATTCAAGGGAATATCGGCATACATTATAAAGCTATGACCAATCAGAAATGGACCATCATATCAGGCATTAAATAAGACCATCACAGCCTCTAGTAAATGTCTTCCATTGTAGCCTGGGTTCTTGTGTGTGTATCGTATCCTATTTGCATGGTACTAATCTTTAAAATAAAACCTAAATACTTCACTCACGCACCCCTCATGGTATACATGGCCATATTTGAGGTCCTAAGGTTTTCATTTCATAAGTTTTATTTTTTCCTCTTACATAATGCATTTGGCCTAGAATTTTAACACTGCTCAGTTACCCATGGGGAAAATGCTTAGAAAACTTGTCCAGAAACCTTGGGTGTGTTCTTAGACCAGTCAGTACAATATATGTGTAGATTTTGGACAATTCACATTACACCATTAGAAATGACACTAATTATCCAGACCTTCGTCACTGTCGTCTCTTCACTATTCTACCTCAATTGTTCAGACTAGCTTTTCTATATTGTTAAAGTGTCGGTATTGTAGCGTGACAAGCAAAATTTAGTTAGAATGTGAAAAAATTAGAACTGTGTTGTGCAAATAGGAGATAATACACTGCTTACATATATTCTTTTATTTTTGTATATTTAGCCCCTAGAGTTTTTATAGTATTTTACTTCCTTTAAAAAAATAAATACTTTTTAACTGTCAGTATTAGTTCTGCTACAACATCGTAATCTTTGATTTGGTATCATACATGCTTCATTGTAGAAATGTGCCATTTAGATGCTTTTTGGCATTAACGTAAAAGGAAAGTCTTAATCTGCTGCTGCAGTGTTAAAGCTGGAGAAAAATGTGTGTTTTTTACATAGTTATGATTTTAGTATTTTTTGTTTTCTGTGGTTTTGGTAGTGAACAGTAACTTGTGTATATATCATTTTTTTTTTTTTCTTTTTTTTTTTTTTTTTTTTTTTTTATATTCAATGACTTACCAGTTTTATTTATTCAGATTCCAATGCCAGATGAACTGTGTGTAATACATGAGCAGTTGTCAGATGAAGTTGGGAAATGCTTGCTTTTAATCTATTGTATCATTTGAATATATTTTATGTGGAATTTGGTGCAATAAACCTCTGCATTTAAATTTTTTGTAGTGGTGGTGTGTGTTTTTTTTTTTTTTTTTTTTTTTTTTTTATAAATATAGCCCCATTAATTCTATAGCACTTTACATACACAATCATTGCTGTCCTCATATGCCTGTGGCTTTCTCTGGGTACTCTGGTTTCGGTTTCTGTCGCCAGATTTTTGCTACCCCATCTGAGTAGCATGATGTCTTGGCAAAAACCCTGACACCAACTATGTCACTTTCCTGCAGTTGCAGTCTTACTAAAATCCCTTTTATCGGTCGACCATGACATCATGAGAGAGGGGATCTGCCCACCAAGGGCAGGAAACCTACAGGCTTAAAAGGGTGGCACCACTCTCCAGCCTCAGTTTGGTTTCCTGGTTTGGTTTCTAATGGACGTGACCTGTTTAGGGGCGCCCCTGCCTGGGGTCCACATCTCCAGCATCGCTTGCGTCAATGATAGGTGCGGCGCCCATGCCTGGGGTTTGCAGTCCCAGTGTCTCGCATACAGCGGCGGCTTACGGGTCTCTCCTATAGCGTGGCCGCGTGCTTCTGGGCTCTGTATGAAGCCAGGGGCGCGGTATGATGACGCTGGTGTATGCCTCCGGCAGTTACGTGAACGAATCCGGAAGTTCCGGTAACGTGCATTCAGTCACCGGGAAAAAGTAGTTCTGACCATTATTGCCAGCAGGTGGCACACCCAGA
The DNA here is from genome assembly GCF_046119375.1 of Phyllobates terribilis. Lineage (NCBI taxonomy): Eukaryota > Metazoa > Chordata > Amphibia > Anura > Dendrobatidae > Phyllobates > Phyllobates terribilis. Next base: position 1,030,635,217 of record NW_027362761.1, on the reverse strand, counting down.
GGGCTGTCACACCAGATATTATGGCTTTATAAAGAAAAAAAAAAAAAGAGAAACCATGGAAGTTGTTAAAATAAATAAAAGCGAGGGAGCAGATGCTACTATAAAAGCATTTAGGCACCATAGCTCCATGCTTCCCGGCTTCTTCTGTTCGTATGATAAAATGGAAACAGTGAGCAGCAGCTGCCGCCATCACCATCTCACCACTGATACCCGGACGGTGAGGATCTGTGCGCAGTTCCAGTCATCACAGCTCCTCCAGGATGGGCGAATCTGCAGCCTCCCAGGGACAATCCCCCTGCTGGGAAAGGTCCTTCCTCTAAACCAGTACCAGCCATTTGAGCAGTCTGATTAAGTGATCTTCGAGAGTTCACATAGTAATAGGGTGTCCCTTCTGTTTATTCTTACTAGGGGAAGAAGTGCATTACCAAAGTTAAGCACAAGGAGTGTGCGTTGTGTGAAGACATATTGGCGGACTCGTACCCAAAAAGTCTGTGCCAATCCTGTATCAATCAGACTTTGGCAGATGAGACTCCTCGTTTCGCTTCAAGGTTAAAATCATTGGTCAAGTCAGAGATCAGCAAGGTCTTCTCTAAATAAAAAAAATAAAAAAAAAATGAATGGAGGATACGGATTGTGAGGTCTCCCTCCCATCAAACTATGAGGAAGACTCTGGCAGTTCATCTTCCTCATTGTGGCACAGGGCAACATTGTTTCCCGCTAAATGAGATTGATGGTCTGGTTAAAGTGGTCTGCTCAAATATGGGCCTTATGGTCACGAGACATGGAGACGAGAACAATCGGTCTAAGACGTTATGTTGGGGGCCTGGGACAAAGACAGGAGAGGTTTCCTGATTAATGATTAAACTTCAAGGATTGATGCCTAAGGTGTGGGAAAGACTGGAGAGAAAGGGCTCGTTCCCCCTTCCTTTTAGAGAAAATACCCCTTTGAGGATTCAGCCTCATCCTCTTGGGAGAAGGTGCCGAGACTAGATGTAGCTATAACGAAGGCATCTAGAAAATCCTCTCTCCCCTTTGATATGGGAGCCCTTAAGGACCCCTTGGACAGAAAAGCTGATATATTTCTTAAAGGAACCTGGGAAACAGCTGGAGCCTTAAAGCCGGCGGTTGCAGGGACTTGTCCGGCCAGGTCATTGATATGGCTGGAACAGCTTGAGTCCCATCTAAAAGAGAAGACATCCAGATAGGAAATATTATCCAACATCCCACTCATGCAAGGAGCTGCAGCTTTCCTAGCAGAAGCTTGTGTGGAGTCTGGCATGTTGGCGGTAAGGTGGCCGCCATGTCCAATTCTGCCCGTAGAGCCCTATGGCTTAAGTGTTGGCCGGGAGACATCAGGCCAGAACGAGACTGTGCTCTATTCCGTGGGGGGGGAGATCTCTTTGGACCAGCTCTGGATGAGATCTTGGACAAGGCAAGCGATACAAAAAAGGATTCCAGTCTGCTTATAAATGTTCTTTCTGTAAAAGATTTGTATGTAAAAGACCGCAGAAGGTTCAGGATAAGTGGGAAGATCGTAGGCCGAAAGGTAGAGGGCTTCTGTTCGGTTCTTCGTCTACTCGGGAAAAGGGGGGGGGGGGCGGAAGCCAAGTCAATGACTCGTAGCCCAGGTAGGGGGGAGGCTGTTGGGCTTCTTACGTGCCTGGAAAAATATTTCAGCTAGTAACTGCATCCTTGATCTTATAGGTTCGGGTGTGAGGTTCGAGTTCCAGGCGATCCCTCATGAGAGATTCATCTTGAGCCCGGTCCATTCCTCAGAGACAGAGAAACTGGCCCTACACAAGGAGGTGCTGGACTTGGTTCAGAAGGATGTCCTGGTAGAAGTCCCAGTATCCAAAAGGGGGTTGGGGTACTATCCTCTCTTCCTGCTTTTTAAGCCTGAGGCTGTGTGCCCACGATGCATTTTTGGTGTGTATTTGCAGCGTGTAACCGCTCCAGAAACGCATTGCATACCTTATCCCATGACTTCCTATGACATTCTGCAAGTTCTGTGCACATGGTCTGTATTTTTTCTGCGCAGATTTTACTCGCAGAAAAAATACAGACATGACCAATTCTTGTGCGTTTCTGCATGCGTATTTGCCTATACAATGCATTGGAAAAACCCTGGGCAAATACACGTCCAATACGCATGCGTTTTTCTGCCAAGGAGATGCAGAAATGCTCAGGAAAATTTCTACTTCATTTCTGCATCGTGGGCACTAAGCCTGACTGCTCCTTCGGATATATCATTAAACTAAAAGCCCTTTAATAGGTTCTTGATTATTCCCACCTTAAGGCTGAGTTCACACGATGCGTTTTTAATGTGTTTCTGCTGCGTTTTTGCAGTTGCGTAAACGCTGCGGAAACGCATGAAAAATGCATGGTAGAAGGGCAACAATGTTCCCCAATTGAAATCCGCATGTGCTGTGCCCATGATGCGGATTTTTCCGCAGCGTAAACGCTGCGCTCAAAAATCCGCAGCATGTCAATTAATTTTGCGGAAACGCTGCTTTTTTGGCGCCATTGACTTGCATTAAACCACATGGAATCCGCATCACTGTATATGTTGATGCGCATTCCATGCGGTCTAATGTGCGGATGGTACCCGGGTGTGGATGAGAGGACTCTCATCCAGACCCAGGTACCATTTTTAAAAAAAAATAAATAAATAAAAAAAATATATAATATAAAATAAAATAATATTAATATAATAATAATATATAATAACCTTCCGACGGCCCGCGCAGCGCTCCTGCTTGGTTCCCGGCACTTCGCGGTTGAATGAAGAAGGACCTTCGCTGACGTCAGAGTCATGTGACGCGGACGTCGGCAGGTCCTTCAGTCTTCACTGCCGGTAGCCGGGACCGTGCGAAGCAGGACACCGGGGGCCATCAGAGGGTAAAGTATATATTTATTTTTTATTTTTTGACATTCACACACTATATATATCCATGCTGTTTGCATGGATTTATATAGTGTGACCAAGTTGACAAGCACTTGCCAAGTGATGCTGAAATCCCTTGGGAAGCGCTTGTCAACCCGCATGCGGAAATGAAAGTGAAGACTGCTTCATTTCCGCATGTCCCTCGCAGGAAACCGCATGTACAATCCGCATGCGTTTTTTTCCTGCCAGGGAGATGCAGAAATGCTCAGGAAAAAATCCTGAGCATTTATGCATCGTGTGCACATACCCTAAGGCTTAGTGCCCACGATGCAGAAATGAAGCAGAAATTTTCCTGAACATTTCTGCATCTCCTTGGCAGAAAAACGCATGCGTTTTTTACATGCGTTTTTGACGCGTATTTGCCATGCGTTTTTCCAATGCATTATATAGGCAAATACGCATGCAGAAACGCACAAGAATTGATCATGTACGTATTTTTTCTGCGCAGAAAAAATATGGACCATGTGCACAGAACTTGCAGAATGTCATAGGAAGTCATGGGATAAGGTATGCAATTCATTTCTGGAGCGTTTGTGCTGCAAATACGCACCAAAAACACATCGTGGGCACACAGCCTTAGGCTGTGTGCCCACGTAGCATTTTTCAAGCATATATGCTGCGGAATTTCCACAGCGTAAACGCTTGAAAAACGCATGTATATCCGCACCCCATGGTCCCCAATGGGATTCCGCAAGTTCTATGCACATGCTGCGGATTTTTCCGCAGCGTTTATGCCGCGTTCAAAAATCCGCAGCATGTCATTTAATTTTGCGTTTCCGCAAGCGGAATTGCCTTTGTCCAATGCATAAAAAACGCAAGGCAATTCCGCATGTGGAAAACGCGTGATAAACGCACGAAAAATGCGCGATAAACGCGTGCGGAATTCCGCATGCGTTTTTCCGGGAGAGGACTTGCATTTATGCAGCAGAAATTTTCTGCTTCATAAATGCAATGTGGGCACATAGCCTTAAAATGGAGTCTGTTACTTCAGCAATAAAATTACTGTTTTCTAGCTGTTACATGGTAGTATTGGATTTGAAAGACTCTTATTATCATGTACCTATTCATGAGCAATATCAGAAATGCATAAGGGTGGCCATGGTCATGGATGGGGAAATTAAGCATTTCCAGGTTAGGGCCCTGCCGTTTGGTTTAGCCATAGCCCATAATGTTTACTAAAGTTATAGCGGAGGTCATGGCTCATGTCCGGGAACGTGATTTTTTAAATTATTACTTATCTGGATGACTTCTTGGTGGTGGGAAGTTCTGCCTACCAATGTGATAGAGTCCTAAAGGAGGTGATGACCATCCTAAAAACTGGGCTGGGTGGTGAATTTAGAAAAATCCAGGTTAGTACCCTCGACAGTTAAGCAGTTTTTGGGGGTTATGCTTGATTCAGAATCTCAAAAAATGCTACCTCCTGGAAGCTAAAATACAAAAAAAATTCGGGCCAGGTGAAGAAAGCCATAGCAAATCTGGTCATGGTCCTTAGGAGTGCAATGTCCCTGTTAGGTACCCTGACATCATGCTTCCCAGGAGTTCTGTGGGCACAATACCATTCTAGGGTTCTACAGTCGGATGTGCTACATAACGAAGTTTCTCTTAAGGGACACTTGGAAGGTAAGATGTCCTTGTCACACCGGTCTGTAAAATCCTTACAGTGGTGGCAGGTTAGCCTCATCCTATCTCAAGGGATTTCCTGAGTACTTGTGGTCACTAGAACAATTACCACAGATGCAAGTCCCAGAGGGTGGGGAGCATATCTGGGGGATATGGTAGCCCAGGGGAACTGGTCGGATATCGAGAAGGGTCTCTCCTCCAATGCAAAAGAACTTCTGGCGGTAGACAAGGCGGTGAATAATTTCTTACCTTTTCTTCAGGGCAAGAATGTAAAGATCCTCTTGGATAATCTAGTTACGGTAGCATATGTGAACCACCAGGGGGGTACACGGTCAAGATCGCTGATGAGAGTTTCCGTAATCTGAAAGAGATGATCTGTCAGTCATCTCCTTTCCCTGACGGCCCTCCATATAAGGGGAAAAGAAAATACAAGAGCAGATTTCCTAAGCCGCTATCCTCTGAGACAAGGGGAATGGGAATTAAATCAAGGAATTTTTGCCCAGATAGTCTGAAGATGGGTCTCTCCGGTGGTAGATCTGTTTGCCACAGAACTAAATCGGAAGACAAAGATCTTCTGTTCCCCAAATCCCACAAAAAATCGCCTGGCTGTGGACGCTTTCCTGATACCTTGGGATTTCAGCCTGGCGTATTCCTCCCCCCATTGGCTCTTCTTCACATGGTCATAAGAAGGATCAGGGAGGACAAGACCAGAGTTTTGCTGATCCCACCCTTTTGGCCCAGAAGGCCCTGGTTCTAATGCCTGAGGAGCATGTCCATCTCCGATCCTTGGGTTCTTCCAGAGATTCTGAATCTCCTCTTCCAGGGTCCGATATTCCATCCTCAAGCTACTTGCCTACACTTGACGCTATGGAACTTAAAAGGACACTGCTAAGTAAAAAGGGTTTTCCCAAAGTCTAGTAACTACCCTGATGCACAGCAGAAAACCTATTACAACCCAGATTTATGCTAGAACTTGGAGAAAGTTTTTGTCTTTCTCTGGATCTGGGGTTGAGGAGGGGGCGCCAATATGGAAAATCTTTTTACAAAAAGGTCTTGCGCTAGGATTATTCACCAGCACCCTTAAAGTTCAGGTTTCTGTCTTGGGTGCCCTATATAGCCGTGATGTAGCGGGTAACTACTGGGTTTCTTGGTTCATAAAGGCAGCTTTTAGATCTAGACCCATTATTAAAAGCAGCCTGGTTCCCTGGGATCTAAATTTGGTTCTAAAGGCCTTGACTAACTCTCCATTTGAGCCAATAGTCAGCAACTCTTAAATCCCTCTCCCTTAAGATCGCTTTAATAGCTTTAACCTCGGCTAGGAGATCTAGTGATATCCAAGCCCTGTCTATGGCTTCGCCGTTTACTCAAATTCTGGATGATCGGCAGGATCTGGTCTAAATATCACTCTATCTCCCTCAGGTAACCACTCGTTTCCAGAGACTTCAGGAAGTCATCCTACCCTTCTTTTGTCCAAATCCTAGTAACCAGAAAGAGGCAGAGTTAGATACATTAGATGTGAGGTGTGTGTGGTTAGGTACTTTTCAGTTACCAAAGACTTTAGGAAAGAACTTGTTGTTTATATCCTACCAAAGGGGCTAGGAAAGGGTCTAAAGTCACGATGTGTACCATAACTAGATTTATTGCGGAGGCCATTTCTCTAGCATATACATCTAGCAGAGAGGAAGTACCAGAAGGGTGGAAGACTCACTCCACTGGGGCTGTGGTGACCTCCTGGGTGGAGAAGACAGGTGTCTCGATAGAAGACATATGTAAGGCTGCTACCTGGTCCTCTTCCTCTACGTTCTATAGACATTATAGGTAAGATATGGGTGTATCAGCTGACCTCTCTTTTGGGAGAAGAGTGCTCCAGGCTGTGGTCCCTCCCTAGATTACGTTCATCTGTAATTCTCTCGTGGTGCTGTCATGGTCAACCGATTAAAGTCTTAAGGTCTCTTTTCGGAGACCACAACAGCACCCTTATGTTACCTCCCTTCACGTTTGTGAGAGCACTCCCCTTTTATTAATTATAATCTCACACTTAATAGGTGTTGTGTGGTATGGTAATTTTGTGATTGTTTGCTGTGTCTATTAACCTGGCGGTCCTCTCAATGCTCTGTAATCCAAACTGAGGCCGGAGAAGTGCTGCCCTTTTAAGCCTGCAGGTTTCCTGTCCTTGGTGGGTGGATCCCCTCTCTCGTGGTGCTGTCATGGTCTCCGAAAAATCCCAATACTGTAAAGTAACTTAAGACTTTCTCAAGTCGCCCTCCACAACCGCACCACAGGAGGTTGACTCCCAACCTGAAAAGGGACTGGAAGCACAAAGAGGTCAAATAGCCCCACCCCACATCCTCTCTTCAGTGTTTTTTACTGTCCCTATGGGGCATGTGGAGGTCATCTTGCGGTAGCCGGCAACGGAGACTTTCTTGGGATACCTTAAGTTCGGGCACCTGAGGACTTTTTCCTAAGCCTTTCCCTCTCTGAAGCTGCTCCTGCCTCCTTCAGAATGCAGGGACCTTGTCATTCTTCTTGTGCCTCCAGGTAAAATAGTGACTTTAGGCGGGGGCCTCCCAGAACTCCCTGGCCCGCCTCACCATGATCCAGGATGCAAGTACCAGAGTGGCGTCAGACGCTATTGCAGGTCCTTCAGCGTCACTTTCGATTGCGTTCCAGGGTGGATCGCATCGCTGATCTTGGCTTGGAGAATTTAGCAGGGCTATGCACGCCCTACCATTGTAAGTGTGCCTCACTTGCCTACACAAAGAGACTTGGGGGTTGAGTTTCATTGGAGGATGTGGTGCTGGGGTCCTGGGCACTTGCATATAAGGAACCCGGACTGAAGACACCTTAAGGTAGGACCCTTCCTGTAGTGATGGAGGGTGTTCAGTCTTCTCGCTCTGTCTGCAGAGCCCAGTGCAAACCCAGTCCCTCTAAGTGTCCTGGTATGGGTAGTTCTTCCTCTCTTTGGAGCAAGATATTGTAGAGTCACATTTTGGTATTCCTTCTATCCTCCTTTTTCAGGGAGACAAGTATTCTGCACCAAAAAGTAAAGACAAGATGTCAACCCGGAAATGTGCCATCTGTGTTTTAAAAAGCTTCGATCTTCCCACAAGAAACTGGTGTGTCGGAGTGATGATCCACCAGGAGGTTCAATCTTCCTTAGTCTATTTAACTCCCGGGCAGGGATTGAGAAAATTAGGGGCCAAGAAGAGGAAAATGTAATTTAGAAGGAGTATGACTTCCATTCCGCAGCAAAGGACATCTGGCCTTTCTGTGAATTTTCCGAGGAAGGAGAGTTGGACTGAGGCCTAGATCTGACCCAGGGAAGTAAGAAATATTATTTATCGTCAGAGGGCATGGAGGAACTCCTTTACAGGAGTGGATGGATAAGTCATGGATGTGGAGGAGGTGAAGACCACTTGGACAGTCCAGGACGAGATGTTTGTAGGACTCAAATCAGCGAAGCGGATAGTGTCCCCTATACATGAGAAAATTCAAAAGCTAATTTCAGATGAATGGGAGTTTCCAGAAAGACTATTGGCTACACCGACTGAACTGAGTGATAGATTTCCATTAGAGGAAGAGGTATCCAGGATTTGGTTAGAAATACCGAAGATTGACATCCAGGTGGCTAAGGTGGGGAAAAAAGACTACGTTGCCGTTCGAAGATTCTTTACAGCTTGGAGACCTGATGAATTGGAAGATGGACAGCTTGCTGAAGAAGTCCTACCTCAGCAGCTCTATTGAGAGTGGATGTGTTTACATGCATAGCAAGATCCTGTTCCGGTGGCTGAATCAACTGGTAGATCATCTCTGTATGGGCACCTCCCAGAGAAGATCTGTTAGCCTCCCTGCCTATTCTGCAGAAAGCCACAGGATTCTTTGCTGAATCTCGTAGCTACTCTGACTCTGTAGAGGCATATCGGTTTTATCTAGCTTAACAATACTAGTGCTTTGCCTAAAGTTATGGAGCAGAGATATAGCTTCCAAAATCAAGCTTTTCTCTACTCCTTTTTGAAGAGAGTATATGTTTGGACCAGCATTGGACGAGTTGCTAGAGAAGGCATCAGAAAAATTGTTACCTGAGCCAAAAATCTTCAGTTAAAGAACCTTTCGCCCTTCACAGGGCCAGCCCACTCAGTATAGGGGGAAAAGGAAAACCGGATGGTGGAGCTATACCAAAGGAGTTAGAGGCAGAAACATCTTGCTTTCTCAGAACCAGTGTCAGGCCAGACTATGATGCTAAGACAGAGCCGGATTTCCAGATTCTTCTCCAAATGGCGGTCACCTCAAACCATTGGGTTTTGGAACCCATCAAAAAAGGGATAAAGTGTTTTCTTCTTTTCCCCACAGAACCTGAGATGAACTTCTTTCATCCCCGGAATTACGGAATATCTTGTGGTCATATCTTCAGAACTTACAAGCTTCAGGGGTAATCTCCCCAGTTCCAGAAGTGGAATGCGGCAGGGACATTCTCATGTTTCTGATAAGGAAACCAAGCAGGCCTTACAGAATTGTAATAAACTTGAAAACCCTCAACTCGCACAACTTACAGAAGGTTCAAGATGGAGTCCATAAAATCTACCATTCCTTTAATGGGAGAATTTCGGAAATACGACCATCTACTTGCAGGACGCCTACTATCATGTTCCCATCCGCCCAGTTTACTGAAAATTCTTAAGATTCACGGTTGCCCAAGGACATCAAAAACTTCATTTCCAGTTCAACGTCCTACCATTCGGGATCTCATCAGCGCCTCGGGTATTTACAAAAATCATGGCAGAAGTGATGGCATCCATCAGAAGGCAAAATATTGCCTCATTCCCTACTGCGACAATTTTCTAGTCATAGCTCCGTCTGTACCAGTGCTCAAAGACCACATAGGGTGGTCGGTAAATCTTGAAAAATCAGACCTAGTTCCACCAGGAAGATCTTCCTAGGGATCCTTTTGGACTCTCAAGAACAAACATCCCAGTTACCAAAAGACAAGCAAATTCCGATAAGATCCAAAATAACTGACTTACAGGACCAGTGAAAGGTATCCTTAAGGTTGGCAATGTCTGCTCTGGGCTCCATAACTTCATGTATTCAGGCAGTGGCTTGGTCTCAAGCCCATACAAGAATTTTACAGACACCCATTCTGTCATGTTGGGATGAAACCTCCAGATCCCTACAAAGAACAGTTGATCTACCTGGCCAGGTAAAGGCTTCACTTGCCTGGTCGCTCAAATAAATAAATAAAATCTGAGCTAAGGAATATCTTGGATTCAAAATCCTTTGCCTACCATTACAACAGAGGCCAGCAAGAGAGGAGATGGAGAGCTATGGTCGCTCAGACTTCGTTCCAGGGGGTATGGACTTGGGACCTTCAACTTTAGGGAATTAAAAGCGATGGAGGAGGCCCTCAATGCTGCTGTAACCTTGATACTGTGGACTCATGTAAAGCTTTATTCTGACAATGTAAGCACAGTAGCTCACCTAGGTCATCAGGGAAATGCTAAAATCTATCTGACAGAATTTTTGCTTGGGCAGAGCAGCATCTCTCTCTGTTTAGTGCTCCATCTGAAAGGCTCCACCAACATCTAGGCAGACTTCATTCTTCTGGATGGATTTTCTTTCTGCTGAGGGAGTCTAGATGTAGAGTTGGACACCACTGGAGTCTAGATGTAGAGTTGGGGTTACCCAGCAGTAGACCTATGACTTGAAATATTTTTTGACTATTTGCAGGCCATCAAAATGTAAAGACCTCATTATTTCTCTCTGAATCCTAACTATTTTTGTATAGCAGGAGATGCTCTTGCTAATACCTGGGATTTCAAACTGGCATATATTTCCTACCCATTCCTGTTCTGCCAAGAACACTACAAAATATCATAACGGAGAGGATCAGGGCAGTCCTTGTGGCACCTTTCTGGCCAAAGAAGCTGTTTCGGGACTTTTAAACAACCTGAAATTAGAAAGTACCCTGATTCTCCCATTAATCAGCAACCTTCTTCACCATGGGCCGATTTATCATCCACATCCTTGAGCCTTGTGTCTGGCTGCTTGGCTTCTGCGTCCGCAATCCTAAAAGCTAGGGGTCTCTCAAAGTCATAGATACCCTTCAAAGGAGTAGGAAACAGATAACAAACGCAGTCTATAGCAAGATATGGAAAACCTTCATTTCCTGGTGTGATTCTAATCCTCTGGGCCCTCTGTAGATTGTCTAGAGTTTGAGTCATGATAGGATGTAGAGTGTTCTAGAAAAGTACCCTCAATGTCCAGATTGCAGCCCTAAATTCATTGTGACCAGAGCTTGGCAGAGCATTGCTGGATTGGAAGATATGACTGCAGCCTCCCGTTTACAACAGTGTCCAATTTTAATCCCATCCTGAGATCTGAATGTTGTCCTCAAGGACCTAGCGCTATCACTGTTTGAGCCAATAACTTCTATAGACTTAGACAAACTATCATGGAAAGTGACCTTCCTAGTAGCAATCGCAATGGCAAGAAGATTTAAACTTCAGGTGCTCTCTATCAGAGAACCCTATTTAAAAATTCTAGAGGACAGGATCATTTTCAACTTGGACCAGCATTTTCTTACCGAAAGTAGCTTCAGAGTTCCACATGTCTCGATCATTCTTTCTTCCTTTTGCCAAAATCCGTCTAACAGTGGGGAAATAGAATGTCACTCATTAGATGTACATAGGGTGATCCTTCACTATCTTCAATCAACTGAACCATGGAGGAAGGATCAGAATCTCTTCCAACATTATGGTCGTTATAAAGGCAAAAAGACATCAGAGTACCATCGCAAAGTGGATTAAGAGCAATTTGCGAAGTGTATAGCGACCAGAATATATCCCCTCTGGAAAGGTTCACGGCCCATCCTCTACTAGGGCCGTATCTGTCTCCTGGGCTGACAGAGCAAACGCTTCCATCAAGCAGATTTGCAGAGCTGCTACCTGGTCCTCTGTCCATACCGTTTTCTAAACATTATACACTAAATTTAATCTCTAATGCAGACCTGGCCTTTGGGAGTAAAGTTCTCCAGGCCATCGTCCCTCCCTGACAATTTTCTTTAGTATTCCTCCTATGGTGCTGTTGTGGAGGGTGAATTAAGAAAATAGAATTAGACTTACCGGTAATTCGGTTTCTAGGAATCCTCCACGACAGCATGGGTAATACCCTCCCTACTGTTTTTTTGTATTGCTTTTCTTTGGTGTGAATTTATATATTTGAAGTATTAATGCTGGTGTAGTCCTTTAGAAAAAATACTGAAGAGAGGACGTTGGGTGGGATTATTTGACCTTTGTGTTTCTTGTTCCTATTTGGGCTGAGAGTCCACCTCCTGTGGTGCTGTTGTGGAGGGTTCCTAGAAACCGAATTACTGTTAAGTCTAATTCTATTTTCTCTGCTGTAGATCAACCAGTTTGCCTGAATGCTGAGCTCTGTAACCCCGCCCACACCACTAATGAAGGCCTTTTTGCTTATGCACAGTAAATCCAATCATTAATGGGGGTGTGTTTGGACTATTAAATCAGCAGTCAGAAACAATAATTTTAAATAAGTGACACCAGTGGAAGCAGGTTCTCTGTCTCAAGATCATGATGCTCTCTGTTTGTAAGTAGCAAAAACCTAATGACAAATCCCTCTTTTTTTTTTTTCCAGTTTTGTTTAAACCATAAAATCAACAATTCCAACATGGTATATAGATAACTTTCGTCCAGTACACAGACTGGGTATGTAAATATCTGGATAGGACATGTTTTATCATATTATTCACCTGGGATCTCTTTATAGAATGGTAAATGAAGCCTCAGTTGGATAACAAAAGGGAAAAAAAATAATTTAAAATGAACAATAAAATAAATCTTCGTAAAAGCCATTGTAGAAAAGAAATATAGGAGTGTGAATTCTGTACTCGCTACACAGCCAAACTCTCACTTCTCAGCTATCAATTCGGAGTTGACCTAGATTTGTTTTGTTTTTGTTTTTTTAGGTCTTCCAGGATGTACCGTGCAGTTGAGACGAAAGGTGGTATAATTTTTTTTTCCTCCTGATTTACAGTACTCTATAATAAACTTTCCACTTCAAGAGGAATTAACTGCATGTGATTCTTTATTCGTAATTGCATCTCCCTGTTCAGTCTCCATATAATGCTTTAGTTGGGTTATCAATTCTGAGATGGAGGGTGAGGAGGGCTCTAACCAATATTTAAGTATTAGTTCTTTTGGATAAAAGTAATAGTGTGGAGAAGTTTTGGAGGGTCTTTACTTAGGTTGGTGTCTACATCTGAGTCTCTCCAGTAGTGTAGAAGGGCTGCTTGAGGAGATAAGGGGGTATAGAGCTCCTTAGTGTGTTTCCCAGGTCTGAAACAGATTTCCTGAAAGAAGCAGTATCTGGACAGAGCCGTATACCATGAAATCTAAGAATTGGACAGGTGACATTTGGGGCATGTGGTTAGCCTCTCGGATGCTGGATCTGTTTTAGGAATATTGAAAGAGAATAGCCCATGCATAATTTTAAACGGAGTTTCCACTCATAGATTCGTTAATGTTTTTTTTCGGGAAGTAGACCACCCCATTCTAATTTTGGCAGGGATATCGACGTCGTCCATTTGGAACATCCAGTATTTAAAATGAGTATCGTGATATTCTCCCAGTAAGTTAGGCTTCATCATGGAGTAAAGTGATATTGAGGGGGTACGTCCTGGGTAAAGAAGAATGGTATCGGTGATTGTTTAAATTCAACCTCCCGCAGATTGGTCATGACCGAGAGCCTCATTTGTTCGTATTGTAAATAGTGGGAGGATGAAGGTGGTATTTTTTTCAAGGCATTCTGTGACTGCCAGCTATCTGGATTCTGCTGGGTCAAGGAGGGAAATATTGTGTATATACCTGCCTTTTGCCACATGGAATAGAGCTCCTCTATGCCCTGAGGAAATTTTTTGGTTATACCACAAAGGAAGATGCTTTGAAACACTAAACAAGAGGCTGAATTATTTTTTTTCCTTACCGCCTTCCAAGTTGATATAGTGTCACTAAAAACTATCGAATGTTTGATTGCAGGAGGTAAAGAAGCAAAACGAGAAAGGCGGAGTGCTGTTAGGTTAAGAGGGTAAACAAAATCATATTCTAAAGTATAGTCCGAGTACGTACGTCCTTTGTGGATCCAGTCCTTTATATAACATGTAAGGCAAGCCAGGTTATAATTCTAGCGCTAGGAAGGTTTATGCCACCATCCTTAGAAGCCATGAGTTTAAAGTGCACCTGTCAGCAGGATTGTGCTTAGTAAACCACATACACTGTCAGGTGGGCGCTGTTACACTGATTAAAATGGTACCTTTCTTGATGAAATCCGTCATAGAATCATAGAATGGTAGAGTTGGAGGGAACCTCCGGAGTCATCGTGTCCAACCCCCTGCTCAAAGCAGGATTCACTAAAACATCTCAGACAGATGTCTGTCCAGCCTCTGTTTGAAGACGTCCATTGAAGGGGAACTCACCACCTCTCGTGGCAGCCTGTTCCACTCATTGATCACCCTGTCAAAAAGTTTTTTCTAATATCTATTCTGTGTTTCCTCCCATTCAGTTTCATCCCATTGCTTCTAGTCTTTCCTTGTGAAAATGAGAATAAAGATGATCCGTCCTGTGGTTCTTTTATAATCTTTATTTTCATTTCTGACATAATAAGATGCTTGTGCTTCGGGGCGGCCTTTGGGGAGGGGCTGTAACTGGTGCTCTGCTTATGTATTCATATTTCTGCCTTCTGACAGGTCACTGTGCTTTCTGTGACCTGCCTACTATTTTAAATACTGCCCGTGTAATTTGTGTGCCACACATGAAATTTACATGCACCAAAATGGCCCCCGCATGCGCAGTAGCATTTCTCGGTTGCTCTTTATTAGGATATATAAATCTCAGGGGACTTTCAGTTGCCTCTTTCTTCCACTTATGTAACTGATCTCACGCTGCTTCCTGAAAGGATTGGAAACGTCAAGCCTCTGGGCATGATTTTATGTTCTAGATAATTTTGATATAATGTTCTAGATAATCTAGATAACACCTTGGGTGGACATAGGCCTTATAAAACTGTAGTCAAATGCTTAAAGGCCTCATTAATGGAAACTGAATTTTCGTTGCCACATTATATGGGACGTTCTGAGACGTCTGTTCCAAATTAAAATGTCAAATCCAAATACGCGCACGGATGAGCCACTCTGATGCATTAAGCATCAAAGCAGGTCTCTTTATTTCCTCATGACATCTTATATAGGTTTTTAATATTCATACTTTATAACAATATAATTGGCTCAGCTTATCTCTAAATGTGTTGGCATTAGCATACATACATCTAATTGGCGGACGTTCATTCTGTCTACACCCAGCTGAACAGTCTAGGTATCTCTCACTTAGAGAAGCCATAAGGAAGAGACAGAAACAAAGTCCGTTAGACAAAGAAATTCTTAAGGGACCCCTTATCACAAAACGCACATACTGGCTCAAACTGTATTTCAGAAAGCAAGGAGATACACTACACAAATCAAATTGAAGTCAGGATGGAGTAATCCTGCTCGCACAGTATCTATAGGCATCTTTTTCTGAAAAGACTTTTTTTTTTTTTTTTTGCCTTTTCTGACCACCTTTCAGTATTAATGTTGGAGGAGAAAATGGATAAATTAAAATTGTATTTTAAATTTATATCAGATTAGAACCCAGAATGTATATAAAATAATATAAAATATCGCTGTCTGGAGTGGACTATTATGGTAAAAATCTATCTAGCAACATATGATCAATAATGTTGCAATTCTAATAAGAATAGATCAAATGGCAAATATTATACCCCTCCAAATCTATCCACTTTTTATATCCATCAATTGCTTGTTGCTAGATACTAATAGTTTATAACATTCATTTCCTATTGCCTAAAGTTTCATGTTGTCCTGGGGGAATTCATTGGTGTTGGGCCACGTGCACATGTTGAGCTGTTTGGTTTTTTGTGTTTTTTACCTCAGTATTTATAAGTCAAAACCAGGAGTGGGTGATAAATACAGAAGTGGTGAGGTGTTTCTGTGACACCCCAGGGGTCTGGTTGCCACAGTGATAGAGATATTATGTCTGAGAGCAGGTGGGAGGTCTTTTGGTCAGGGATCCTGTGCATGCCACACCTCCTGCCCAGTCTTGGGAGGGGAAGAACTTCCCCTGTATAAACCCTGGGCTGAGGCAGGGTGAGTCAGACAAGGAGAGTGGAGAAGAGAAGCAGCATAGGAAACAGCAGAGTTACAAGGAGTCAGGGGCTGGCAGCTACAGAGCTCGCCCTGACTAAGAAGATTCTTTACCGGACCCGGAGTCCGAGGCTGTGGGGACTAACTCCTACCCAGCAGCAGAATCCGTCGGGCAGGGGATTTCAGGTCCTCTGGCCCAGAAGCCTGAAGGCACGGTCACACGCGTGGGACCAGCACCGCCATCGTGGAGCGGAAGTCATTAGAAGGCCCCGAGTCACCGGCCATACGGGTGAGCACCACACGGTACACTCAGGGACGTGGGCTACTTACATCAGCTTCTAGCAAGGTAGCCAGAAGAGTACAGTCAGTTTGGGAGGCCTACAACTACGCCTGGCCAGGGGAGATCCCATCTGCTCAAAGACTGACCAGGCCCCGTTTGCTAGCAAGTACTCCGGGAGGGTCTGTCGTTGTTACCAGTAAAGACCCTGAACTACACCGTACCGTCTGAGTGGTTCCTGCTACCCCCATCATCCACGTCGGCTGCCCTGAGGCCATACCCCTCCCGTTGGGGGTTATACTATCACGCTGCACAATCCTACCACCGGCCTCAGCGGTCTGCCCTGCAGCAGCAGCTTCCTGGCTGCACTCAACGGGTGGCGTAGTCATCAACTATTTACTACTAATAGACTGCCGTCTAGTTTGACTCCCTGGGCACGGACCGGGTCACCGCCACGAGATTACAACCCTCCACGGATCCGGCTCCGGGTAAGCTCCCGCGTGCGCACCGCAGCGCGACACAGGCCCAGGGGCGCGTCAACTTTGGCGTAGTCGGCAGGATTTCGTGCCCGCAACCACCGGGTACTGCGTGCCTGAAAAGCAAAGACTGTTCAAACTTACCAGTGGTGAAGGTTTCCCGCCATCCGGCGCCATCTTCTACCTTCTTCCCGCCATCCGCGAAGTTTTCCCGCCATCCGGCGCCATCTTCGACCTTCTTCCCGCCATCCGTGGAGTTTTCCCGCCATTGGACGCCATCTTGAGGACGCCGCGCGGGAAGAAGAGGGGCGTGGACTCCGAAAGCGCGTGAGAACTGAAGCCCCGCCTCACGTCCGGACGTTGCGTAAGGTCCTGGAAGGAGCCCAGCAGACGCCGACGTCACAGGAGCGCGACGGAAGGTCCTCAACCCTGACGATCCACTGCGGAGCCGCGGCCTACGGAAGAGGATCATCGCAAGGTAGGCCACGGTCCACTAGGGGGGAGGAAGATGTCGGATACGGAGGAGAGCTTCACTGCCTCAACCCCCGCCAGCGCTACCGCTGCTGCAGTTATGCCCTTCACCATGCCCTATATCCCGGGAGCAGCTTGGCTACCCCAGTACTCAGGGGAGTCACATACCCTGCATGACTTTAGAGAAAAGCTGGATAGCCTCTTCCAGGTGTACCCCCTCACAGAAGAGCAAAAAGTGAGCATCCTGGTGGCCCAACTAACCGGGGCAGCCAAAAGGGAAGTAAAATCCTGGCCACCTGGGAGGAAGACTGTCGCAGGGATACTAACCCGGCTGAAGGATACCTTTGATACCCGCACCTCAGCCGAGATTAAGCTTAGATTCTACGGGTGCAAGCAGCGAGCGCATGAGAGTATAAGGGACTATGCACTAAACCTACAAGAGGCCCTGAGGGCCATAAAGCAGACCGACCCTGATGGGGTGGGAAACGAGGACAGGCTGTTGACTGAACAATTTATAGAGGGTTTATATTGCAATGCCCACCGAACCCAGTTGCGGGCAATGGCCTTACAGGATCCCCATCTGGACTTTGCACAGTTCAAGGACAGAGCCATCCGGGTGCTCCGAGAACCGGCACCAGGTGGCGTTGTGACCCACAGACGCCCCACTACCACTTACTACCAGGAGGCGGCGCCCTTGTCAGCAGGGCCTGTGGGAGCTGATGCGCAGGCTTTGGACAATGACCCGGCTCCAGACCTACACCATCAGGTCCAAGAGCTAGCTAAGAGCGTTGCTGCGCTAACCCGAACTGTGCAGTCTTTACAGGTTTCCACCCCAGGGAAGATCCAGCTGGCATCCGGACCGGAGGACATCCCGTGGCGTCGACCAAGGAGGACCCCACCGGCCAGAGGAAGACCCAGTGACCGATACAGTGAGGACGGACGACCCATCTGCCGCCGCTGCAATCAACCCGGACATATGGCAAGGTACTGTTCTTTAAACGGGCACAACCTGGGGTAGAGGGCCAACCCCCAGGAAAAAGATCACCAGGCCCATCGAACTGGCGCGACAGATATGTGGGAGGACGTCCAGTCTTGCCTGTGGTACTGGATGGCATTCCCATGAGTGCCCTACTGGACACCGGGTCACAGGTCACCACCATCCCGTACGTGCTCTTCAAGCAGTACTGGAATGACTCGGATATTACCCGCTACCCCGACGACGACTTGAGTATCATCGCCAGCAATGGTCAGCCCGTGCCACAGATCGGATTTAAAGAGGTGACCATCAAAATTGGTAGAGTCGAACTGGCCGCACAGGGACTGATCATTGTAGATATCGATAAACATGAGTCACCCAAAAATAACTCTAGGAACTAATGTAATTGAAAATTGTCTTGCAGAGGTGATTTTCCTTTTACAGCAGGTTGCCAAGAATGCCAGCTCCGGCGAGCAGCGGGTGCTCCAGAAAGAGATCCGGGCACTGATGCAACGGCAACAAGTGGAACTCTCCGGCGGTGAGATTGGTAGCGTAAGAATGTGTGACCCTTTTCCTATTGCCATGCCCCCAAAAAGTGAAATGATGATTTGGTGCCGGGCAGCTATTGGTCTGAGAGGTAGAGATTACCAGGCAATGGTAGAACCAGTTTACTCAGACAGTAGGCCCACCATTTTGACAGCACGGGGGGTGGTCAATGTACGCCATGGGAGGGTGCCCATTCGCATAATAAATATCGGGGAGAGGGAAGTGTACCTGCCCCGGTATGCCACGCTAGCCAAATTATATACCACTAATCAAAGTTCTATACAATCTGTGGAACCCTTGCCTCCATCTCACCCGGAGGAAGGTAACGGCTCTAAGAAAGACATGGAGGACTGGTGTCAGCAACTACATTTGGGTACTGACTCCACTCCCTCACATCAGAAACAAGGAGTCTATCGGGTGGTTCAAGAGTATGAGAGAGTGTTTAGTAAACACCCGTTAGACTTCGGGCGAGTCAAGGGGGTAGAACATCGCATCCCCACGGGAGATCATCCTCCCATAAAAGAGAGGTATCGACCCGTACCCCCTGCACATTACCAACACGCCAAGGGGATGCTTAGAGATATGAAGGAGGCTGGGGTAATCCGGGATAGTTGTAGCCCCTGGGCAGCCCCATTAGTTTTAGTCAAAAAGAAAGACAACACCATGAGGATGTGTGTAGATTACCGGAAAATCAACCGTATCACACACAAGGATGCGTACCCCTTACCAAGGATAGAGGAGTCATTGGCTGCTTTAAGATCTGCTAACTTCTTCTCTACCTTGGATCTCACTAGCGGGTACTGGCAGGTTCCTGTAGCAGAGGCGGACCGGGAGAAGACCGCATTCACCACCCCGATGGGACTTAGCGAGTTCACCTGCATGCCGTTCGGACTCTGCAACGCACCAGGAACCTTCCAACGCCTAATGGAGTGTTGTCTGGGCCACAGAAACTTCGAGACGGTCCTGTTGTACCTGGACGATGTCATCGTATATTCCAAGACGTATGAGGACCACCTGAAACACCTGGCGGAAGTGTTCGAGGCTCTGGCGAGTTACGGCCTAAAGGTGAAACCCTCCAAGTGTCACCTCCTGAAACCAAAGGTGCAGTACCTGGGACACGTGGTGAGCGCTGACGGAGTGGCTCCCGACCCCGATAAGATCACCGCAATTAAGGGATGGCCAAGCCCCTCCAGCGTAAAAGAAGTGCGGCAGTTCCTCGGGTTGGTAGGCTACTACCGAAGGTTTATTCCCGGTTTCACCAAAAAGGCAGCACCTATGCAGGACCTCCTGATAGGCCAGTCCCGGAAGGCCAAGAACCAGAAGCCGCCCTTCAAATGGGAAGAGCTGGAAGAAGAGTCCTTCCGCCAGCTGAAGATGGCCCTCACGGGGGACGAAATCCTGGCGTACCCGGATTATAGCCAGCCCTTTATCCTCTACACCGACGCCAGTAACATCGGGCTAGGAGCCGTACTGTCAAAGATCCAGCAGGGGAAGGAACGAGTAATCGCCTACGCCAGCCGAAAACTGCGACCCACCGAAAGGAACCCCGAGAATTACAGCTCATTTAAGTTAGAGTTCCTGGCCGTAGTATGGGCAATCACTGAGCGCTTTAAGCATTACCTCGCTTCTTCCCGGTTCACCGTGTACACGGATAACAACCCGCTGACACACCTGGACACGGCAAGACTCGGTGCCCTGGAGCAGAGGTGGATGGCCCGTCTGTCCAACTACGAGTTCACAATTAAATACCGGGCAGGACGCTCCAATACCAACGCGGACGCCCTGTCCAGGATGCCCAACCTGCCGGACGGAGGAGAAGATCCGGAGGGACTGGAAGAAGTTGAACTCCCTGCGTTCCACCGTCATGGGACTATTCAGTATTCCCACCGGGTAAGGAGTAAGCAGGCTGCTACGTTGAACCCCTTACCCCACTACAACTGGGCGGAAACGCAAGACAGCGACCCTGCCGTCCGACTGGTGAAGGAGATGCTGACTCGGCCGGAGGCTCGCCTTGAACCAGACGCTCCGGAGGAAGCCAAACAACTATGGGCAGAGAAGAGTCGACTGTTCCTTTACAAAGGGAAGTTGTGCCGCAGAATGGTTAACTCCCGGACGCATGAATTACTCTGGCAAGTAGTGGTGCCACGAAGAGACGCAGCCATGGTGATGGAGGCATACCACGACGGAGCTGGACACTTTGGGTGGAAAAAGCTGGAGTTCCTGCTGCGCGAGCGGTTCCACTGGGTAGGCATGAGGGGAACCATCGAGAAGTGGTGCAGAGATTGTGGCCCGTGCAACCTGAGAAGGAAGGACCGAGCCAGCCAGAAGACTCCCCTGCAGTCCATCGTCACCCGGCAACCGTTGGAACTGGTAGCCTTGGATCATGTAAAACTGACCCCAAGCAGAAGTGGCTACGTCTACGCGTTAACCATCGTGGATCATTACTCCCGGTTCTTGGTTGTCGTCCCCGTCAAGGACTTAACGGCTCAAACAGCAGCTAGAGCCTTCCAGCAGCACTTCTGCCGTCCACACGGGTACCCGGACCAAGTGCTGACGGACCAGGGACCTGCCTTTGAAGCGGAGGTCTTTCAGGAATTCTGCAATCTGTATGGCTGCCGGAAGATAAGGACGACACCCTACCATCCGCAGACCAATGGACTTTGTGAAAAAATGAACCAGGTGGTAATGGATCTTCTAAAAACGTTGCCCCTGGAAGAACGCAGTCTGTGGCCTGAAAAGTTGCCCGATCTGGTGGACCTATACAACCACATCCCGGTAGGTTCCACCAACTGTACCCCGGCTTACCTAATGAGGGCAAGACCTGGTAAGTTACCTGTTGACCTGGAAATGGGAGTCCTGACCCCCGAGGACACTTCACCAGAAACAGACTGGGACACAGAGAGGCAGCAGCAGTACCGGAGAGTACAGGAGAGCGTGGAGCGAAGTCTCTGTCAGGCTAGGGAAAGACAAGAAAAAACTTACAACCAGTATGCTCCCGCTGTTCCCCTGGTACCCGGAGAGCAGGTCTTGAAGAGGAAGAGACGGCTCCACAAGTTGGACGACCAGTGGGAGAAGGACCCGTACACCGTACTGCCCTCAAGCCACGAGAACCCGAAGGTCTGTACCATCAGTAAAGACGGAGGGGAAACCACAGCCATTGTATCCCGGGACCACCTGAAGAAGTGTCCCGAACAACTGAGGAACCCTGAAGAGGAACAAGAAGACCATCGACCCGTGGAAGAAAGGGAAGATATGGTTAGTACCGTGCTCGGGGACTTTCCTCAGTCTTGGACTCAAGTCAATGGTGCAGTTGTGGTACCCGTACTCGCCTTCCTCCAACCATCATCCCAAGAACCTACGGAGCAACGGGTAGAGCTGGAAGAACAGCCGGTCCAGGAGGCAGAAGACTCCACACAAGCAGAACAGGAGAATCAACCCTCTGCTTATAGTGAGCCTGCCGTACCCCTAGTGAGACAAAGAGCCGGAAGACAGCTGCCCAGTTTACCCTTGACAGCTCCTACACCCTGTAGTTCAGGGCCAGACAGTCAGCTCCGTAGGTCCACTCGGGCCACTAGAGGCCAGTTACCCGCACGCTGGAGAATTTAAAGTGTATAAATTGTTTTATCTATGTTTTTCTGTGTCTTGTTGCTTGTGTATAATTTTGTGTTTCTAGTTATTTTTAGGAAACCTTGGTGGATTTACCGGGAATCCTTGTATATAGTTGGAGCGTAACCCAGGATGGACTAGAGACTGTTAAGGACTCGGGGTAGGACAGACCCCTACCTGGTTACGTCTCCCTGTGTTGGTGAAATGGACACCTTTGCTTTTCTTCAAAGACTGCATCCGGTTGCGGACACGCCGTAACCATCTTATGTGTTTTTCTTATAGTATTGTTATTGTTATACTTTGTTATGTTTTTCTAAATGTGTTTAGTCCCGGAGTACTAAATTTCACTAGGGGGGAATGTGACACCCCAGGGGTCTGGTTGCCACAGTGATAGAGATATTATGTCTGAGAGCAGGTGGGAGGTCCTTTGGTCAGGGATCCTGTGCATGCCACACCTCCTGCCCAGTCTTGGGAGGGGAAGAACTTCCCCTGTATAAACCCGGGGCTGAGGCAGGGTGAGTCAGACAAGGAGAGTGGAGAAGAGAAGCAGCATAGGAAACAGCAGAGTTACAAGGAGTCAGGGGCTGGCAGCTACAGAGCTCGCCCTGACTAAGAAGATTCTTTACCGGACCCGGAGTCCGAGGCTGTGGGGACTAACTCCTACCCAGCAGCAGAATCCGTCGGGCAGGGGATTTCAGGTCCTCTGGCCCAGAAGCCTGAAGGCACGGTCACACGCGTGGGACCAGCACCGCCATCGTGGAGCGGAAGTCATTAGAAGGCCCCGAGTCACCGGCCATACGGGTGAGCACCACACGGTACACTCAGGGACGTGGGCTACTTACATCAGCTTCTAGCAAGGTAGCCAGAAGAGTACAGTCAGTTTGGGAGGCCTACAACTACGCCTGGCCAGGGGAGATCCCATCTGCTCAAAGACTGACCAGGCCCCGTTTGCTAGCAAGTACTCCGGGAGGGTCTGTCGTTGTTACCAGTAAAGACCCTGAACTACACCGTACCGTCTGAGTGGTTCCTGCTACCCCCATCATCCACGTCGGCTGCCCTGAGGCCATACCCCTCCCGTTGGGGGTTATACTATCACGCTGCACAATCCTACCACCGGCCTCAGCGGTCTGCCCTGCAGCAGCAGCTTCCTGGCTGCACTCAACGGGTGGCGTAGTCATCAACTATTTACTACTAATAGACTGCCGTCTAGTTTGACTCCCTGGGCACGGACCGGGTCACCGCCACGAGATTACAACCCTCCACGGATCCGGCTCCGGGTAAGCTCCCGCGTGCGCACCGCAGCGCGACACAGGCCCAGGGGCGCGTCATTTCTATTATACTTTTCCTCTGATTGTTCCACTCCTGGTTTTAGCTTACAAATACTGAGGTGAAATACTGAATGTGTGAATGTGGCCTTAGGTTAATTTAACCTGCTGAGTTGTATCTATAGCTAAAGCTGGCATTGAACATGGTCACCATAATATATCCCCTGCCTAATGTCCCTACGTGTTTCGCCTACCCTGTAATAGGTGGGCGCATCAGGAGAATGTATTCGCTTTTATCAACAACTGCCTGCTTCCAAAATGACGCGTTCATCGTCCCACCAATCAGATTCACACGGGAGCGGTCACATGTACCTGTGTGTGTGTTATAGACCTGTCAGTCATGGAACATGGCGGAGAAGTCACCTGCCTCAGACTGGGGTCATCTGAGACTCATGGTCTCGGGCTGGGTTTCCATAGTGCGTATGTTTTGTGCAATGCAGTGGTGCTTGTTCAGACATCAGTATTTTCTATGTACAAAAAAAAATGGACTGATTATTCTGATCAGTTTGGTCTGAGTGTCATCAGTTTTTCTTGTATGTGGAGAAAAAAAAGTTCTCCACCCTCTCCTTTCTGACAGTCTGTGAAAATCGGACTGCACTCGGATGACATCAGTATGTGGTCTGATTATTATTATTATTTTTTCACTGATCTATAGACTTGCATTGCCACTTTTGATCCAGCGCTCAGATCAAATTTGGACATGTCTACGATTTTTTCCACAGTCCACTCAGTCCGAGAGAAAAAAACGGACATGTGAACAGCCCCATAGAATATCATGGGTACAAGTGCTATCAGTGAAAGAAAGATGGCTTTCGTACGAGACAAACTGACATGTAAATGAGCCCAAAGATATACATGGCCGCAGGAACGCAGCCAGTGTCCGCTATATGCTGCTGGTGGTTTGGGCAGCATGAATCTCCAGTCAGGTTTCCTTTTAGTACAATCCAATGGGATCTTCTACTTGCAGGAGTATGTAGTGACAAGTCACTCAATTTTGATTTTACATGGTATAGGATAACACTGCCATATTTAAAGACATTAATATGAGATGCAGAGATTCTAATACTTTTATTCTTTGAGCAAGAGCAATTTTTTTTACATTTTCTAGAAACAAGACCATTTATCTCAATGATGTGCTTAACTGATATAAATGTAACACTTCTCATTCCTGAAATACCATCATGGTATGGCAACATGCAGATGTCCGCTCTGTGTTGTGGGGACAATTTCCTCATTGGGAAAGAGCATTGGGTTAAGATTAAAACTGATGGTTAGTGGAAAACAAACTGCTTCACTCTGCTAAAAATCGAAAGCTTGGAGAACGCTCTTAGGCTGTGTGCCCACGATGCGTTTTTTAAGTGTTTCCACAGCGGCAACTCCGCCGTGGAAATGCTTAAAAAACGCTTGGTAGAAGGCCTGCCATGTTCCCCAATGATGATCCGCATGTGCTGTGCACATGCTGCGGAAATCTCCGCTGCGGATGATCATTGCAGAAAAATCTGCAGCACTAACATTAATTTTGTGTAATCACAGCGTTTTCGCCGCCATTGAATCGCATAATATCCTCATGACTACATGTGCACATGCGGATATTAAGTGATTCAATGTGCAGATGGTATCCGGGTCTGGAGAAGAGGAGACTCTCCTCCAGACCCAGGTACCATAGTACGGCTATGTGCCCACGTTGCGGACCTGAAGCATATTTTTTACGCTTCTCCCTGGCGGGAAAATCGCATGCGGATATTACATGCGGTTTTCCCGCCAGGTAGAAGCGTTTGTGAGGCGTCTTTGCATGCATTTCCGCATGCGGGTTATCAAGCACTTCTCCAAGCATCACTTGGAAAAGTGCTTGACAACTTGTTCAGAATGGTAAAAAATAAAAAAATAAACTTTATACTCACCTTCTGATGCATTCTCTGCCCCATCCGGAGGCTTGAGCGGCTCACGCTGTTGTGTGCAGGACCTGCGGTGACGTCATTGAGTCATGTGGTGGGTCACATGACTCAATGACGTGGCAGGTCCTTCAGACAACAGTGCGACGGAGGGAAGACAGAAGTATAAACTTTATTTTATTCTTTTTTTTACAGGTTCTTTGGTACCCAGGTCTGGATGAGAGTCTCCACATTGATTCCGCTGCGCTTCCGCAAAATTAATGAACATGCTGCAGATTTTTGACCGCAGCATATACGCTGCGGAAAAATCCGCAGCATGGGCATTGACATTGCGGAATGCCATTGGGGACCATGGGGTGCGGATATACATGCGTTTTTCAAGCGTTTACGCTGCGGAAATTCCGCAGCATATACGCTTGAAAAACGCTACGTGGGCACACAGCCTACCTGTAAAAAAAAAAAAAATTTAAATAAAAAATAAACATTATACTCACCTTCTGATGGCCTGCGGTCTTCTCTCCGGTACGTCCTGGCTCCCTGGCGGCTCGCGATGGTGTAAAAGGACCTTCCATGGCGTCACTTAGTAATGTGACGTATCACGTGACCGCTGACGTCGGCGGTCGGGTGACTTGTCACATGACTAAATGATGTCATGGAAGGTCCTTTTACACCACCATGAGCCGCCCAAGAAATCGGACGCACCGGAGAAGGAGACCGGGGGCCATCGTAAGGCGAGTATAATGTTTTATTTTTTTATTTTTTACCATTTTAACTATTAACTTGGTCACACTATATTAATCCATGCCTGTTGCATGATAAGCTCAGGATATGAAAGAAGCAGATTTCTCTAAGATGTATTACAAAGTTTCTTCTCATGAGTACTACTGATATATGGAAAAGAGAAAAAAAATGACTTTCTCTTTAACGTCTGAAGCAGTTATCTGACAGGCACTGCCTGCAGAAGCCAGCAGGGGAAATCGTATGGAATACATAGGACTATTACAGTACTTCAAACTGGCCATTTAGTGGGAAATATAATGTATGGTTTATTCAACCATTGAGCAAATTCTGTTATTTCGCCAACTTTTAGCTGTTACCAGCCACCTGGGCCATCAGCCGATCTCCGAGGAAAACACAAGAATCTGGTGTTTGCGTTCAACTTCCACTGAATATCATGGAAAAGATAAAGGTCAGGTGGAATCAGAACAACCCAACACCCATTTGATGTTCGGCCGATTTTTTAACCCATTCACCACCTTGGGTTTTTGCGTTTTTTGTTTTTTGCTGCCCTTTTTTCCCAGAGTCATAACTTTTTTATTTTTCCGTCAATATGGCCATGTGAGGGCTTGTTTTTTGTGGGACAAGTTGTACTTTTGAACAACACCATTCATTTTACCATATATTGTACTGGAAAACGTGAAAAAAAAAATTCCAAGTGCAGTGAAATTGCAAAAAAAGTGCAACTCCACAATTATTATTTTTTTTTTTTTACCATGTTCACTAAATGCTAAAACTAACCTCCCATTATGATTCTCCAGGTCATTAGGAGTGCATAGATGCCAAACATTGTATAGGTTCTTGTTTATTTATGTCGTGAAAAAAAATTCAAAGTTTGTAGCCCGCACCAAGAAGGGGGAGGCGACCTATGACGTATATAGAAGTCATAGGTTTTAAAGGGGTTAATGTGTGTAGGAGGTTTTCTAGGGAACTACATGAGACCGGATACGATCATTCTGTAAACATAAACATAAAATAGCCATATATAGTGTTTATGCACTTTGTCTTCTCCAGTTGTCGTTCACGTTATATCTGCTATTTATGGTCCATACTGCACTTCATTCTAAAAGAAAAGAAAAAAATTGTGATATACCGTATTTTTCAGACCATAAGACGCACCTAGGTTTTAGAAGAGGAAAATAGAAAAAAAAAACAGAAGCAAAAAATTTGGTCATGATGCACTGTTATGGGGGAGGGAGTCTGCTGCTGACACTGTTGTAGGGGTAATGTCCCCCAATTCTGTTAATGTACTCCCCCTTCCTGTTATACGTGGCCCTCATCCCCATCCTGGTATGCATGGCGGCCCTCATCCCCATCCTGGTATGCATGGCACCTCCATCCCTATCACACTGCAAACGTAAAAATAAAGGATTCTACTCACCTTCCTTCCCTCTGCTCCAGCGCTGCGCCCTGTTCTGCTGCCAGCAGCTGATCTCACCGTGTGAGCCGCGCATGACGTCACTGCATGCGTCCTCACACAGTGAGATGAGCTGCCGGAATAGTGACTAATCTCCACACCGGGACTATGGGGGTGGAGAGTAGTGACTAATAATAAAAAATAATAATAATAATTTTTTATTTATATAGCAACAACATATTCCACAGCGCTTTACAATTCAGACAATTTACAGACCTTATCGGCACTGTCACATTGGGGCTCACAATCTACATCCTTTATCAGTATGTCTTTGGAGTGTGGGAGGAAACCCATGCAAACACAGGGAGAACATACAAACTCCTTGCAGATGTTGTCCTTGGTGGGATTTGAACCTATCATTCTCCTTTAATAGCGGGAGTGGGGAGTAGTGAAAATTCATGCTCTTTAATAGCGTTCACACATGATAGCTGAGCCGCTGCGGCCGCTGCTGACTCTGTGTTCCCGCCATTAAGGAGAATGAATATTCAGTGCTCCACACGCCCATGAGCGTGGGGAGAAGTGAATATCCATTTTCTTTAGCAGCCTGCACAGTGTGGGCTGCAGCAGGCAGCTCCTGCCTCCTGTTCTCCGCTCCTCTGCCGCTCCCACAACAACCCCCACCATCCACAGCAACCGTACTGCAATACTACAATCGGACTATAAGACGCACCCCCCCACACTTTCTTCCAAAACTTTAGAGGAAATAAGTGCGTCTTATACTCGAAAAATACGATATATACACTACTCAAAAAAAATAACGGGAACGTGTGGGTGTGTCCTCCCTACAACGCCTGGGCATTCTGATGAGGCGGCAGATGTTCTCCTGAGGGATCTCTTCCCAGACCCGAATTAACGCATCAGTCTACTTCTGGACAGTCTGTGGTGCAACATGGCGTTGGTGGATAGAACGAGACATGATGGCTCAGATGTGCTCAATTGGATTTAGGTCTGGGGAATGGGCAGGCCAGTCCAAAGCATCAATGCCTTAATCATGCAGGAACTGCTGACACACTTCAGCCACATGAGGCCTAGCATTGTCATGCATCAGAAGGAACCCAGGGCCCACTGAACCTGCATATGTTCTCACAATGGGTCTGAGGATCTCATCCCGGTACCTAATGGCAGTAAGGGTACCTCTGGCTAGCAGACCAAAGTCAGCGCAGCCGTCTACCAGGAAATTTTAGAGCACTTCATGCTTCCCTCTACCGACAACTTTTTGGAGATGGAAATTTCATTCTCCAGAAGGACTTGGCACCTGTCTGTTATGATCTGCTACAAGCACTAAGGAAAGACAGGAGATCTGTCCCTACAATCGAACTAAACTGGATCCCTACGATGTAATGGGGAACCTAATCCTGCGATCAGACCCGCTAAAGTCCTCGGCTTGTCTGTACGAAGACCTATAGATGCAAGGGAGGAATCCCTACAAGAACTAGGGACTGGGATAAAGTTGGACACCTCCTAGCAGAAATTGTAGCAGTCAAAGACAAACACACAACAAAGAACATAGAGGTCCGAAGACCTAGCAAAACTAACAGAGAACGGTAACAGAGCACCAAGCTAGCTCAAGAGTAGTAAATACAATGAAGTCCAGCAAGGCCAGGAGGGCGGAGCCGGATTAAATAGGCAAAAATGGTCATGTGACCAGCAAACAAAAAAAAAAACTAACAGGAGAGTTCTAACAGTACCCCCTCTTCTAAGCGGATCCTCCGGATCCCCTAGGACCGGGCTTATCAGAAAACCTCCTGTGAAATGCTCTGACAAGTCTGGAAGCAGAAACATCATCCGCCCTCACCCATGAGTTATCCTCGGGTCCGAAACCCATCCAAGCGACGAGATACTGCAAACTCCCTCTATACCGTCTAGAATTTAGGATGCGGGAAATTTCATATTCCCCGTCCTCCACCACCGGAGGAACAGTGGCAGAGGCGTCACCAACCGACACATCAGCTTTTTTCAACAGAGAAACATGAAACACCGGATTAATCTTCCAGGAGGTAGGAACCTCCAACCTAACAGCAGATTGGTTAACTATCTGAAGCACCTTAAAGGGCCCTACAAACTTGGGACCCAATTTTTTCGAAGGAATCCTCAATCGCAGATTCTTAGAGGACAACCAAACCATGTCACCAATAGCAAACGAAACCTCTTGCCGTTTCCTATCAAAGTACCTCTTAGATTTTTTGTTAGCCTCCTGAAGATTATCACGCACATCCGTCCAAACTCTCTCCAAATCACCGCAAAAACTCTCCTCCTCCGGCACAGCCGATACCAATTTGGAGAATGACCCAAAAGACGGATGTCTCCCAGTACAACAAAAAAAGGCGAACACCCAGCAGAAGAGGATGTATGGTTGTTAAGAGCAAATTCAGCAAGTGGCAGAAACTCAGACCACCCCTCTTGATTGTCTGCCACAAAGCAACGCAAGAACTGCTCAACATCCTGGTTCTTTCTTTCTGTCTGGCCATTAGACTCAGGATGATATCCGGATGAAAACGACAAATGAACTCCCAACCTGTCACAAAAGGCACGCCAAAAACAAACCACGAACTGAGGTCCCCTATCAGAAACAATGTCAGTAGGAACGCCATGTAGTCTGACAATTTCCTTGACAAAGGCCTTAGCGAGTGTCTTAGCGCAAGGCAGTTTGATGAAGGGAACCAAGTGACACATCTTGCTAAAACGGTCCACGACCACCCAGATGACCGTGAAACCTTCAGAGGGGGGAAGGTCAGTAATAAAGTCCATAGCCAGATGTGTCCAAGGTGCACTAGGAACCTCCAGAGGGCAAAGCAACCCCGCAGCAGGAGCATGCGAAGACTTAGATCTAGCACACACAGTACATTGACGCACCCACTTAATGACTTCCTTCTGCCATCCAGGCCACCAAAAACTGCGACCCACAAGTCTCTTGGTCTGGATGACCTGCCAACCGAGACTCATGACACTCAACAAACAAATCTCTCCTAAAGGTCCTAGGCACAAACAACCTCCCATGGGGAGTGTTAGATGGGGCATTCTCCTGAGCTTTAAAAATCTCATCCTCCAAAACGGAGTCCAAAGCAGCAATCACAACACCTTCTTGTAAAATGCTCTCCTCCTCCTCCTCAGCACTGACCATAGGAGAAAAGCTGCGAGACAAAGCATCCGCTTTAACATTCTTGGTACCCGGGATGTAAGTAACGGAAAAATTAAACCGCGAGAAAAAAAGTGCCCACCTAGCCTGACGGGCATTCAAGCGCTTGGCAGCATCAAGATAGATCAGATTTTTATGATCAGTGAAAACCTGAATGGGAAATTCAGCACCTTCCAAGAGATGACACCAGTGTTCAAATGCGAGTTTAATAGCCAGAAATTCCCGATTACCAATATCGTAATTAAGTTCAGTCTCAGAAATTTTTTTTGAAAAAAAAGGCAAAGGGATGTACTCCATCCTTGCTTTCCTGAGACAACACCGCACCGACCCCCACAGAAGAAGCATCAACCTCAACCAAAAACGGCTTAGTCACATCAGGCTGCATAAGGATGGGAGCAGAGGTGAACCTCTCCTTTAGAAACACAAAAGCTTCAATGGCCTCAGAAGTCCACTGAACCGCATTAGCACCTTTCCTGGTGAGATCGGTCAGTGGTTTGACAATAATAGAAAACATTTTTAAGAATTTTCTGTAATAATTGGCGAAACCCAAAAACCTCTGTATCGATTTTAAACCAATAGGCCTAGGCCATTCCTGCACAGCTTGAACTTTAACCGGGTCCATCTCAAAACCTTCACTGGAGATAATGTAGCCCAAAAAACTAATTCTCTGTACAGCGAACTCACATTTCTCTAGCTTAGCAAAAAGCGAATTGTCCATTAATAACTGTAAAACCTCACGTACGCTCCGCCAATGAGACTCCAGATCAGGCGAATAAATCAGAATGTCATCCAAATACACAACCACATTTTTGCTGATCAAAGGTCTAAGGATGTCATTAATAAGATTCTGAAAAAATGCTGGAGCATTGGTAAGACCAAAAGGCATAACCAGATTCTCAAAATGACCCACAGGAGTGTTAAAAGCAGTCTTCCATTCATCACCCTCCTTCATGCGCAACAAATTGTATGCCCCCCGGAGATCAATTTTAGAGAACCACTTGGCCCCCACTAACTGGTTAAACAAATCAGGAATCAATGGCAGTGGGTAAGGATTGCGTACAGTAATTTTATTAATCTCACGAAAGTCCAGACAAGGACGTAAACCGCCATCTTTTTTTTTAACAAAAAAAAATCCAACAGCCACAGGAGACTTGGAAGGCCTAATGTGACCGGCGGCCAAGCTCGTCTGTATGCCTCCAAAGCCTTTCTCTCAGGAATAGTAAGATTAAATAAACGACTTTTAGGAAGAGTCGCTCCAGGGACAAATTCAATGGTATAATCATAGTCTCTATGGGGAGGCAAAATTTGTGACTCCTCCTCAGAAAAAACTCTCCAAAAATCCTGAATAGGTACAGGTAATTCCCCTTTTTCCACCGCAGCAATACGTCCGTTACAACACTTGTCATAACATTTAGGGCTCCAGGACTTAATTTCATTGGTAGACCAATCCAGTACAGGATTATGCAATTTTAACCAGGGCAACCCCAATATTACTGGAGAAGGCAAATTATTCAATACTACCAAATCCAAATTCTCTTGATGAATACCATTAATAGTGAGGGGAAATTCACAGACCTTGTGAGTAACACTCTTCAAGGGAGAGCCATCAACAGAAACCACAGCAATAGGGGATGACAAAGGTTTAGGTTTTAATGTAAGTTTTTCCAAGAATCCCCCATCAATCACATTCAGAGTAGAACCACAATCCACAAATACCCGAAATTCAATTAATTCTTCCTGAGCAGTGGTAGTAGTGACTCACCCCCTGGGCCATGTTGCAGTGCGGCGCACGTGTGCGCGGGGGAATACCCGGAGCCGGATCTGATGGGGGTTGTAGTCTCCGAGTGGCGGGGACCCGGTCCGTGCCCAGGGTGGTCAAACCAAGTGGCAGTTATTGCTATGATGGTATTAGTGTCCGACTACGCCACCCGTTGAATGCGGTTATGAAACCGCCGCTGCAGGGCAGACCGCTGAGGCCGGTGGTATGGTTGTGCAGCGTGGATGGTATAACCCCCAACGGGAGGGGTATAGCCTCAGGGCAGCTGGTGAAGCAGGGAATGATGATAGTGGTAGTGGTGGTGTGGCAAGGAATCGCAGAGACTTGTAGTGCAGGTTTAAAGCTTTACTCACAGTTGGTGTTCAGATCACTTCGGCCAAGAGTGACCACCCGAGCCGTGCTGCGTCCACCAGGTGCGGGACTCGGCCAACTCCCAGGCAGTTCCAGAGCGTGGTCCTGAGCTCCCCTCTCCTCCTTCCTACTGGCCGTCCCCACCAGGGATCCACCTTTGTCCGGCTCCCTCGGGCCTTTCTCTCTCTCTCTCTCTCTCTCTCTCTCTCTCTCTCTCTCTCTCTCTCTCTCTCTCTCTCTCTCTCTCTCTCTCTCTCCTGTTCTGCCAACCCTTCACCCGTTAACTCGTGGGATCTCAGGGTTCCCTCTCTTCTTGCGTCTCTGGGCCTTTCTTGGTGTTCCTGTTTCTCCTTCTTCTTCTTTCTCTCTCTTTCTCTCTCTCAGGCCTCCTCTCCAGGCCTGGCTCTGGAGCTGGGCCCAGACTGAGCCACCGCTCCCTGTCAGCCCTCTCTGGCTGAGCTCCTCTCTAGACTGACTCTCCGACCCAAGATGGTGCCCCCCTTATATACTCCCTTCTGACACCCGAGCCCAGGTGACTAGCACCCAATGGGCTCCTACCTATGCCTAGAGTCCCTCCCCTCTCTGCTCCTACACCACTGGGATGTTCCTCCCCCCCCCCCCCCACTCCAGCCAGGGACAGAAGCTGTCGTACCTGCACATCTATCTGGTGGGAGTACCGTTGGTCTGTCCCCCGGAAATGGGGTGAGTGTAGTGCATGCAGCTAACTGAGCTCAGTTCCACACTCCATCCTTACCCGGGAGTGGAATACCACACCTCTGGATCGAGGTGCAATACCCCTGTAGCAGCCGAGTCCTCGGGGTGCTACATTCCCCCCTGGTAAATCGCAGCACGTCCTCGGGCTGGAAAAGAGTAAAAGCAAATTAAAACATACAAAAATTTTAAAGTGTACACTCGCATGTAAGACATATTAACTTTCAATTATCCCTTTATGGGAGGTACTCTGTTCTTCTTATCGTTACAGGTATAAAACATTACGGAAATATTATCAGACTTTCTGCACACACTTATAAAATACCATTAACTCTTTTAGCATCATATAAAACTTTTTCATATAAAACATTCTTGACCAACACGTTCTTGATCTCTGGCCACCGTGCAACTTGCGACCAGGTAAAGTGCAACGGTCACTAATTTCGTGATAGAAAAAAAACAGTTCTTATAAAACCAGTAGGGGGCGCTTTAAGAAGCGCAACTATTTACAGGGTGTGGCCGCTCTCAGTCCTCGGCCAGTGGGGATAAGGGAGTGGCTGCTCACAGTCCTCAGCCTGATTAGGGATAGGGGCACACAGGAAACAGTTCCACGTTAGTCCCAACGGGGACCACACTCCAATTAGCAGCATGACAGGTACCCCGACGGGTAACTATGTACAGTTTCAGTTACCGTTCATTAGTAACGACGTCCTCCTGCTCCTTCCTGAGGGTAGTCTTCAGACCCGTCCGGGTCCTCTTGGTCTTCCTCATACTGCAACTCCTCCTCAGTCAGCCGGTGTACGTGAAGGGCGTACGGTCCTTTAGCACACTGATGCCGGGTGAAGGCGACCACATCACCCAGGTAGAGGTCACGTCCACGGTGTCCCTCCGGCAGGTGGCTCTCGACATTCCTGCGGGTGACAAAGACGTCGCCGGGGGTTCGGTGATCCCGGATAAAGCCCCAGCCATTCTCCAGTTGAAACTTTATTACGGTCCCGGTGGCGCGGGGACCGTGGGCCGTACGGGGGTTTCGTCGGGCCCGGCGTTTCTGCTCCGCGCTTTGGGCCTGCAGCTGTTCCTCGCGGATCCGCCTCTCTCGCCGTTCTCTCCCAAAGACCTCCAGCTGTTGACGGCAGCACTCCTCCCGCCGGGCTGCGGCCGCCCGGGTCTCCTTGGTGAACCCCATGAGGTCCTCACCGGTCGGATCCCATGCGAATTGGGCGTCTTCCAACGGGAGCGGGACAATTTTGGCGGGTACCGGTGCCGGGATCAGAGGCTCACACAGGGGCCGTTCCCTCCGGAGTCGGGGGTTGATGTACTCCGGTGGCCACACGAAGGGCAGCCCGTCCGGGCTAGTATGCTGCGCGAAGAGATCTTCGCCCAGGGGCAGCACTGTGGAGGTCAAGGGCGCTGTGGGGGCAGCGGCGCCCGGATGCACCAGGCCTTGCGACCAGGCCGGCGGCACAGTGGAGGTAGAGGGCGCTGTGGAGACCGCGGCGCCCGGGGGTACTCGGCCCTGCGACCAGGCCGGGGGAATCCTATTTGGGTCAAAGGACGGCACTGTTGAGGAAGAGGGCGCTGGAGGGGCATCAGCGCCCGGGTTCACCAGGCCTTGCGACCAGGCCGGTGGCACTTCTTGCTTCGCCGCGCTCAGGGTCAAGGGGCGTGGCGTAACAGAGGGCGCGACCGCGGCTCCTGCCGCTTGAGGCCTAGTTGGGAGCGTCGGCGGTGCGGCAACGGGCACGGGGAGTATGACTTCGGGCTCTGCAACGGGGAGCTGGGGCAGGCTTACGACTACTGGGCACGGGGTGATGACGTCCCCATTACCTGCTTCCTTCCTTGCAGCTCCCTCCGCGGCGTCGTCTCCGGCCTTCGTCCCTCCTGCACCATCCTCAGGGGCGGACATGCCCCACGTTGCGGGTGGCGTCCTCTGCTGGCGGGTTCCAGCCTGCTGGGCCATCTCCCTTCTCCATTCGGCCAGTGCTTCCTGCTGTACTCGGGCCATCTTCCGGGCCAAGGCCTCCAGCGCGGTCTGTGCACGCTCCCGATCTCTGGGGAGTTGTGCCAGGATCTCCACCAGGCCTTCTGGGGTGGCGGCCTGCAACAGGCTCCGAACCACGGGGTCGGTGCTGCTCGACTCTTCCTCCATCCCCGGGTGCGATCTGTCCAGACTCCTCCAGGCCGCACCC
The DNA here is from genome assembly GCF_046119375.1 of Phyllobates terribilis. Taxonomy (NCBI): domain Eukaryota; kingdom Metazoa; phylum Chordata; class Amphibia; order Anura; family Dendrobatidae; genus Phyllobates; species Phyllobates terribilis. Next base: position 1,030,599,520 of record NW_027362761.1, on the reverse strand, counting down.
ATCTTCTCAGCTTTATTCCCTATCCGCCCCCATTGGGAGTGGTCCCGGGGCATCTTAGTGACAGTCAGTTTCAGGGGCAGACCCCCCACTCTGATGGACATCTCCATTCTTGTAGTCTCGGCTGGTGGGGGCGGTCTCTTCCTTTGGCGCCACTCTGGGGCCATGCCCACGATGGGAGGTGGTCTCTTGCCACCCTCTGGCACGCCCATAATGGCGTCCGCTCTGCCAGGGCGGGAAACCTTCTCAGATGGCGGGAATCGTCTCCTGATGGCGGGAAACTCCGCGGATGGCGGGTAAAGGCTGCAAATGGCGGGCAAACGGCGGGAAACGACTCCGGACGGCGTCTGATGGCGGGAACCCTCCGGAATTGGCGGGAGACTTCTTTTTGAGGTACATGTTAACTTTTCTTCAGGCACGCAGTACCCGGTGGTTGCGGGCACGTAATCCTGCCGACTACGCCAAAGTTGACTCACCCCCTGGGCCATGTTGCAGTGCGGCGCACGTGTGCGCGGGGGAATACCCGGAGCCGGATCCGATGGGGGTTGTAGTCTCCGAGTGGCGGGGACCCGGTCTGTGCCCAGGGTGGTCAAACCAAGTGGCAGTTATTGCTATGATGGTATTAGTGTCCGACTACGCCACCCGTTGAATGCGGTTATGAAACCGCCGCTGCAGGGCAGACCGCTGAGGCCGGTGGTATGGTTGTGCAGCGTGGATGGTATAACCCCCAACGGGAGGGGTATAGCCTCAGGGCAGCTGGTGAAGCAGGGAATGATGATAGTGGTAGTGGTGGTGTGGCAAGGAATCGCAGAGACTTGTAGTGCAGGTTTAAAGCTTTACTCACAGTTGGTGTTCAGATCACTTCGGCCATGAGTGACCACCCGAGCCGTGCTGCGTCCACCAGGTGCGGGACTCGGCCAACTCCCAGGCAGTTCCAGAGCGTGGTCCTGAGCTCCCCTCTCCTCCTCCTACTGGCCGTCCCCACCAGGGATCCACCTTTGTCCGGCTCCCTCGGGCCTTCTGGTGGTGAAACCTTTCCCGGCTTCCCTGACCCTATACGTGGTTTGCCTTCCTGGTGGATGTGGCGAGGGGTCGCGCCAAAACTTGACCACGACCTCCGGTTCCTGGCTAAGGATAATTGGCCTCCACCAGTTCGGGATCCGGTACCCTGTTCTGCCAACCCTTCACCCGTTAACTCGTGGGATCTCAGGGTTCCCTCTCTTCTTGCGTCTCTGGGCCTTTCTTGGTGTTCCTGTTTCTCCTTCTTCTTCTTTCTCTCTCTTTCTCTCTCTCAGGCCTCCTCTCCAGGCCTGGCTCTGGAGCTGGGCCCAGACTGAGCCACCGCTCCCTGTCAGCCCTCTCTGGCTGAGCTCCTCTCTAGACTGACTCTCCGACCCAAGATGGTGCCCCCCTTATATACTCCCTTCTGACACCCGAGCCCAGGTGACTAGCACCCAATGGGCTCCTACCTATGCCCAGAGTCCCTCCCCTCTCTGCTCCTACACCACTGGGATGTTCCCCCCCCCCCCCCACACTCCAGCCGGGGACAGAAGCTGTCGTACCTGCACATCTATCTGGTGGGAGTACCGTTGGTCTGTCCCCCGGAAATGGGGTGAGTGTAGTGCATGCAGCTAACTGAGCTCAGTTCCACACTCCATCCTTACCCGGGAGTGGAATACCACACCTCTGGATCGAGGTGCAATACCCCTGTAGCAGCCGAGTCCTCGGGGTGCTACAGTAGCAGATAGGAATACTCCCTTTGTATTTAAACAGGCAATACGGGCATAACTGACCATTTTTTTTTCTTTGTTCATACGAAGCACACAGTTCTTAATAAAATGACCAGAATTTCCGCAATAGAAGCACAAACCTTCAGAAAGCCTGCGGTCTTTTTCCTGAGAGCGGGGTGTCATCGCCCCAATCTCCATCGGCTCTCCTTTGTCAGCACAAACCCTCTCAAGACTTGGAGCTGACATAGCAGAGGATTTGCTCTCATTAACCCTTGCACGCAGTCTCCTGTCCACCCGTATAGCTAATTGCATAGCCTCCTGCAAGTTTCCGGGTGTGGGATAAGCAATCAGCAAATCTTTAACCCTTTCACCTAGCCCCGCCAGAAACAAACTTTTCAAAGCTGAATCGTTCCACCCCACCTGGGCAGACCACCGACGGAAGTGAGAACAATACTTTTCCACATTACCTGATCCCTGCCTCAAACGTCTCAATTCAGACTCAGCAGATGAGACACAATCAGGATCATCGTACAACAAACCCAAAGCAGAAAAAAAAACTATCCACTGATCTAAAGCACGGATCACTAGGTTGGAGAGAAAAAGCCCATCCCTGAGGATCCTTGCGCAAAAGTGACATTATGAACCCTATGCGCTGTGATTCATCACCAGAGGATCCGGGTCTTAAACGAAAATACAATAAACAAGCATTTTTAAAAGAAAAAAATCTTGTTGTTCACCAAAAAATAGATCAGGCAGACGTACCTTTGGCTCTACTAAATGTGCTCCAGAACAGCTACTCACGTGTTGTTGGAGCTCGGCCACCTCCAGAGAGAGTCCCTGCAAGCCTTGAGCCAAATCTTGAACCGAGACCATGATGGAAACTGGAGGTCTTTCCTTAGAGAAATTTTTTTTTTGGGCTGGACTTACTGTTATGATCTGCTACAAGCACTAAGGAAAGACAGGAGATCTGTCCCTACAATCGAACTAAACTGGATCCCTACGATGTAACGGGGAACCTGATCCTGCGATCAGACCCGCTAAAGTCCTCGGCTAGTCTGTACGAAGACCTATAGAAGCAAGGGAGGAATCCCTACAAGAACTAGGGACTGGGATAAAGTTGGACACCTCCTAGCAGAAATTGTAGCAGTCAAAGACAAACACACAACAAAGAACATAGAGGTCCGAAGACCTAGCAAAACTAACAGAGAACGGTAACAGAGCACCAAGCTAGCTCAAGAGTAGTAAATACAATGAAGTCCAGCAAGGCCAGGAGGGCGGAGCCGGATTAAATAGGCAAAAATGGTCATGTGACCAGCAAACAAGAAAAAACCTAACAGGAGAGTTCTAACACTGTCCACACTGCCAAAAGTACCATTCCCTGGTTTAAAAACAACAGTATCACTGTGCTTGATTGGCCAGCAAACTTGCCTGACCTTAACCCCATAGAGAATCTATGGGGTATTGTCAAGAGGAAGATGAGACACCAGACCCAACAATGCAGACGAGCTGAAGGCTGCTATCAAAGCAACCTGGGCTTCCATAACACCTCAGCATTGCCACATGCTGATCGCCTCCATGCCACGCCGCATTGATGCAGTAATTGATGCAAAAGGAGCCCCGACCAAGTGCATTTACTGAACATACATTTCAGTAGGCCAACATTTTGGATTTTAAAATAATTTTTCAAGCTGGTGTTAAAGTAGCTCATAAAAAAGGACAAGAATTTAAAAAAAAAAATCACGGAAAAAAAAACAGCCTTACCAACATCAGGTCAGATTACCCTCATGAACATGAGGGACTGCCGCGTCCTGCTTGTGCTTTGGTAATTTGACCTGGTGTTGGTAAGGCTGTTTTTTCTGTGTTTTTTTTTATTTATTTTTTTAATTCTTGTCCTTTTCTGTGAGCTGTTTTTAATTTTAGCGTAGAAACTCGCAAGTATGAGGACCCTTGGCGTGGGTTGCGAGCTTGCGTATTTTGGCCAAAATATCGACCAATACCTCACATAATGTATTTATCTTATACAATATTTTTCATCTTTTTATTTCACATTTTCCATTTTTTGAAGGATGCGGCCAAGCCCTTTATTGTTGGGTGGGTGAATTGGGGCTTCTATCCTGTATGGTACACGTATATAGTGCCAGGCAGCCCGCTCGATTTAAAATTATGGGCATCATTAATGGGCTGTAAGCCAGATACTGTGCACCACACCGATCTGTGTGACTGGCGTCCTATACAAGCTGCAGTTGTGTGCATTTCTGATACTACACAGCCATTCACATATCTGCTAATTCATGGAAGGGGTGGCTGTCGCATCAGTATTTTGCACCTGTGCTGCCCCCACCTTTATCATGGGGGTCTGCCACGTCCTGCTTGTGCTTTGGTAATCTGACCTGGTGCTGGTAAGGCTCTTTTTTTGTCTCTGGTGTTATAAAGTATTCTAATTTACTGAGATAATGTGTTTTCATTGGCTGTAAGCCATAATCATCAACATTAACAGAAATAAACACTAATGAGTTTCACTTTTTGTATTGAGCTGAAATAAATTAACTTTTTGATTGATATTCTAAGTTAGCGAGATATGTATGTATATATGTGTGTATGTATATATGTGTATTTGTATGTATGTATATATGTGTGTGTGTGTGTGTGTGTGTATATATATATATATATATATATATATATATATATATAGTACAGACCAAAAGTTTGGACACACCTTCTCATTTAAAGATTTTTCTGTATTTTCATGACTTTGAAAATTGTACATTCACACTGAAGGCATCAAAACTATGAATTAACACATGTGGAATTATATACTTAACAAAAAAATTGTGAAACAACTGAAAATATGTCTTATATTCAAGGTTCTTCAAAGTAGCCACCTTTTGCTTTGATGACTGCTTTGCACACTCTTGGCATTCTCTTGATGAGCTTCAAGAGGTAGTCGGGGTCCTTTTGGTGCAAGCAGCCGGGAGATGAGCGCCTCGCGCCGCCTCATCTCCCGGCTGCATCGCCGCTGACCTCCGTCAGGCAGATGAGCCGCTAATGGCCGCCATCTTTTTCTCAAATCCCGCGTCGCTGATTGGCCGCGGCCGGACCAATCAGCGACGCGCGATTTCCTGGACAGACAAGACAGACAGACGGGATAAGACGAATATATAGATATATATATAGATTGTAATGCAGCGGCATTACTGCTATGGTCCAGGGGGTGTGCTCTAGCTGACCATTTACTTCCCCTCAGGTGACTGATCACATGACTGTGACATCATCGCAGGGGTCCTGTGTGCACTAAAGGATATATAAATCCTGGTGGTTTGGAAACAGGGTGAAAGGCGTGAGGCCTGATACCTGTGTGTGGGACACCATTAGCCTAGAGAGGCTGGAAGAGAGAGGCCTGGTGAGGCCTGGTGAAGCCTGGATGGCAGAGGCTGGATCTAGGATACCAGTAGCCTTTTTGAAGGCATGTGGCTTGGAGACTACGTCTGGGAAGCCTTAAAGCCCCTGCAGTGGCAGAACCGAGCTGAGAGAAGCAGCTAAAACCCGGCAAAGGTAAAAATGCTGCTTGATGTGGACATTTATATTGTTACCTTGCTGAAGGCTGTATCGGGAGCCAAGTGGACATATCTGTCACTGGAAAGGCTCTTGGACATTATATGTGTAACATGCCTGTGAGCCACTGAGATGGACTATGTTATGTGCAGTTTATGATGTGTAATAAACTGCTGGACTGTGAAATACCGGAAAGACGTTGCATGTGTGCTTTAATTTATCCGGTGAAGCGAGTACCCCCAGTGTGATGAATAGCGCTACCTCACATGTGGTGGAGAATGCGGGCAACTGCAGCCAGGTTGCTAGGGGTAACGGCACAGGACGACGAGTGTGGATGTAAGCATCTTGCTGTAACTCGGCTTGGTTACGAAAATTGTCGTCGCACCCAAACCTGGTTTGCTGTGGCTCGGTGGGGTCACGAAAATTAAAAAATCTTGCTGTAACTCGGCGGGGTTACGAAAATTGTCGTCGCACCCAAACCTGGTTTGCTGTGGCTCGGTGGGGCCACGAAAAATTTTCCGGGAAGAGCGGTGTGAAGTGTCTAATGTGAACAGCGTACCGCGATGGCTGTGAACGGAGCAGCAAATGAGACTGAAGCTATTGAGCGATTAAAGTGCTGGTTAAAATCGCAACAGGTATTTGAGAAACGTCTACAGGACATGGTGCAGGAGCTGTTGGCACCGTATAGAATGGCGGCAGTGGACCATTCTGTGAACTCTCCGGGGGCGCCAGTATTGTCCCAGAGTGCCCGGGGAGGTGGTAAGAGATGTTGTGAACTGAGTCCTAAGACTGTTGCGGGGTTTTTTGTTAAAGTACCCCGTTTAAGTGTGGTTGTCCAAAAGGGGGCGTATTTTCAAAAGAGCGTGGAGTATAGAAAACCAAAATTTGTTACTGGTTGTGGGTTGGTACGGCCTAAAAATGACAATTTGACCGTTGATTACGGGGTAGCTCCACTAGAAGGGGTTGACGTCAAGGTGGGAGGTGACTTGCTGGTCCACGACACCATGGGGAGTGAGACAGACCCCACAACTGACGGTGACGCTATGAAAGTAGAAAGAGAGTTCAGTCAGGAGGGGCTAGACGAGGGGAGAAAGTCCCCCCCTCGTCGTCGACGTCGTAAGGGCCACAAAAAGGTTGCTCCTGTAGTCTTTGCTGAAAGTGAAAATAAAGAAAATGTAATGCTGTGTGCCTTTGTTCCAAGTGTTGATCCTCCTTTAGAGGCAGAAGAGGAGGTGACGTTGCCTGTAGCAACCTCCGGTACAGTACTGAGACAGAAGGATCAGGATCTGACAGGCTCCAGCTCTTGGTCATGACTGGCCACCTCCTCTTTCAGGGCTATCAGGCAGCAGTGCCAGGGTGATGGGCAGCAAAAACTGGAGGAAAGCAGCGAGGAAATCAACAAATGGAAGGAGATGTTCCAGAAAATTAAAGAGGATCTCCGCAGAACCCAAGAGGAGGTTGTTCGGTTGCAGTTTGACAAAGCGATGCCTGAAGATGAGCTGTGCGAGATGAAAGATCATTTCTCCCTGATACAGTTAGAGCTGATGCAGGAGAAGCAAAGGCTGGATGAGGGTCTACACCAGAGGGATAGGGAGCTATCTGCCTTAAAAGGGGCGCTGCAGGATGAAGTTTCTGGACGTGATCAAGACCTAGAACGACCGCGCGAACAGTTCAACCAGGAGCTGTGTGAATCCAAGAAGGAGCATGGTGAACTAATGAGGGAGCTGCAGCAATTCCAGGACCAAGTAAAACCTCTAATGCAGGAGAAGGAGCGGCTGGTGGACTCTCTGTACCAGCGAGACCGGGAGCTATCCATCCTGAAAGAGGCAGAAAAGAGGCATGAAAAGTTCAATAGGGAACTGCAACAAACTAAGAGAGACTATGAGGATCTCCTCAAGGTTAAGGAAAAACTAGAGGATTTTAAGGCAGATGCAGAGCACAGGCGCCAAGTGATTGAGACCACTCTGCAGGACACCCGTGATGTAAATGATGATCTCCGCAGAAAGACCCTAGGTCTGGAAGCTCAGGTGAAGGAGCTGCAGACATTCTGTGATAATCTCCAGAGGGCAGAGATGTGCCTTAAGGAAAGAATCAGCAAGATTTAAGCTGAGCGGAAAAAGATGAAGGAGTCTATCGGAGAAGCTACAGACCAGGGCCAGGAGTTGGCCATTGGAGATGGGAGGTATGAAGCAAATACCTCCTGGAATAAGGCGAGCTTGGATGATTTGGTGGATGTTAGAGCCGAGATCAAGGAGTTGCTACAAGCCCATTTGAAGCAAGAGAAGCTTGAGAGACTGGCTGTTGAGAGCCGAGTGGGCGCATTGGAGACAGTGAGGTCTGAAAGAACTCTACTGTTAAAGGAGCAGTTGAAGCAGGAAGAGCTTCAGAGATGGGCTGCTGAGAGGCGAGTAGCTGAGCTAGAGGAAGAAGTTTTCGAGCTCAAAGGTCGCCTGGCAAAGTATCACTCAGTGAACGAGGCCTTCTTGGAGAAGGAAAAGGGCAAACAAGTTGCACTTACTCCTTTATACCATGAGAAGGTGGACCTAAGGAGAGCTAAGAGAGTGTTAACAGAAGATAAATATGAAATGGAAGTGGTCATGACGAAAATTCGTAAATTTGTAGCTGTGAGTCAGCTCAGGGGAAGCATACAGGGTGAAGAAGCTGAAATTCAGTTGCCCCTGAAACCTGAGCTAGATGATCGTTTGGAGACCACTGGTGAGACAGAAACCTCTCGGTACAAGTGCCTCGTAGATGTACCCGAGGATTTGATAGAAGAATGCACCAGTGAGTCCGTGCATGAAGAGTTTAAGAAGGCCGTGGGAGCCTGTAAGGTGTACTCTACCTCAGAAGCTAAACAACTGGTGGTCCTGTCCACAACCGAAGTCACAGTGAAGAGGGTGGCTATCCTAAGTGACATGCACTGGCGATGTATTCGCACAAAGCGGTTTGTCCGGTTGAAGACGGAACAAGCCATTAGACAACTGGAGCTTATGAGAAAAGCTCAAAGTCTGCATGAAGAGGTCATCTGGGTGCCTCATGCTCTGGTAAGAAAGCTCATTGGGAGAAATGTCCAAGTCTTGCAAATGATGGTAAAGAAGTCTGGTGTGATGAAAGTAAGCAGTCCACGTGATCGTCAGGACTGGATACCAGATGAAGACGGCATGGTGTTATTCTCCGCTGTAGGAACGGAAGAAAATCTTGCATATATACGCATGCTGATGGAGTACCGAGTGACCTACCTGCGAGAGGTAGAACAGTTGAATCTCGCCAGACTACGAATGGAAAGGCAGCATCGCCTGAGCAACAGAAGATGGCAGCCGTCTAGAAATTGTGAGACCAGACAGAGAAAGGGCCCCCTAAATAACAGAACAGCTACAGCTGAAGTTAGAGACCTTTCAAGATGTCCTGAGAGTAGTGGGCGTGGGTTTAGAGGTAGTGAGACCTCCAGCAACTCAGGTCTGAGAGGCCCATACAAACGACCCAATAGAGGACGGGACAGTACGGAGTCAAACCGGACCTTAGATACCAGGGCATGTGAGTCACACTGCTTTATGACTGACCGCTGGGAGCGGGGGAGACCTGACAAGGTTATGACTGACCGCTGGGAGCGGGGAAGGTCTGACAAGGTTACGACCTGGAAATGTGACTTGACGAAGTCAGTGACAATGACAGATGGTAGGTCCTTAAGGAATGGGCTAATGTTGATGACTAATGTTCCAGGGGCTGAGCAGCGCAATTGTCAAGTACATGGTCTCTGTGTGAACTGTGGGTTATAATGTGATTGTGTATATAATATTATGTGTTCAACCCCACAATTTTGAACAGAGGGGGGGGATATGTAATGCAGCGACTTGCGGCATTACTGTAATGGTCCAGGGGGTGTGCTCTAGCAGGCAAGTGGCTTGGAGACTACGTCTGGGAAGCCTTAAAGCCCCTGCAGTGGCAGAACCGAGCTGAGAGAAGCAGCTAAAACCCGGCAAAGGTAAAAATGCTGCTTGATGTGGACATTTATATTGTTACCTTGCTGAAGGCTGTATCGGGAGCCAAGTGGACATATCAGTCACTGGAAAGGCTCTTGGACTTTATATGTGCAACATGCCTGTGAGCCACTGAGATGGACTATGTTATGTGCAGTTTATGATGTGTAATAAACTGCTGGACTGTGAAACACCGGAAAGACGTTGCATGTGTGCTTTAATTTATCCGGTGAAGCGAGTACCCCCAGTGTGATGCATAGCGCCACCTCACTATATATATATATATATATATATATATATATATATATATATATATATATATATATATATATATATATATATATATATATATATATATATATATATATATATATATATATATATACAATTTATATTGCATTGTGAAAGTATTCGGCCCCCTTGAACTTTTCTACCTTTTGCCACATTTCTGGCTTCAAACATAAAGAGATAAAATTCAAATTTTTTGGGCAGAATCAACAACAAGTGGGACACAATCGTGAAGTGGAATGAAATGTATTAGATATTTTTACACTTTTTTAACAAATTAAAAACTGAAAAGTGGGGCGTGCAATATTATTCAACCCCTTTACTTTCAGGGCAGCAAACTCACTCCAGAAGTTCCGTGAGTATCTCTGAATGATCTACTGTTGTCCTAAATGACTGGTAATGATAAATAGAATCCACCTGTGTGTAATCAAGTCTCCGTATAAATGCACCTGCTCTGTGATAGTTAGGCTATGTGCCCACGTTGCATTTATGAAGCAGAAAATTTCTGCTGCATAAATGCAAGTCCTCTCCCGGAAAAACGCATGCGGAATTCCGCACGCGTTTATCGCGCATTTTTCGCGCGTTTATCACGCGTTTTCCACATGCGGAATTGCCTTGCGTTTTTTATGCATTGGACAAAGGCAATTCCGCTTGCGGAAAGGCAAAATTAAATGACATGCTGCGGATTTTTGAACGCGGCATAAACGCTGCGGAAAAATCCGCAGCATGTGCATAGAACTTGCGGAATCCCATTGGGGAACATGGGGTGCGGATATACATGCGTTTTTCAAGTGTTTACGCTGCGGAAATTCCGCAGCATATACGCTTGAAAAATGCTACGTGGGCACACAGCCTTAGGCTATGTGCCCACGATGCAGAAATGAAGCAGAAAATTTCTGCAGCATTTCTGCATCTCCCTGGCAAAAAAAAAATGCATGCAGATTGTGCATGCGTTTTTCCTGCAGAATACATGCGGATCCACATGCGGATTCACATGCGTTTCCGCATGCAGATTGACAAGCGCTTTCCAGGCGATAGCATCACTTGGAAAGTGCTTGACAACTAGGTCACACTGTATAAATCCATGCAAACAGCATGGATTTATACAGTGTGACCGTAAAAATGAAAACAAATAAAGCTATACTCACCCGGCGTGTGCAGCAGCACTCGTTCCTGTCTGGTTCCCGGCTGCCGGCATATCGCGAGACAGAGCGGTGAAGGGCCTGCGGTCACATGACTGTGACGTCACCGCAGGTCCTCAAGCGATGCCGGCATTCAGAGAGAAGCCGCTGGACAGGTGAATATAACTTTATTTGTTATTTTATTATTTTTTTTACAGGTACAATGGTACCTAGGTCTGGATGAGAGTCTCCTCTCCTCCAGAACTGGGTACCATCCGCACATAGAGACGCATAGAAGCCACTTGTACAAATGTACAGTCGCGGTTTCTATGTGCTTCAATGCAAGTCAATGGCGGGAGTTCCGCTGCGCTTCCGCAAAATTAAATGACATGCTGCGGATTTTTGTACGCAGCATAAACGCTGCGGAAAGATCCGCAGCATGTGCATAGAACATGCGGAATCCCATTGGTGACCATGGGGTGCGGATTAACTAGCGTTTAACAAGCGTTTACGCTGCGGAAATTCCGCAGCATAAACGCTTGAAAAACGCTACGTGGGCACCCAGCCTCAGGGTTCTGTTTCAAGTGCAGAGAGCATCATGAAGACCAAGGAACACACCAGGCAGGTCCGAGATACTGTTGTAGCGAAGTTTAAAGCCGGATTTGGATACAAAAAGATTTCCTAAGTTTTAAACATCTCAATGAGCACTGTGCAAGCGATCATATTGAAATGGAAGGAGTATCAGACCACTGCATCTACTAAGACCCGGCCGTCCCTCTAAACTTTCATCTCGAACTAGGAGAAGACTGATCAGAGATGCAGCCAAAAGGCCCATGATCACTCTGGATGCAGAGATCTACAGCTGAGGTGGGAGAATCTGTCCATAGGACAACAATCAGTCATACACTGCACAAATCTGGCCTTTATGGAAGAGTGGCAAGAAGAAAGCCATTTCTCAAAGATATCCATAAAAAGTCTCGTTTGAAGTTTGCCACAAGCCACCTGGGAGACACACCAAACAAATGGAATAAGGAGCTCTGGTCAGATGAAACCAAAATCGAACTTTTTGGCCACAATGCAAAATATTATGTTTGGCGTAAAAGCAACACAGCTAATCACCCTCAAAGCACCATCCCCACTGTCAAACATGGTGGTGGCAGCATCATGGTTTGGGCCTGCTTTTCTTCAGCAGGGACAGGGAAGATGGTTAAAATTGATGGGAAGATGGACGGAGCCAAATACAGGACCATTCTGGAAGAAAACCTGTTGGAGTCTGCAAAAGACCTGAGACTGGGACGGAGATTTATCTTCCAACAAGACAATGATCCCAAACATAAAGCAAAATCTTCAATGGAATGGTTCAAAAATAAACGTATCCAGGTGTTAGAATGGCCAAGTCAAAGTCCAGACCTGAATCCAATCGAGAATCTGTGGAAAGAGCTGAAAACTGCTGTTCACAAACGCCCTCCATCCAACCTCACTGAGCTCGAGCTGTTTTACAAGGAAGAATGGGCAAGAATTTCAGCCTCTCGATGTGCAAAACTGATAGACATACCCCAAGCGACTTGCAGCTGTAATCACAGCAAAAGGTGGTGCTACAGAGTATTAAATCAAGTGGGCCGAATAATATTGCACTCCCCACTTTTCAGTTTTTAATTTGTTAAAGTTTAAAATATCCAATAAATTTCGTTCCACTTCACGATTGTGTCCCACTTGTTGATTCTTCCCCCAAAAAATTAGAAATTTCTATCTTTATTTGAAGCCAGAAATGTGGCAAAAGGTAGAAAAGCTCAAGGGGGCCAAATACTTTCACAATGCACTGTGTGTGTATAGGTATGTATGTATGTGTGTGTGTGTGTGTGTGTGTGTATATATATATATGTGCGTGTGTGTGTATATATATATATATATATATATATATATATATATATATATATATATATATATATATATATATATATATATATATATATATATAGTACAGACCAAAAGTTTGGACACACCTTCTCATTTAAAGATTTTTCTGTATTTTCATGACTATGAAAATTGTACATTCACAGTGAAGGCATCAAAACTGTGAATTAACACATGTGGAATTATATACTTAACAAAAAAGTGTGAAGCAACTGAAATTATGTCTTATATTCTAGGTTCTTCAAAGTAGCCACCTTTTGCTTTGATGACTGCTTTGCACACTCTTGTACAATTTTCATAGTCATGAAAATATAGAAAAATCTTTAAATGAGAAGGTGTCCAAACTTTTGGTCTGTACTGTGTGTGTGAGTGTGTATACATATACGTGTGTGTGAGTGTGTATACATACAGTATATACACTGCTCAAAAAAATAAAGGGAACACTCAAATAACACATCTTAGATCTGAATGAATGAAATATTCTCATTGAATACTTAGTTCTGTACAAAGTTGAATGTGCTGACAACAAAATCACATAAAAATCATCAATGGAAATCAAATTTATTAAGCAATGGAGACCTGGATTTGGAGTCTCCCCCAAAATTAAAGTGGAAAAACACACTACAGGCTGATCCAACTTTGATGTAATGTCCTTAAAACAAGTCAAAATGAGGCTGAGTATTGTGTGTGGCCTCCACGTGCCTGTATGACCTCCCTACAACGCCTGGGCATGCTCCTGATGAGGTTGCAGATGGTCTCCTGTGGGATCTCCTCCCAGACCTGGACTAAAGCATCCGCCAACTCCTGGACAGTCTGTGGTGCAACGTGACGGTGGATGGAGCGAGACATGATGTCCCAGATGTGCTCAATCGGATTCAGGTCAACCGCACCAGCATATGGTCTCACAAGGGGTCTGAGGATCTCATCTCGGTACCTAATGGCAGTCAGGCTACCTCTGGCGAGCACATAGATGGCTGTGCGGCCCTCCAAAGAAATGCCACCCCATAACATTACTGACCCACTGCCAAGCCGGTCATGCTGAAGGATGTTGCAGGCAGCAGATCGCTCTCCACGGCGTCTCCAGACTCTGTCACGTCTGTCACATGTGCCCAGTGTGAACCTGCTTTCATCTGTGAAGAGCACAGGGCGCCAGTGGTGGCTTTGCCAATCCTGGTGTTCTGTGGCATTTCTTTGGAGGGCCGCACAGCCCTCCATGTGCTCCATAGGAAAAGAAAATCCCGGCACTCACGTGTTGATAATCAGTTGATTTATTCCACAACTCACACAAGACGTTTCAGCCTGTCCAAGGCTTTTTTCAATTGTGCTCCAGTCTGCAGTGAGCATCCACATGTTTAGAATTACTGTAGCGAGAACAACTCCATTTATGGGGTGCATGTCTCCAGAAGTACAGGCTGGGCACAATGTATATGTGCAACACCTGCGTATACTTTTTTTCCTTGAAAACTCCTGTGGGGCCAAAATAGTCACTACACCTGTAGATTAATTCATTGAGGGGAATAATATCCAAAGTGGGGTAACTTCTGTTCTAGCAACTTGACGGCACTAGGAATGGTGCCTATTAACTATTTATCCAAATGTTAAATGACGCTCCTTTCTTTTGGCCAAACAGTTTTTGACTACATAGTTTGTATCACAGCATTTAGCAGCAATTGCAGAACAAATTATGAGGTTCATTTTTTCCACTGCTACTTCTCTTGCAGAAGAAAAATAGAACTGGACCTGTTCCATACATTCCTCACAGCATGATTGGATAACCAAGCTCTTACTATCTGCGGTGTCTATTACCTAGCCTATAATATAACCTCTAATGTGAAATTTCAGAAAGAAATATTAAATTGGGTAGCAATCACTGTACTGAACAATGTAATACGGACTTTGCATTTGAAAGAGGGTTACCTGCACTAAAGATGGAGCTAGACAAGGAGTGTATCGTATTATTCAATCATTGGTGCCCATTCCGATTCAGGATTGCAGTAATCAATATCTCTGTCCTGAGTCCATGCTAGAGCTGATCGCGATCCAGATCCTTGTGAATCAAGAATGCGGGGCAAAGGCTGCCTGTATTATAAAAAAAAAAGCATTTGATGGATTAATTTTTTTCATTCCCCAAAGTAATTTAAAGTGAAACTGTCCAACAGGTTTACTATTGAAACGAAACTAGTGGTATGGCTGGAGGGGCATAGTAGAACAGTAGAGCAAAAATACAAAACTAATGAATGACTATCCATGCGAACGTTTGAATATGTTCTTATGGAGCGGCTCTCAATTAAGACTCCTAGATGGAAGTCCTGCGAGACTGAAAGCTTTCTATGATGTCCGAGTACACTAACATGACATATGACCATGGATTGTCATGCCTTCTAACCACTAGATAAATAGTAGAAAAATTAAAATATAAATGCCCACAGCAGCCAGAGATGCAGATGTGTTATGTGCAGCATGAGACGGGGCATTATCATACATGAAAATGATCTCGATGGTCCAGATGGATGGAGTGGAGGATGGCTGGTTGATGGACACCCCATGCAAACACGGCTACGGCGCCAACAAGGAGGAGGTGGAGTAATGTTTTGGGCTGGAATCATGGGGAGAGAGATTGTCGGCCCTTTTAGGATCCCTAAAGGGGTAAAGATGAACTCCATAATGTATGTTGAGTTTCTCAAACAGCACTTCCTGCCATGGTTCAAGAAGAAGAACCGTGCATTCCGCAGCAAGATCATTTTCATGCATGATAATGCCCCGTCTCATGCTACACATAACACATCTGCATCTCTGGCTGCTGTGGGCATAAAAGGGGACAAACTTATGGTGTGGCCCCCATGCTCCCCTAACCTCAACCCTATTGAGAACCTCTGGAGCATCATCATCAGGAGTGTCTATGATGGCGGGAGGCAGTTCACATCTAAGCAACAGCTCTGGGAGGGTATTCTGTCCTCAATGCAGAAACCATCCAAAACCTGACAAATTCAATGGACGAGAGAGTTCAGAAGCTCCTTTTGAGCAAGGGGTCCTATGTGCAAATGTAACATCACCTAGAATAAAGTTTTGAGTTGAAAACTATTTGATTTCAGTTTCTAATAACCTGCTAATGCTTATAATTTCAAAAATGACCATTTTTTTGTTCTTTATTAAAATGAAAAGGTTGAAAACTCTGCTGTGCATAATAATTTGGAACTTGCATTTTGAGTGCAGTTTGAGTTTTTTATTTTTTAAAAAATATACTGTTATCATAGGCAGTTTGTACAAAAACCTTTCAATTGTACTCTAATAGTTATTTGACTGGAAAATTACAATGACTGCAATTCATATAGGTAATTTGGGAAAATCTGAGAAAATATTTGCATAAGGCTATGTGCCCACGTTGCATTTATGAAGCAGAAAATTTCTGCTGCATAAATGCAAGTCCTCTCCCGGAAAAACGCATGCGGAATTCCGCACGCGTTTTTCGCGCGTTTATCACGCGTTTTCCACATGCGGAATTGCCTTGCGTTTTTTATGCATTGGACAAAGGCAATTCCGCTTGCGGAAACGCAAAATTAAATGACATGCTGCGGATTTTTGAACGCGGCATAAACGCTGCGGAAAAATCCGCAGCATGTGCATAGAACTTGCGGAATCCCATTGGGGACCATGGGGTGCGGATATACATGCGTTTTTCAAGCGTTTACGCTGCGGAAATTCCGCAGCATATATGCTTGAAAAATGCTACGTGGGCACACAGCCTAATAATTTGGAACACAGTGTAGTGGGGGGGCATTATACATTTCAGGGACTAATGCAGGGGCCATTGTCCAGCTTGAGGACTAATGTGGTGGCCATTATACAGTTTGGGGACTAATACAAGCGCCATTATACAGCTTGGGGACTAATGCATGATCCATCATCCAGCTTGAGGACTCATGTGGGGGCCATTATACAGAGTGGGAACTAATGTGGGGCCACTATAGAGCTTAGGGACTTATGCAGGACCCATCATACAGTGTTGTAGCTAATGTGGGACCATTATACAGCTTGGGAGCTAATGTGGGGGTGTGCATTATACCGGTTGGGTGATAATATGTGGGCCATTATACGGTCTAAGGGCTATTGTGGAGTCCTTATACTGTGTTTTGAGGCAACAGTGAGGGCATTATACTACAGTGGCTTGCGAAAATACTCCCCCCCCCCCCCCCCCCCCCCCCTTGACATTTTTCGTGTTTTGCTATCTCACAACCTGGAATTTCACTTTTTTTTTTTTTTGAGGGTTTGCATCAGTTCATGTAAAGAACATGCCTACAACTCAACATTTGGTTTTCTTTTTATTGTGAATTAAACAACAAATAGGACAAAATAACTGAAAACTTCAGTGTGCATAACTATTCACCCCCTAGAGTCAGTACTTTTGTAGAGCACTCTTTGGCGGCAATTACAGCTGTAAATCACTTTAGATAAGTCTCTATGAGCTTTCCAGATCTACCCACTGGGATTTTGCCCATTCCTCAAGGCAAAACTGTTCCAGCTCATTCAAGTTAGATGGTTTCCTCTGGTGAACTGCAATCTTCAAGTCTGACTACAGTTTCTCAATTAGATTAAGGTCTGGCCTTTGACTAGACCACTTCAAAACATTTACACGTTTCCCCTTTAACCACTCGAGTGTTGCTTTGGGTCTTTGTCTTGTTGGAAGGTGAACCTCCATGACAGACAGAAACAGGTTTTGCTTAAGAATATTCCTGTATTTCGCACCATCTATCTTCCCCTCGAACTGGACCATTTTCCCTGTCCCTGCTGCCGAAAAACGTACCCAGAGCATGATGCTGCCACCACCTTGTTTCACTCTGGGGATGGTGTTCTTGGAGTGATGAGCTGTGTTGGTTTGCAGCCAGACATAGCATTTACCTTGGTGGCCAAAAAGTTCAATTTTGGTCTCATCTGACCTCACAACCTTCCTCCATACATTTGGGGAGTCTCCCACATGTCTGTTGGCAAACTCAAAATTAACCTTACAATTTTCGTGTGAAAGTAAAGGTTTTTCTTTCTGCTACTACCTCTATGGAGTGTACAGCTTATTATGGTCGTATGGACAGATAATCCAGTCTCTGCTTGGGAACTCTGCAGCTCCTTCAGGGTTACCTTTGGTCTCTGTGCTGCCTTTCTGATTAATGCCCTCCCTGCCCAGGCTTAGTTTTGGTGGGTTTGTTGTGGTACCATGCTCTTTCCATTTGATGATAATGGATTTGATGGAGCTCCGGGGATCATCAGAAATTGGGATATTTTTTTTTTATAACCCAACTCTGACTTGTACTTTTCAACAACTTTGTCCCTGACTTGTTTGGAGATATCCTTGGCCTTCTAGTGTTGTTTGGTTAGTGGTTCCTCTTTCTTAATGGTGTTAAAGCCTCTATGGCCTTTCAGAAAAGGTGTGTATATACTGACAGACCATGTGACACTTAGATTGCACACAGGTCCTCCATCCATCCCAAGAATAGGGGTCCCAAGTTTCCAGTGTGAATGGAGCAGTAGTGCACATGCTCGACCACTGCGCTTTCACTTTTATGAGACTGATAAAATAGTTATCTTCATCAGTTCTGTAGAAGTGAATGAAGCAGTGTTTGAGCATGCACATGACCACTGCATTTACAGGGTAAGCTTTTTGGCGCCCTACTTTAGACATTTTTAATATAGGTTGTAATTTCTGCATCATGCTGTCATTTTTAACTTCTCAGCTTTATTGTTGTTCTAATAGGTGCAAGGCTTGTTACTAGTAAATCACAGATTTGCACATTAGGTTAAGACTAACGTAGAGAAAAATGGAAAAATGTCAGTATATTAGGAAACGCTCACTTCCTCTCACTCTCCTCATAGGAGTTTCCTTCTCTGCCAGCAGGTGGCCCTAGAGAGCTGTATCATGTGTATCTCCTTTTTTGCCTGTGACATCACAGAAGTTTCCTAATAGATCCCATCTGGATTTTGATCCTCACAGACAGGTCAAATTAAACATAAATATTTTTCTTCCACAATACAGCATTCCATTTGTTCCTAGTCAGTAGAAAGAAGTCTGAAGTCCAAAACATTTTGCAAACTAATCTCTCAAATATTTTTACACAATCTTAGTCATCATTTTTAGTTTCAGCACTATGAAATTGTTGGAAATAAAATATTCATTTATTTTGGTGTCAGAGCATTGGAAATAGCTGCAGGACTCACACATTACTAGTCTACTGCAAATGATATCATAGTGTGACGTAATTTGTTTTTAACTCTTAACGGCAACCTGTCATCAGATTCACACTGTCAGAACCACGGACACCGTGAATCACAGTCCCGGCCGACTATTCAAAGTAAGTTTATTCTGAAACTCTGCAGTATTTCAGAGTAAAACATACCTGGCTGCAATCACGCAGCCAGATTCTGATTCTTTCTGCCCGTGGTTCAGGCAGCATGCCTCTGATGACAGGTTGCTTTTAATATGTTAATCAATATTTATTTTTTAATATAAATACGTGAAGTTTTTACAGTCCAATCTCCGTTTTCATAGTAAGATCTGGATTGCATCACTGTCTTCAGCAGATGGGGAAATAGTGGAGTTCTGCGTATATTAGGAAAGTGTTAAGAAAGCTTAAAGGGGTATTCCCATCTCCAAGATCCTATCCCAATATGTAGTAGGTGTAATAATAATATTAGCAAATACCTCCAATTAGAAATGTAGTATAGTATTTTTGATTCGCTATATCTCTTTCCTCATGTGCAGGCATTGCAGGACCTTAGGTATCCATGGTTATGACCACTAGCAGCTAGATAACTAACTGTCACTTTATCAGTGGACATAACCATGGATACCTAAGGTCCTGCAATGCCTGCACATGAGGAAAAAGACATAGAAATGTAGTACAGTTCTTTTGATTCGCTAATTGGAGGTATTTGCTAATATTATTATTATTACACCTACTACATATTGGGATAGATCGTGGAGATGGGAATATCCCTTTAAGTTTAATAAACGTAAAAAAAAAATGTAAGAACCATACACCCATGTGTTCTGCATCCTGGATAATGAACACCATTCTGAATGTTCTTTTTAATCCACATGTGCATTTTCAGATCGATCCAAAAGAATCCTTGTGATTTTACTAGTTCTGCTACTAGTTATATACACTGTTACTCCCTTTTTATCATTAGTCGGGTCTGGACGGCATAAAGATGACAAACACTATTGTAGTCTTAGTGCTTTTCACACATCTGATTTTCCACGCAGATCAAAGGTCAGCAAGAAATATCTCCCACTCTGGTCCAATCTGAGCCCCAAACTCTCCCATTTACAGACATGTTGCTAGAGACACCTGGGAATTAACTCCTCACTCTTGGGCCATTCATCAAAACAGATGACACATGGATGAAAATTGTTTCATTACGCAAATTGAAGGGGTTTACCAGGACCTTAACATTGATTGCCTATCCCTAGGTGGGGGTGCGACACCCAGCAACCCCGCTGATCAGTTGTTCCCGGTATTGGCTGGTACTGCTCAGTTATGGAGCTCCACAGTACAGCTCCGTCAACAGAATAGTGGCCGGGGCCAGGTACTGCTCATCTGCCACCTGTTCAAATCAATAGCGAGTGGATGTGAAATACCCGTCCGCGGCCACTATTCCATCGATGGAACTGTGCAGCTCCCTAACTGAGCAACAGCTGATCAGCGGGGGTGCCAGGTTTCACACCCCCACCGATCAGACATTGATTACCTTACCCTAAGGATAGGCCATCAATGTTAAAGTTCCTGACATTCACTTTAATGGACATGTATATGTGAATAAGACCTTATGTCTCATCTATGTACGATGTGCCTGACCAGTGAGTCACTACAAAGTATCCCACATCCATCCATTATATGTACACTGCTCAAAAAAATAAAAGGAACACTCAAATAACACATCCTAGATCTAAATGAATGAAATATTCTCATTGAATACTTTGTTCTGTACAAAGTTGAATGTGCTGACAACAAAATCACACAAAAATCACCAATGGAAATCAAATTTATTAACCAATGGAGGCCTGGATTTGGAGTCACCCCCAAAATTAAAGTGGTAAAACACACTACAGGCTGATCCAACTTTGATGTAATGTCCTTAAAACAAGTCAAAATGAGGCTCAGTATTGTGTGTGGCCTCCACATGCCTGTATGACCTCCCTACAACGCCTGGGCATGCTCCTGATGAGGTTGCGGATGGTCTATGGGATCTCCTCCCAGACCTGGACTAAAGTATCCGCCAACTCCTGGACAGTCTGTGGTGCAACGTGACATTGGTGGATGGAGCGAGACATGATGTCCCAGATGTGCTCATTCGGATTCAGGTCGGGGAACGGGCGGGCCAGTCCATAGCTTCAATGCCGTCATCTTGCAGGAACTGCTGACACACTCCAGCAACATGAGGTCTGGCATTGTCCTGCATTAGGAGGAACCCAGGGCCAACTGCACCAGCATATGGTCTTACAAGGGGTCTGAGGATCTCATCTCAGTACCTAATGGCAGTCAGGCTACCTCTGGCGAGCACATGGAGGGCTGTGCGGCCCTAAAAAAAAAAAGCCACCCCACACCATTACTGACCCACTGCCAAACCAGTTATGCTGAAGGATGCTGCAGGCAGCAGATCGCTCTCCACGGCGTCTCCAGACTCTGTCACGTCTGTCACATGTGCTCAGTGTGAACCTGCTTTCATCTGGGAAGAGCACAGGGCGCCAGTGGCGACTTTGCCAATCCTGGTGTTCTGTGGCAAATGCCAAGCGTCCTGCACGTTGTTGGGCTGTGAGCACAATCCCCAACTGTGGACATCGGGCCCTCATACCACCCTCATGGAGTCGGTTCCTAACGATTTGTGCAGACTCATGCACATTTGTGGCCTGCTGGAGGTCATTTTGCAGTACTCTGGCAGTGCTCCTCCTGTTCCTCCTTGCACAAAGGCGGAGATAGCGGTCCTGCTGCTGGGTTGTTGTGGCCCCCTCCACATCTCCTGGTTTACTGGCCTGTCTCCTGGTAGCGCCTCCAGCCTCTGGACACTACGCTGACAGTCACAGCAAACCTTCTTGCCACAGCTCGCATTGATGTGCCATCCTGGATAAGCTGCACTACCTGAGCAACTTCTGTGGGTTGTAGAGTCTGTCTCATGCTACCACTAGTGTGAAAGCACAACCAACATTCAAAAATGACCAAAACATCAGCCAGAAAGCATTGGTACTAAGATGTGGCCTGTGGTCCCCACCTGCAGAACCACTCCTTTTATTGAGTGGGTCTTGATAATTGCCAATAATTTCCATGTATTGTCTATTCCATTTGCACAACAGCATGTGAAATTGATTGTCAATCAGTGTTGCTTCCTAAGTGGACAGTTAGATTTCACAGAAGTTTGATTTACTTGGAGTTATATTCTGTTGTTTAAGTATTCCCTTTATTTTTTTGAACAGTGTATATAAAGAGTCCACTGATGTCAGTGCGCATTGTGTAGCGCTTTTTCCCCTGTGGTGGTCCTGTAGGGTAACTAGACAGTTATTGCTGGGACCACCCTACAGATTGCAGCTGATTACTGTGGACTCACAGGATACCTTTTAAAAAGTTTGTCATTGGAGAACCCTCTTCCCCAAAAGGCATTAAACAAAGAGGAGAACCCCATTAAAAGTTTTCTAGTTAAAAAAAACTTCATAAAAGCTGTGGAGCACGGCTATTTATTACAGTATCAGGATCTGGTTTGTTCTTACATGTTAGAAGTCATTATAAATGAGATCCCTTTAAAGATGATGATCATTTCGGGACTTCAAGAGTCATCCTATTGACTCGTGGTAATAATGTGACATGCTGGTTGTTTTGGAGCCTTGCAAACTTATCTTTGTGATGTAGAATTAATCTTCTAAATGTCAGTGGAAATGAAGTATTCCGTGAACGCACACCGCTGTATGAATCACTGGTGCTTTATAACAAAGGTTAATGATAATATTAGCAGTCAATAGCTCTGGTACAGAGCACTTACCAAGGATTTTGATATCTGTGAGTTATTTTATCTTCACAGTTTCTGCGAAACTCTCCAATCTAATGTAAAAAATAAAATCACAGCAGCGTGAGCATCACAGACGTAAGACCATTGTGTACAGTGCTTCCACCAAATGGGGGTAGTGATCTGTCATACCTAAGATAGTATTAAGAAAAAAAGGGGTTTGGTACCGTGTTAGCCAGTTGAAAAAAGATTGCTCTCAGTGGGAAAAAACAGAAAATCTTGTAGTTATGATATCCTTTAATGGCTAACAAAAATAAAATAAATGATGTTACAAGGCAAGTTTTCGGGACAACTTAGGTCCCTTCCTCAGACATGGTATAACATGATAAATGAAGAAACGTAAATACATGCACACCAAGAAAAAAGAAAAGCAGATACATGGCATAATAAATTGACATTTAAATAAACAAACAAACTGAGCTTGGAGAGTGAGTCCTAAATTGGATTAGATTAGTGGTGTGAAAGTTTTATGGTCCCAATATCCATGTAAGCTCATAGGCCTGGAGCAGATTCCTCAGATTTTGTAGTGAGACATAAATCCTCCTGACAGATTTATTCCTGTGGGCAGGGTGCCAAAGACCCTAATCAGTTTGTATTCCCAGACCCTTCGATGTTTTTGCAATTTAAAGTTGCTTTTTAATATGACAACTTTCATATTGCTGATGTTGTGTCCTGTACCACTTAAATATTTGGCCACCGGTACCTGTTTTTTTTTTAATCTGTAATCGTGTGGCGATGAGACCTCATCCTTGCTCTCAGTTTCTGTCCTGTTTTTCTAACATATAGACCCCCAATAGGATATATAGTGCACAGAATTAAGTATACCACATTGGAAGAGGAACATGTGAATGTCCCGGGAATCCTATATTCCTGCTGTGTGTTGAATTTGTATCCTGTCTTTGGTCACTACATGGGTGCAGGTTTTGCAGCTCTTCACATTGCAAGGAAAAGTTCCTCTTGGTGTTTCCAAGGGCATTGAACTTCGGATCATGATGATTCTTAAATTTGGAGGTTGTCTGTAGCACAGTAAGGGAAGGTCTTTGAATATTGTTTTTAGCCGGTCATCCTTGTGAAGGATGTGGTGAAGTTTTTTAGCAGTTTTTCTCAGTACCTCAAGTACTGAAGTAATTGACTTCTAGGGATCCTTGTGGCTCTAATGATCTGGTCATCAATGGAGGTGGGGTGGTAGCCTTGGTTTAAAAATGTCTTCATCTCTGTCCATTGGACTAGAACAGATACGATTATATCTAAGGGCCTGGCTGTAAACAATGGACTTTTTAATGTGTTTCGGGTGGAAGCTGTCCCATCTGAGGTGTGTGGGACGGTCAATTGGTTTCCGATCAGGGTCGGACTGTGGTGCCGAGGGCCCGCCAGGGGAACTGACTCTAGGGGCCCACACTACAGCCCCCCATAAACTGTGTTATTACTTGTTGTGCTTTTCTATAATGTACTACAATTACATGATTGGCCGCGCTGTGGAGCACCAAGCGGCAGGACTTTGTTCGAACAGTCATTCCGTACTGCCAGAGTCCCTTTAATGGTAACTTGTCAACTTGAAAAAACGCTATTTATCTGCAGATATAGGGGTAATCTGCAGGTAAATAGGGTTTAAAGCCTGGTTAGACTGCTTATTGGAAAAGCGTTGGCTACACGGAGAAAATTACATTTTATTCTCCATGCTGCCACTCGCTTCCTGTTATTGGGTCAGTGCAAGGAGGGAGACATTACAGTCACCACGACCTACAAAGTGAGCATGCTGCAATAACGTCCGGCACCTTGATTGTGACACTTCCATGGAGCCAAACCTCAGGCTGAGCTTCATTGAACGACTAACATGGCTGCAGCACCTGGCAACTAGTGCTGAGCGAGCGTGGTCTGATAAGGTGTAATCCCAGCATGCTCGGGTGTTACCTGAGTATCTTGTAGTGCTCTGCTAATATGCTCGAGTCCCCGGGGTAGCATGTTTTCCGGCGGTAGACAGACGCAACACATGTAGGAATTGCCTGTTTGTTAGGTAATCCCTGCATGTGTTGCTTCTGTCTACCGCCGCAAAACATGCTACTGCAGGGACTCGAGCATATTAGCAGAGCACTACAAGATACTCGGATAACACCCGAGCATGCTGGGATCACACCTTATCCGACCACGCTCGCTCAGCACTAGTTGCCAGGTGCTGCTGCCATGTTAGTCATTCAATGAAGCTCACTCAGCACTACTGGCAACCCATCAGCAACCTGCAACTGCGTCACAGGGGGCTGAAGAGAGCAGGTGACTGCATGCACCGGCCATTGTGCTATCTAAATGCCGCTGTCAGTGATTGACAAGGGCACTTAAATACTCAAAACAGCAGCAATCAAGGAGAGCTCTGATCACTGCTGTTACAGGCAGACTCCGGCTATGTAACACAGCCGACATCTGCCTGGTATGGAGCAGGCTCAGCTCCTGAACCCGCTCCATACAAGCACATCCCTATGGTGACAGTTATGTCAGGGTTAGCAAATTTCACTTGCCTGTTCCTAAATGTGGAAAGACAAATGGAATTCCCTAACACATGTGAAAGATACCTAATAGATTTAGTAAAGGTGCCCCAAGCATATGAATGTTATTACACACCACAATGCACTGTTACATACAAGAATCTTACAAAAATACATATTATTCCAGATACGCAGACGCGCACTAACACACAGACGCGCACAAACACATCAGTACATGAATACATCATCTGAACCACCATGAATTGTAATGTCAGGTCAGCCCCATATATCTTTGTATCACATAAACCTACAACTCCCAGTATGTAATTAACAATAGAGATACTGGGAGTTGTGATCAGTCATCATCAGACTGCGGACCATACAGGAACCACAGTACTGATGAGACGCAAGGCAGTATCACAAAGGAACATTTACATCCAGGTATCTTACCTGAGATGTCTTCTCTGATTAGAGTCGTTCTTTCTTTTCTTCCTCTTGTCCAGACTCCATGATGACTTTTCTCATCCACAGCTCGTCTCTGCAGACTTCCATCTTCTCCGGTCTTCTGCAGCACATCCCGACACGATGCCCTTAAAGATACAGTGTCATTATAATGCTCCTGAATAAAAATATCTACACTGAGCCCCTGAATAAACCTAACTCTTACAATGCTCCCTGCACAAAACATGACATACACTCTACCCCTCTTATGGTACCTTCTCTCCACACTGTCCTCTCCTTACCATACTGGGCCCCCTCTTCACACTGTCCTCTCACACTTTGTCCCCCCTATACTGCCCAGTCTCTATACTGTGCCCCTTCATCACACTCCCCCTCCTCAGCATACTGTTCCCTCCTTTTTGTGCCCTTACACTGTTTCCCCTATACTGCCGCATCTCTATACATTCCCCCACACTACCTAGTCTCTGTGCTGTGTCACCTCACACTTTTCTCCCTCCATACTGTCTCCTCACACTATTCCCCCACTCTCCATACTGTCTCATACATCCCTTCCCCATTCTGTTCCTGCACTCATTCCCACCCCTCCTCTAGTTCACCATACTGTTTCTTCACACATCTCCCCATTCTGTCTCCTAAAATTTCTCTCCCATCTCTCCCCAAATATAATAAATCTTCGGAAGACCACACAGACATGCAGAAGCGCGCTTACACACACGAAAACAAGCGCACACAGACACATACTAGGGGCTCTTTCACACGTCAGTACGTGCGGTGACAGTTTCCACGCGTACCAGAGACATTGGTACACGTAGACCCATTCAAATGAATGTGCACATGTCAGTGTGTCCATTTTCCACAGACCATGTGGTGTCCGTGGGCAAAACACGCTAACATGTCTGTTTTTTACCTGCTGCACCTCCCACAAAACGTCCCGCACACTGATGACAGTTAGCGCTCTTCCCAAGCACCCGGTGCTGAACACTGCTCTCATCATAGATCCCTGCGGGTGCTGCGATCAGCAGCAGCAGGTTCAATGATGAGAGTAGTAGTCTACTCCCGCCGTGTCCAACTGTAAAAATAGGAATAAAATAAAAAAATCCTTATACTCACCTCTCCTAAGTGTCACCCGCTGTAATCCGTGCGAGCGCTCACGCCAAGACGAATGACTCCTGCAGCGAGTGGACCCCGGAGCTGCACTCAACAAGCAGTGTCCTGTCAATCACTGAGCACAGCTCCGGGGTCCATTCGCTGCAGGAGTCATTCTCCTTGGCGTGAGTGCTCGCACAGATTACAGCGCGTGACACTTAGGAGAGGTGAGTATAAGGATTTTTTTATTTTATTCCTATTTTTACAGTTGGACACGGCGGGAGTAGACTACTACTCTCATCATTGACCCTGCTGCTGCTGATCGTAGCACCGGCAGGGATCTATGATGAGGGCAGCACTCAGCACCCGGCTCTTGGGAACAGCGCTAACTGTACACTGATTCCCAAGCGCAAGTATGTGTCCCATGGATGACACACGTGGACACGGATATCTCCAGTCCCGTAAATATCAGGACATGTGAAAGAGCCCTAATATACACACGCAGATACACATACTCACAGGAATGGAGACACATACACATGCAGGCAAGCACACACAGAATTCACACGCAGTCATGCACAGACACACTCAATCACACACAAAAATGCAGACACGCAGGAAAGCACGCACACATGTGCGAAGACACATATACACACGTAGACATGCAGGCACTCAAATACATACAGACCAAAAGTTTGGACACACCTTCTCATTTAAAGATTTTTCTGTATTTTCATGAGTATGAAAATTGTACATTCACACTGAAGGCATCAAAACTATGAATTAACACATGTGGAATTATATACTTAACAAAAAAGTGTGAAGCAACTGAAAATATGTCTTATATTCTAGGTTCTTCAAAGTAGCCACCTTTTGCTTTGATGACTGCTTTGCACACTCTTGGCATTCTCTTGATGAGCTTCAAGAGGTAGTCACTGGAAATGGTTTTCACTTCACAGGTGTGCCCTGTCAGGTTTAATAAGTGGGATTTTGTTACGCTCGCGCCCGGACTGACTGGCGTGAGCGTGATTAGTGATCCCACTGTACCATGAACCGAGGAGTGCCTGGAGGGGCGTAACTAAGTATCAACCCGATCCGACCAAGGTTGCACGGTGGCTTAGTCGACTCCGTGGACCAAGGAGGAACCGAGCAGAGGGACCAGGTGCGACTCCAGGTCAGACCCCGGTCACAGTTGTTGACCCACACCGGGGAATGCAGGAACAGGCAGGTTAGACTGGCATACAGGCAGGTGGGTATTGGCAAGTACAGCTGGTATGCAGACAGGTGGGCACTGCCAAGCACGGCTGGTATGCAGACAGGTGGGCACTGCCAAGCACGGCTGGTATGCAGACAGGTGGGCACTGGCTAGCACGGCTGGTATGCAGACAGGGAGATACTGGCAAGCACGGCTGGAGTGCAGACAGGGAGGTACTAGCAGGTTGGAGCGCAGGCTGGATAGGGTCCAGTACAGACTGGGAGACAGGTACAGAGCCGCAGATGCGGTAGACAAGCAGAGTAAAACGAAACTGCCGGAGCGGAGGACAAGGCAGAGCAGAGACGAACTGCTGGTGCGGTGAGCAAGCAGAGCGGAGCGAAAAACGCAGGTGCGGTGGGCAAGGCAGAGCAGAGAGAAACCGTAGGTGCAGTGGACAAGGCAGAGCCGAGCGGAACCATCGGAGCGGTGGGCAAGGCAGAGCAGAACGAAGCCGCCGGAGCGGTGGGCAAGTCAGAGCAGAGAGAAGCCGCCGGAGCGGTGGGCAAATCAGAGCAGAGAGAAACCGCTGGTGAGGTGGGCAAGTCAGAGCAGAGAGAAGCCGCCGGAGCGGTGGGCAAGTCAGAGCAGAGAGAAGCCGCCGGAGCGGTGGGTAAGGTTGAGCAGAGGGAAGCCGCCGGAGCGGTGGGCAAGTCAGAGCAGAGAGAAACCGCCAGAGCGGTGGGTAAGGCAGAGCAGAGCAGAGGGAAGCCGCCGGAGCGGTGGGCAAGTCAGAGCAGAGAGAAACCGCTGGAGCGGTGGGCAAGACAGAGCGGAGCGAAAAAGCAGGTGCGGTGGACATGGCAGAGAGGACAGGGCTCTGTTCACATGGAACAGACTGGAAAATACAGGAAGATGGCTAGAACACAGGAGGAAGATACGGAGGAAGGGAAAAGGGACAAGCAGAACCAGATACACACAAGGTACTTCCTATGAAGTAGCGAGTGGACCCAAAACTCACAAACAGAAGTACAGAGACAACGAGTTGGAGTTAGGAGCAGGTTCAGATACTGCAGGAAAAGGGAAGGTACGGACATAGAGACAAACAGGTAACAGGCTAGGATACAGTTCAGACAGGAACTGCTACTGCAAAGAGATACAAGAACGAGCCTGGGTATACAGCCCCCAGAGTGGCGGAAACAGACTAGAAGTCAGAGATAACAGGCCTGGGTATGCAGCCCCCAGGGTGGCAGAAACAGACAAGATACAGGACAGGACCTGGCAATTCAGTTGCAAAGACAAACTGAGTGAAGGTGTTGCTCAGGCACCTCCTTCTGGGTGGAGGGGGTTTAAATATCCAGTGACTCACAGCAATAGGCTGGAGACGCATTAGGGGTGCGCCCACAGCAGCTATAAGAATCAGGAAGTAACCGGGCCGCCGCCCTAAGCAGTCAGTCAAGAGACATGCACACAGCATGAACTGGAGTACGGTTTGCAGGCTGGACTGACAGGTAAGATTGCGGTCTTGCATAGTGGGAGGTGGTGCACTATGCAAGCACGCCACCAGGGATGTTACAGATTTCTTGCCTTATAAATGGGGTTGGGACCATCAGTTGTGTTGTGCAAAAGTCTGGTGGATACACAGCTGATAGTCCTACTGAATAGACTGTTAGAATTTGTATTATGGCAAGAAAAAAGCAGCTAAGTAAAGAAAAACGAGGGTCCATCTTTACTTTAAGAAATGAAGGTCAGTCAGTCCGAAAAATTGGGAAAACTTTGAATGTGTCCCCAAGTGCAGATGCAAAAAACCATGAAGCGCTACAAAGAAACTGGCTCACATGCGGACCGCCCCAGGAAAGGAAGACCAAGAGTCACCTCTGCTTCTGAGGATAAGTTTATCCGAGTCACCAGCCTCAGAAATCGCAGGTTAACAGCAGCTCAGATTAGAGACCAGGTCAAAGCCATACAGAGTTCTAGCAGCAGACACATCTCTTCAACAACTGTTAAGAGGAGACTTTGTGCAGCAGGCCTTCATGGTAAAATAGCTGCTAGGAAACCACTGCTAAGGACAGGCAACAAGCTGAAGAGACTTGTTTGGGCTAAAGAACACAAGGAATGGACATTAGACCAGTGGAAATCTGTGCTTTGGTCTGAGGAGTCCAAATTTGAGATCTTTGGTTCCAACCACCATGTCTTTGTGCGACGCAGAAAAGGTGAACGGATGGACTCTACATGCCTGGTTCCCACCGTGAAGCAAGGAGGAGGAGGTGTGATGGTGTTGGGGTGCTTTGCTGGTGACACTGTTGGGGATTTATTCAAAATTGAAGGCATACTGAACCAGCATGGCTACCACAGCATCTTGCAGCGGCATGCTATTCCATTCTGTTTGCGTTTAGTTGGACCATGATTTATTTTTCAACAGGACAATGACCCCAAACACACCTCCAGGCTGTGTAAGGGCTATTTGACCAAGAAGGAGAGTGATGGGGTGCTACGCCAGATGACCTGGCCTCCACAGTCACCAGACCTGAACCCAATCGAGATGGTTTGGGGTGAGCTGGACCGCAGAGTGAAGGCAAAAGGGCCAACAAGTGCTAAGCATCTCTGGGAACTCCTTCAAGATTGTTGGAAGACCATTTCCGGTGACTACCTCTTGAAGCTCATCAAGAGAATGCCAAGAGTGTGCAAAGCAGTCATCAAAGCAAAAGGTGGCTACTTTGAAGAACCTAGAATATAAGACATATTTTAAGTTGTTTCACACTTTTTTGTTAAGTATATAATTCCACATGTGTTAATTCATAGTTTTGATGTCTTCAGTGTGAATGTACAATTTTCATAGTCATGAAAATACAGAAAAATCTTTAAATAAGAAGGTATGTCCAAACTTTTGGTCTGTACTGTACACACAAACACATGCAGGCATATACACACACACACACATGCAGGTATACACACTACACACACACACACACACACACATATGCAGTTATATATACACACACACACGCAGGCATACCGGCATATACACACACAGACGCATACAGGCATATACACACACACACATGCAGGCATATACAGGCATATACACACATACAGGCATATACACACACACGCAGGCATATACACACACACATGCAGGCATATACACACACATATGCAGGCATATACACACACACACACACACATGCAGGCATATACACACACACAGGCATATACACACACACAGGCATATACACACACACACATGCAGGCATATATACACACACATTGTACACACAGGCATTTACACACACACACGCAGGCATTTACACACACATATGCAGGCATATACACACACACACACACACACACACATGCAGGCATATACACACACACACGCATATACACACACACAGGCATATACACACACATATGCAGGCATATACACACACACACATATATATATGCAGGCATATATACACACACACTGTACACACATGCAGGCATATACACACACACACACACGCAGGCATATACACACGCATATACACACACGCAGGCATATATACACACACGCAGGCATATACACACACGCATACACACACACAGGCATATACACACACATGCAGGCAGCATATACATAAAAATTCATACAAACACACACAAATATTACACTACCTGTACAGTACAGACGCGCTCCTAAGGCGGGAGACTGCAGTGCAGGGCGCGCTGTGACGTCACTTTTAGCAGACGTGCGGCCCTGTCTGCTGAGTGTGACGCTGCAGTGCGGCCCCTGCTTTGCTCTTCGGCTCTCCTGCTCCCAGGCCCCTCCCGCTACTGTCCTGGGCACCGCGGAGGTGAGAGTGCGTGCGCGCGCCCTTAAAGGGCCCGCGACCACTTTTTTTTTTTTTTTTTTTAATTCTCCTGTCTTCTCTGCAGGGGGCCCGGGGCCCACCGGGAAATTTCCCGGCACCCCGCCAGGCCAGTCCGAGCCTGTTTCCGATACACTGATGTCTGGATTGACCCATTTTAAATATTTATGGTGGTATCCAGAAATTATATTTCCGTTTTTGAGTGCTCCAATGTTAAGTTTATGGTGGGATGAAATCTATTGAATTTGTCATGGAATTTTAGAAGTTCTTGTTCAGACTCAGTCCAGATTATTAAGATGTCATCAATGTAACGAAAATAGGCACAATTTATTATGCCATGCATCTGCTTTTCTTTTTTTTTTTTCCTTTGTGTGCATATATTTGTGTTTCTTCATATATCATGTTATACCATGCCTGAGGATGGGACCTAAGTTGTCCCGAAAGCTTGCCTTGTAACATAATTTATTTTATTTTTGTTAGCCATTGAAAGGTATCCTAACTACAAGATTATCTTGTTTTTCCCACTAAGATAGTATAGACACATGTTCTATTATGGTTTCCTTAACTTTCCCTATGACCTATCATTAGGGGAAGATTACTATGGCACATGGAGAACTACTCAGAGATCAACTTGGCAGGCACAAACTCTTTACAATCGCCAATGCTGTGGTCAGCCCATTCTACATAGTCCATAGACCCCTAAAGACCAGTCAGATGCCTCTATCAGGCAGGTAGACTTCATTGAACCTTTTTATTACTATATAGTAAGAAAGTAGCCAACTAGTCTTACCTATACAGTTGGCCATCATAATGACGTAAAAGATATATTGCCATGGATGATGCATGCTATTGTATGAGTGGATATGGTTAAAAATTACCCTGACATATTCACAAAATGAGAAGAATTAATATGATTTAGCCGAAGGCCACTTGGGTCATGCCATGTTTTTTTGACAGTTGCATCCTGGTGCAATTAGTTTTGCCTCAACTGTATGACAGCAGTGAATGGATTGATGCAAGTCCTGAAAGCTTAGTGACGCGCCCCCTGGGCCGTGGGGTACCCGGTGCCGGGCCGGTAGATGCTGGGAGTTGTAGTCACAGTGGCGGTGACCCAGAGCGGTCAACCCAAGGGGAATTTATATGTATAGGTGTTAATGTCCGACTACGCCACCTGTGAAATGTGGCCAATGGAGACCGCCGCTGCGTAACAGTCCTCTGAAGCTGGTGGTTTTGCAGCAAGGATGTTATGACTCCCCACAGGAAGAGTTAGCTTCAGGGCAGTGTGTGGATGATGGTGGTTGTGCAGGGTGTCAGTAATAACCACAGAGTCTGTGTAGTGCAGTCCCAGGGTCTTTACTGATGACAATTAGACAAGCCTGGACTGAAGTACTGGCTAGAAGTAAGAGTCCGGTCAGCCTGGAAGCAAACATAGAGTCCTCCTTGCCAGATGGTGTTGTAGGCCTGACCTTCTCACTATACTCTTTGGCTTTACTGCTTGTAGCTGTGTTGTAGCCCACGTCCCCGAGTGTGATGTTCTGTGCTCACCCGTATGGCTGGCAGCCCGGGCCTTGTGCATGCATCGCTCCTCTGTGGCGGTGCTGGTCCCTCTGTGCTGCTGAGCCTCCTGGTGTCTGATGGGGCCAGGAGACCTGCAATCTCCTGCCCTATGGTATCTGCTGCTGGACCTTTCGTGCCCCGCAGCCTCGGACTCTGGTGTCCGGTTCTCTGTGCTTCTTTAGCTAGAACAAGCTACCTCAGCTCCAGTCCCTAGCTCTTGTCTCCTCCACGTCCTAAACTCAACTCCTCACACTAAGACTCACTAACCCCGCCTCCAGATCCCAGTTGCCAAGGGGAGGGGACTCCCCTTGCTGGTCTGGAGCCAGGAAAGTGTTGCATGTGTAGTGTACCTGACTAAAAGGACCCCTGCTTGCTTCCAGGCATGGCAGTGCCTCTTTTGAAGGAGGCAATACCACTGTAGCAACCGGACCCTCTGGGGTGCCACATTAGTCCGGGCTTTTATTCTATAGATATGTTTTTAATGTATGTACATGTTTAAAGGAAACCTTGGCATGTTTATACATATAGAAGTAATAGTAATATAGAATAATATGGCTTTATAGGCGTTTGTCATGAGCCACTGGGGAAAGTGGAAGTGCATTGGGGGTGTGTCTATGCACTTGGACTTTTTTTTTCAAATGCACTACCACGCCCCCACTGCACCTCCAGTTTGATATGCATATGGCTTCTACACAAGATTTCCCATGACTGCCACATTGGATCTATACAAAAAAAAAGGTATTATTTATATTGGGACATACATGTCTACACAGCCAAACCACTACTTCTATAGGTAAAACTTCTTTGACAGGTTCTCTTTAAAGCACTGCTCCAGCGGGGTTTTTTTTAGTGCTGGAGTGGTGCTACTAATCTAAGGACCCTGACACTAGTATTATACTTACCATCTTGACCTTTGATCGGCGAAGCTCCGGTCCCACAGTGCCATCTTCTGACCGCAACTTCTGGCTTACCGGAAGTTAGAACTAATGATCACAAGCTTTCAAAGTAAGTTTGAGAGCCAGAACGAATGGGTCTAAAATTCATTCTGCCACATCAGACCAGATGGTGGGTAGGAGCCTCATCCCAAACTGCAATGGAGATTTTAGTTAAGCCTCTGCATACAGGGGATCTAGTAGCTCTCCTGACTTGTATTAGTAAATATTTTCACCTTCATAAAATAATTCTAGACCGTCTTTTCCTAAAGCTTCTTCTGGAAATGTATGAATAAAATTAAAACCATGTGTTACCACTCCCATTGACAGTAGCAGAGTTTTTCGGAGTAACAAAATTAGCTGAAATTTAGGAAAACTGCAAAAATAATAATATTGTAACGGACACACCCCAAACATAAGAAGCTAGAAATAGCCTAGCTAAATATCTCTCTATGGAAAAGTTCAAATGACCAGCAGTAGGTTTCGTCTTATCCTAGTAGCCATGTGCTTGTATACACAGCTACAGCAGATGCAGGAGTGGCCTTGTAATACTTCACGACAGTAGTCATAGATAATGTAGTCACCAGTGACTGTACAGAAATACACTGTATATTCTTCTGCCCACCAGAGATCATGGAGATGAATTGATTGCAATTTTTCTGTATATAATTAAGAACATAATTATAACCTTCCAGACTAGTCAGTGTTTGATTTAATTCAAAGGTGACCTATTGAGAAAAGCATTATAGGAAATGTCATGAAGGCTAGTCATTAAGAGTGCGCTCCTGCTGTTCTATTCTGAGCTTAGGAAATGGAGGGGATAAGAGCGGGCAAGCCACGAGCTATCCACATGTAATTAATAATGCCGCACAGCTTATCAATGGATTGAACAAGATACATTCATTGTGTCATTTATACTAAGGGTAATAAATCTAACTAGTCATTATAACGTCAAAGTCCGACTGTTATGTTATCATATTCCTAGGTGTATTGAACAGCTCTAAGGGCAATAGATACTTGAAGTCTAAGGCCATTGACAAGATGTGACCTAGAAACGTTGAAGGACAAAGAACTTAGTTCTCAATTAAAACAAGTAAACCATGCTTGACAAATTGGTGTCCGCTCTGGTTTGATCATGCTCCATGGCAGAAGAGGGTTTCTGAATACATAACTATGTAATCCCATTTACTCAACTGGTCAAGCAGAAATAATGTTACAAGGCCATAAGTGTCTTTAGAAGGTACCGTATAGTTTTATTAAGTGTAAAGACATGTTAATCTTCATAAGGGTTATGACAACTTGTGATACCCTATGGAGGCCACGGCGATCTATATAACCAGCACAATATTTGTCTATTTGTCTAACTAGATTGAGTAATAACATTTCTCATTATTTGTAAAAAATAAAATTATCAGTTTGTCTAATTCTAATTGCTGCCAGCAGATGGCTCAAACTTAAAAGGTTGTCCTCTACACAGGATAACGTCTTCTCAACCATAATAAAAGCCGAAAAACATACACTTACCTCCCGAACCAATGACGAGCCTCAGATGTCAGTGCTGCCTGTCCTGGCTATTAAAGGGGTTGTCCCAAGTAAAAAAGTACATTTTAATCAATAGATCTTGGAATAATACGAAGTTCCACAAATGGTCCCTGCACGGTCAGACATAGTCATCACATACTAGATAGCAGGGGCACATCTATAAGATTATCTCAGCACAGGAGCATTTTTTAACACATCCAATTGTGGAACTTATTTTTATTCCAAGATCTATTCATTTAAAATCTACTTTCTTTGTTGGACAGCTCCATTAAGTGACATTGCGTCATTGTCCCCACCTTGGAACATCTAGGTAATAAAGAGGAAGTGAGCGGCCAGCCGCAGCTCTCGCTCCCTCTTGATTGTGTATACATCTGTAGGCGGGGATAGTGACTCCAGCGCTGATTGGGTGCCGGGCTCACGTATTATAACAACTGCACATGAGCCCTGGGAATGGCGCCGGCACGGGAGGTATAAGTGTTTTTATTTTAACAGGGCCAAACATTCAGATCGAGAAGGGGTTGTCCTAGTAGTGGACAACCCGTTTAATACAGTTTGCATTTTGCCCCTTATGTTACTGCCAACAATGATTTTTGGGCCACATAATATGATCAGCTGACAAAGGCTCATCACTCAGACTACAGAATATTCAGATTAAATAAAGTCTGATTTAAACTGGACGATATTCACATAGGTGGTCACCACCAAGTACATGACTATTAGAAAATAGGAAGGGTACCAAAGGAGGAAAAGAATGTGAATAAAATTGAACTTTTAATAATTGGACTAAAACTGTTAGTAAAACAATATGTCATACATCCGAAAAGGATGTATATTGGGCCACTGCTGTAATAAGATACAGACAGCTGTGACCCACAAGGTCCTGAATTAAATGTAACAGCACCACTGATTGATAGCTTTCTATGTACTCTGTTATACAGAGCTCAACATTTCAGAAAACTGCTAAATCTGCAGATAAAACAGTGATTGTATCAAAATTATATCAAGCAACCCAGTAAGTAACACATTGCTGCAGTCAGGGTCTTTACCCCTACATTATGCTGCTCTTAGATGCAGTAGCAAAAACCTGTTGACAGATTCCCTTTGAAGGCCAGTGACCAACCCCCAGGAAAACCAATATGGCTGCAACATATAATGAAAGTATCTTGTCCCAGATGAAGCAGACAATTCTAGTCTGGAAGGAAACAGACAGGTCCAGGGAGGATAACAAGTGGGATTTCTAGAGTAAGGGCTCATACCCATATGTGAGAAAAAAAAATGGTCCGATTTCTGAACCGAAAAATTGGACGAGTGTCATGCAAGTGTAATGCGATTTTCCACACCTAGCATCTGTATGGTATCCGTATGCAATGCGTTTTTTTTTTCTCTGCAACTATTATTCTACAATCATTTACAGGACCATTTACAGTGTTTTATACTACAGAATGGTAATGTATCCGTAAAAATCGGATGGTCCGTATGTCGTCCGTTTTTTTTCCTTGCACCCATTGACTTGCATTGGCGAGTTTCATTTGATATACGTGGCAATACACAGCATGCTGTGTTTTTTCTCTCATCCAGATTCCAGCTGAGAAAAAAAATCACAGATGAGCAGGGACAAACATTGGTCAGAGTGCAATCTAATTTTTTTATCGAATTGCACTCGTCCGTTTTTAACGGAGATGAGTATGAGCCCTAAGCCTGTTACTATCCTTGCTGAATTTTGATATGTTTATGGACGTGTATGGTGACATGTATGTGGTCCCACCATACATACCTTGATCTGGTGATTACTACATAACTGACTTCTGTTCAGGAAGCTGAAATCAGACACTCCCCAGCCTATTCCGCCCACATAATAGTCTTTGGGCAGTGGGGCAGGAGTGCTTGGAGCGGCACGACACAGATAGTCGACATCACCGGTGCTCTCAGCAGATGGCATCCTTTCTCCAATGTATCTGGTGAAATCAGGACGTTTTGTCCTGTAATCTCTCATATAGTCCGGGCCTACAAAGGACAGAAAGATGCAAATGGCTTTTAGTGAACCATATGTATGAAGGATGAATCAGATCATCAGCTGCAAATGGTCACATGGTTGGTTAAAGATATAAGTGTATTTTAACCTAATAACCTGTGAAGGTATAACAACCCCCATAAGGAAGACGAGAGAGAAAAAAAGCCCTTCATGCCTCCAATACTGGAGAATAAATCCCTGGACAGTCCTTGTACCATCTAGTCATCTAGTGCATGGAATATTACAACACACAAGAAAGGCATCCAGGCCTCTTTAAACCCTTCAACCATGACAATTCCTTATGGCAGAGACTAACATAGTTTCATTGCTCTTACAGTGAAAAACCTCATTTCTGTTGATGTCAAAGTGACTTGATATTGCATTGTTATAGATAGTTTTGGATATATAAACATCATTTGAAGATATCTATAGTACGTCAAACCGGAATCATGGGATAGGATAACATTAGCCGTATCATGGGCCCTGGTATGGACCATCATGGGTTGTAGTTTTGGTTGGTTGTAATGAACAACTAAGTATTAATAAACATGGCCACCTTTCCACAAGTCAGTTGATGATATTCTGATCTGCTAGATATTCCCCAGTCACTTGTCAGTGCTGTTATCAGGAGGTAGAATAATCTAGAAATAGCAACAGGTCAGACACAAAGGTGAACCACAAACTGGCAGAGCGGATCTGCTGATTGCCAAAACGCTTGCCACATAAAATTGCCTGTCCCTTGATGGATCACTCACTACAAGGTAACATGCTGCCCCTCAAAGTGACATTGGCACAATAACTGTGCATCAGTAGAATGATCAAAAAAGTTAGGCAGATGCCCACAAGCTTCAGATCCCCATGTGTAATGTCAAGTATCCCCTGGAATTGTATAAAGGGCACCGGTACTATTGGTACTAGTGGAAATGTGTTCTCTGGAAAGAAGAATCTAAATGTATGAGAGAACATTACTTAAAGAAGGTTTGGAGCTTTAGATAGATTTCTGCAGTCACTATTTGTGGCTAAAGA
Organism: Phyllobates terribilis; assembly: GCF_046119375.1. Taxonomy (NCBI): domain Eukaryota; kingdom Metazoa; phylum Chordata; class Amphibia; order Anura; family Dendrobatidae; genus Phyllobates; species Phyllobates terribilis. The sequence continues at coordinate 1,030,560,764 of NW_027362761.1, read as the reverse complement.
TTGGTGAAAACTATCAGGATTCCTCTCAATTGCTAGGTAGAGTGGCCAGTTGCATGCCAATAGATTCTCCTCCACTTCTCTCAAAGGTCTATTGAGAGAAGCAGATCAGAAGCTAGTTAGCATGTGTCCATAAGTGTCTACTTGAAAATTTGGTGGAAGAGGGATAATAGATTAGAGATGTTTTGCAGAGCTTGTGCTTATAGTTTTCTTAGCTTTTAACTTTGTGGCAACAGTTTTTAAAAGACCCTTTCTTGTTCCAGCATGAATGGGCCCCATACACAAAGTATAGTCCATAGGAACATGGTATCATAAGTTTGGTGGCTACACAAAGTCCCGATTTCAAGATCATAAAACTTTTAGGATGAAATAAACTGCTGATAGTGTGCCAGGCCTTGTAATCCAACATCGGTGCCTGAGCTCACATAGCTGTTTAGGCTGAATGGGTAAACATTCCAACAGACACACTCCAAAATCTTGTGGCAAGCCATTCCAGAAGTCTAAAGGGAAATTCTATGGTAACAGCCAAGATTTTGGAATTCTATGTGCATGAAGAAAAGTGGTTATCCACAACTTGGACATCATCTTCTTAAATGTTGTATTTCCCTTTTTAACCCTAGAACGCATGACCATAAAAATGGGTATTTTCAAAAAAGAGTTGTTATACCGAAAATGCCTGTAACATAAAAATAAATGAACAACTGGAAATGACAAACAACTATATAGCTGAGGAATACCTAGAGTTTCAAAATTCTAACTAAAGAAATCTTGCAGAAAATAGAAAACAATTAACAGGGCGGGCCTGCGAGGCCCCAGGTATGCGTTCTAGGATATATATATATATATATATATATATATATATATATATATATATATATATATATATATATATATATATATATACACTGCATACTCACCCCCAGTACCTGTGTCATTCCAGTGATATTGGCGCCAGGTCTCCCGGTGCTAGTATGACATTATTATGTCACGTGAGCACTGCAGCCAATCAGTGGCCGCTAATGGTTTGCAATGCTCACCCATCCCCCCAGATGTCCGAGTTTTGTCCAAGGAATGTGTGAGCGTGGCAGCTCATTAGCGATCGTTGATTAGCTGCAGTGCTCATAAGAATGACCTAGCCATGCCACACAAGTTTCAGAAGATCCAGCACCAATTGCCCTGGAACGGCACCAGTGGAGGAGGTAAGCATCTGTTTGTTTTTTTTTATTTTAAATGGGAAAAAATATAATTTAAGAAAGTGCTAACCAAGAGGAGGACAAACCACTTTAAGCAGGTTTGATGACCATGTGTCCTGTTGGCTCAATAACTGCATTCTGTCTTGTGTGGACAATGTTTTCTGTAACACAGAATTGCTATTTAGATTGTGCTACAGATCATTCTTAATAATCCTTTGCATTGATTATTTATTTTTTGATTGGCATGAAAAGTTGGTAAATATTAGATGCTTTGAAAATTATCTGATAGGGACTAATGTTGCTTAGTTACATTTACATCAATGGTTTTGTGAGGTTTCATTGTGCTCCATAAATCAATAGAGACCGTATGTAGTAGCCGGACTAGCTGTTTGTTTCATGTCTATACCTGTGTACAATGGAAAATTCGAAAAAAAATATTCTGAATATTTATCCAAACTAGTGAGACATTAAGACATTGAAAATACTAGATAAACTGTAAGTTAAAGGGGTTCTCTAAACTTTATCATTAATTCAGCCATCAAAGGTATATTGGGAGATCCCTGACCTCTGGGACTCTGCTAATCAGCACAATGAAGGCCAGTGATCCTAGATTTTTTGCATGGGCACAGTGGATCGTCCATGCGGGCAACTATACTGCAACTGTACTACAGCTCAGTCCTATACAAAAAACAAAGTAGCATTGCAATCAAAATTATTTGGTCTCCCATTGTAAATTAGAGTTATTAGTAAAACTTACAAATGTTCTTTTGTTTGCGATAAACAAATCAAGCAAAAAAGAATATAAATAGCTCAACAAAACTAACAAAGGAAGTGGTTTCTCCAAATTAAACACACAATGATACTTTTAATGACTATTGCAGTTTCAGAAGTATTTAAAATCTTCTTAAGAAGCTTCTTTAGTGGAGCACGTTTTGTTGTTACCTGCTGCTAAAAAGAGGCATAGTCAGACACATTTTCTTGCAGCAATTCTGAACAATACCTTTCTCAAATATTATTTGGTTTTCTTGCTTCAACTACCTTCTTCAAATCCCACCAAAGATTTTTCATTAAGTCAGGAGGAGACAGTGGAGAGTTTCTTGTCAGAACATGAGATAGGGCCTATCTTGCAGCTAGAGCAGACCTCTGGTTTGATTAGTCAACAGAACTGCATGGAAGAGGGTGTCCCTGTGGTGAGAGGGAGATGACAGTGCAGATAGGAAGACCCTGCAGAGAAAAGAGAAAGCTGTAAGAAAAGTGAATAGCAATCTGGAGTTGGGACAGAAACAGTGAGAAATTAAAGGAAAAAATATCAGGGACTGGGGCAGGAAGCCTGGCAGGACGGTATAGAGTCGTCTGCCAGTAAGGTTACAGAATAGAAAGGGAAGGGGAAGTGAGACGAAAAGAAAATGCCCCATGTGATAGTCTAGAGGCGTCAGTAAAAAAGGAAGCCGAGTAGCCGCTATATTGGCACAAAAAATTCCCCTACAGAGAAAAGGATGCCGAACCGCGGGTTGGAGTTTAGGACTCTTGCTTATTGGATTGTAGTGACATTATTGAGAATGAGGGAAGGTTCCAAAGTAGTATGCTGGGCTGTGCAACGAGCAGAGAAAGTAACCGAGGAAGATAGTGTTTCCAGGAAAGGCAGAAATGTATGTGATGATGTCGCTTGTTGTTAAAGAAATGTCCTTGAAGATAAATGCCTACTATCTGCTGTATATAGTTTTTACCAAGTTATTCTTCAGTAAAAATAAGTTTATTTTTGAACTGTGGTCTCCCTCACTAATCTCCATAACATCCAGTCCAGGCCAGCAGAGAACAATGGCACCATGCGGTCTGCAGAGGAGTATCGCCATCACAGTACAATTTCACATACCCTGCCAGGACCTCCACTTTCATGTAGCATGACAGGGTGTTTAGCACAAGTATCTCGCCCACTGTTACCGCCCTGCGCCACGTTACAGTTGCAGCCACCGTTCTTTACTCACTGAGCGGTGACTGAAGCCATGCGGCCGCGTCCCTGTGACAGAATAAAGTTCATTTCCTCCCGGTAGCGGGGCTCTCAGTGTGGCACCTGCACGGTGTCAGAGCACTATTAACCTGCAGATTAAACCCATAACTGCAGGTTAATAGCATTTTTTATATAACAGGTTCCATCTACACAGCTGAAAATGTGTACATTTTGCTAATAAACCTAATTTGCATTGGGGGTTGAATAATTTTGGATTGCATCTGTACAGTCATGACCAAAAGTTTTGAGACTGACACACATTTTGTTTTTTCCAAAGCATGCTGCTTCAGTTTTTATTATGGCAATTTGCATAAACTCTGCGTTATTATAAAGAATAATCAGATGACTCGCAAAGTTATTCCTTGGCATGAAAATTAACTTAATCACAAAAACCATTTCAACTGAATTTCAGTTTTGTCACAAAATAACCTGTTTACATAATTTCAGTGATCTTCCCGTTAGCTCAGGAGAAATTTTTTAACGAGGATAAGGCATCTGATATTACTCTGTCATGCTGAATGAATTATAAGAGCAGACTCGCCCCTTTAAAAGGGGGTTGGTGCTTTAAATCATTGTCTTCTTCTTTTAACCATGGTTACCACTAAGGAAATAGGTGCAGTCATCAATACCTTACATCAAAGGGCTTTACAGGCAAGGACATTGCTGCTTGTAAGATAGCCCTTAATTTAACCATTTATCAGATCATCAAGAACTTCAAATAGAGAGATTCAATTGCTGCAAATAAGGCTTCAGGGCATCCAAAACCATCTGGCAACTGCCAGGACAGTCTCTTAAAGAGGGTTCAGCTATGGGATCAGTTTAACATAAGTGCACAGCTTGCTCAGGAATGGCAGCAGTCAAGTATCAGTGCATCTGCACCCACAGTGAGATAAAGACTTTTGGAGGTTGACCTGGTATAAAGATGGGCAGCAAAGAAGCCACTTCTCTCCAAGAAAAATATCAAGGACAGACTGCAGAAGACTGGGGTAATTTTATTTTCTCAGATAATGCCCCCATGAGACTGTTTAGGACATCTGGAAAAATAATTTTCAGGAGAAGAAATGGTGAGTGCTACCATGGATACTATTTCATGTCAACAGTAAAGCATCCTGATACCATTCGTATGTGGGGGCTTTTTATCCACAATTTTGGCTCACTCACAATTTTGACAAAGAACACTGCAATGAATACAGAATGGTAAACCTCCTACAAGAGCAATTTCTTCCTACGATCATGGAGCAATTTGATCATGAACAATACTTTTTCCAGCATGATGGAGCGCATGTCACAGAGTAAAAGTGATAACTAAATGGCTTGGTTATCAAGACACTGAAATTTTGAGCCCTTGGCCAGAAAACTCCCCAGCTCTCAATTCCATTAAGAACCTTTAGTCAATACTCAAAAAGCAGGGTGGACAGACAAAAACACAAAAATTGTGAGAAACTCCGAGCACTGATTAGACAAGATTGGGTTGTCATCAGTCAGGATTTGGCCCAGAGGCTGATATCCAAATGCCAAGGCGAAATGCAGAAGTCTTAAAAAAAATAAGGGTCAACACTGTAAATATTGAGTCTTGGTTTAAACTTGATGTATTTGTCAATAAAAGTGTAAAACTGTATGTGGAATGCTTCTAATTGTAGCTGACTAACAATAGAAACACTTGACTTAAAAATGTAAAAATGCTGAAGCAGCCGCAAAACTTTTGGCCATGACTGACTACTTGATGATGAAATTAGAAAATTGTAATAAATTATAATTGACCCATATGCTGAGGGAAAAAACCCCAAAGATAGATGGATATTAAATAGATACACAGAGAGATACAGAAACAGAACTATGGCTAGAATGAAGCAAACACTAGAACTATTTTCAGTTACATTTTTGCTGAATGAGATGTTGCCATGTTTCATGCCCTTGTGATGTATTGATGTGCCGGTGTGTTACCTGTATATAGCATCCTCTTTCCTGTGGCATGAGGGCAGCAGGACAAGGAGGTTGAGGGGCGACCACTATGTATTGGATGCATGCTGTGCTGCCAGGCAGGCAAATGACATGAGAAGTTCTGTAACTTATGAATGGGTGAAGCCCGATCTGCCCGCAGTCACTGAGCAGTGTAATAATATCTTTGTCCATTGACTAAACAATGTTTCCCCAGCAACAAAGTCACCAGGACAACAACTAGAGATGACAATAGTAGTGGATACTATTCAGAGTGGTCCTTTGGAAAGGTGTCCTCAGGCACAGTATAGACTACAACAAACAAAATATATAATTTCCCATGAACCATTATCATTCTCTCAACTCTCATCACGGCCTGTAATTGAATGTTCCACATATGTGTGATTTGGGGTAAAATTTAGAAATGTCTGTCCTAGCTAATCAGCGAGAAGAAATGACAGCAGGGACTTCAATGCGTTCGTAAAATGACTACAATGAAATTATGCTGGATATATTCAGAAAGCCCAATTCATCAAAGCTTTCACAACAGATTTTTGGAGCGAAACCTTAGTCGCAAAATTTAGGTGCAACTCAGACTTGGGCCAAAATTTGGCGACTTTTGGCATTTTCACACCACTTTCTCCCAGCTTTGACAAAGTGGGCATAGCTGGGTCAGGATGGGAGTGCGTCTGGGGCGGGATGCCATAGTTCGTCTAATTCATGACAAGCTACGGCATTCACGGCGCCAGAAATCTTACTCCAGTATCTGACTAGAATGAGATTTCTAGCAAAGCGCACATAGGCATATACCACTTATCAGATGCTATAAATTCATGAAGAGGCATACACCTCTAAATGAACCTGGAGCATCTGACTCCAGCCCGCCCCTCATCAAGACTGGCATGAACATCGTCGGTTGGTCTTAATGAATTGGGGCCATATGATCAGGAAGGGTTGTGCCTCAAATTATATGGGGAATAAAATTACCAGGGCATTACATGATCATTAAAAAAAATTTTCACCATATTATCACACTTGGAATTTGATCCCCCCCCCCTTTTTCAGTACAGTACATGGTAAAGTGAATGGTGTCATTGAAAGCTACAACATGTCTCACAAAAAAAACTCATATGGCGACATTGATGGCAAACAAAAAAAGTTATGACTCTTCAAAAAGGGGAGGGACAAAAATTCAAGCGCAAAAACTAAAATTTCCCCATCGTGAAGGGGTTAACTATATTTAGAAATGTAGTCTTGAAGACTGTTCCTGACCTTTATTTTTTATATACTATTCCTGGAAAACAACCATTAAATGCATATAAAGCTCTTAATGATTTTGTAATATGTCCCTCTATGAGGAAAGGAAAATCTTTGACATTTTTTCAGCCCCGTACTGTACATTTGGTGGAGTAGGATCCAAATAAAGTCTCGTCGATGCCTGTAAAATTATTAGGCATTTTATTAATCATGTATCTCGTACAATGGGTGAGAGTAGTCTCATTAGCCTGGGCATCTGAATTATAATGTTACTTAGATCTTTACAGAATGGTAAAATCTTGTGGAAGGAAATACAAACCAAACTGCAAAACAGCAAAAATAGACTTGTCACTAAACCTGTGGTTATTTAGTGTTTGAATTAGCTTGGTCAGGTCCTGGTTTAAAGCAAAGCATAAAGTTGATGCCCTGAGCATTGGCTTGTAGATAATGTAGAATGGTGGCATGATGAAAAGCATACATTTAGCTCTAATTTTCAACACAAAAGCACAATTTCAATACATATGACCTATAACCATTGGCGTAACTAGAGTCCAATGGGCCCCGTTGCAAAATTTAGACCTGGGCCCCCATCTACACGTTGATCAGATGTATTAGCCTTGTAGCATTCTAAATATTATAAAGACATATGCGTTGCCCCCCCCCCCTCTATAATGTAATAATTTCCCCCATCCTGTACTAATGTCACCCATCCTGGGCCCTTTCCTGGTATAATGTCCTCCATCCTGGTTCCCTTTTGGTTATAATGTCCCTTCCAGTAAGAATGTTCCCCATACTGGGCACCTTCCAGTATAATGTTCCCCATCCTGGCTCCCTTCTTTCTATAATGTCCCCCATCCTGAGTCGCTTCCTGTAATAATGTCTATCCTGGCCCCTTCCTGGTATCCTGAACCCCTTCCTGGTATAATGTCCCCCATCCTGGGCCCCTTCCAGTAACAATGTCCCCCAGCCTGGACCTATTCCTGATATAACGTCCCCCATCCTGGGCCCCTTGAAGTAATATACATTTAGGTCCAGGATTAAGCAGGTAACAGTTCTGGAGCTATTCCAGGTGTGACGTTTGCATTTGGAAGGTATTGCTGTGAACCAACAACATGCGGTCAAAGGAGCGCTCAATGGTAGAGAAACAAACCATCATTAGACTGAAAAAAAGAAGAAATCCATCAGAGATTGAAGAAATATGAGGAGTGCCCAAATCAACAGTTTGGTACATTCTGGGAAAAAAAAGATCTCACTGATGAGCTTGAGAATGCAAAAAGGCCTGGACATCCCCATAAGACCACAGTGGTGGATGATTGCAGAATCCTTTCCATGGTGAAGAAGAACCCCTTCACAACATCCACCCAAGTGAACAACACTCTCCAGGAAGTAGGTGTTTTACTTTCTAAGTCTACCATAAAGAGAAGACTTCATAAGGGTATGTGCACACGATGCAGAAATGAAGCAGAACATTTCTGCATCATTTCTGCATCTCCCTGGCAGAAAAAACGCATGCAGATTGTACATGCGTTTTTCCTGCAGAATACATGCGGATTCACATGCGTTTCCGCATGCAGATTGACAAGCGCTTTCCAGGCGATTTTAGCATCACCTGGAAAGTGCTTGACAACTAGGTCACACTGTATAAATCCATGCAAACAGCATGGATTTATATAGTGTGACCCGAGAGAGTGTATATACTTACCTCCGATGGCCCGCGCTGTCCTGCTTTACACTCTGTTCTCCCGGCTGCCGGCAACTTTGAATTGAAAGACCTGCCGACGTCGGCGTCACGTGACCCGTCACATGACTCTGACGTTAGCGCAGGTCCTTCAACTCACTGCAAGTGCCGGGAACCAAGCAGGAGCGCTGCGTGGGCCGACAGATGGTAAGTATATATATATTTTTTATTTTATTCTTGTTTTACAGCTTTTTTAATTGTACCTGGGTGTGGATGAGACTCTCCTCTCCTCCACACCCGGGTACCATCCGCACATTAGAACGCGCCAATAACGCAAGTACAGATGCAGTCTTGCGAAATTGGCGCGTTCTAATGCAAGTCAATGGCGGCGAAAACGCCGCGCTTCCGCAAAATTAATTGACATGCTGCAGATTTTTGAGCGCAGCGTTTACGCTGCGGAAAAATCCGCATCATGGGCACAGCACATGCGGATTTCAATTGAGGAACATTGCTGCCCTTCTACCATGCGTTTCCGCGGCGTTTACGCAACTGCAAAAACGCCACGGAAACGCATTAAATACGCATCGTGTGAACTCAGCCTAAGAGCAAATACAGAGGGTTCACCACAAGGTGCAAACCATTAATCAACCTTAAAAATAGAAAGGCCAGATAAGACTTTGCCAAAAAACATCTAAACAAGCCAGCCGAGTTCTGGAAAAGCATTCTTTGGACAGATGAAACTAAGATTAACCTGTACCAGAATGGCGGAAAGAAGAAAGTATGGAGAAGGCTAATAATCCAAAGCACACCACATCCTCTGTAAAAACACAGTAGCGGCAGTGTGATGGCATGGGCATGCATGACTTTCAATGGCACTGGGTCATTAGTGTTTATTGATGATGTGACTGAAGACTGAAGCGTCTGGATAACTTCTGAAGTGTTCAGGGCGATACTTTCTGCTCAGATTCAACAAAATTGCATCAATGTTAATTGGATGGCATTTCACAGTACAAATGGACAATGATCCAAAGCATACTGCGAAAGAAACCCAGACGTTTTTTAAGGCAAAGAATTGGAATATTCTGTAATGGCCGAGTCCATCACCAGATTTCAACCCCATGAAGCATGCATTTCACATGCTTAAGACAAAACTTAAAGCAGAAAGACCCATAAACAAGCAACAACTGAAATTAGCTGCAGTAAAGACCTGGCAAAGCATCACAAAGGAGGAAACCCAGCGTTTGGTGATGTCCATGGCTTCCAGACTTCAGACAGTCATTGCCTGCAAAAGATTCTCTACAAAGTATTACAAATGAACATTTTATTTATGATAAAGTTAATTTTCCATTTGCTTTTGAGCCCCTGAAATGAGGAGGCTTTGTAGAAAAATGGTTGCAATTCCTAAACGTTTAACATGATATTTTTGTTCAACCTCTTTAACTAAACCTGAAAGTCTAAACTACAATTGCATCTCAGTTGTTTCATTTTAAATAAAAAAAAAAATAGTGGCATGCAGATCCCAAATCATGAAGATTCTGTCGCTGTCAAAATATTTTTGGACCTACAGTACAGACCAAAAGTTTGGACACACCTTCTCATTTAAAGATTTTTCTGTATTTTCATGACTATGAAAATTGTACATTCACACTGAAGGCATCAAAACCATCAAGCGCTACAAGGAAACTGGCTCACATGAGGACCGCCCCAGGAAAGGAAGACCGACAGTCACCTCTGCTTCTGAGGATAAGTTTATACGAGTCACCAGCCTCAGAAATCGCAGGTTAACAGCAGCTCAGATTAGAGACCAGGTCAATGCCACACAGAGTTCTAGCAGCAGACACATCTCTTCAACAACTGTTAAGAGGAGACTTTGTGCAGCAGGCCTTCATGGTAAAATAGCTGCTAGGAAACCACTACTAAGGACAGGAAACAAGCAGAATAGACTTGTTTGGGCTAAAGAACACAAGGAATGGACATTAGACCAGTGGAAATCTGTGCTTTGGTCTGATGAGTCCAAATTTGAGATCTTTTGTTCCAACCACCGTGTCTTTGTGCGACGCAGAAAAGGTGAACGGATGGACTCTACATGCCTGGTTCCCACCGTGAAGCATGGAGGAGGAGGTGTGATGGTGTGGGGGTGCTTTGTTGGTGACACTGTTGGGAATTTATTCAAAATTGAAGGCATACTGAACCAGCATGGCTACCACAGCATCTTGCAGCGGCATGCTATTCCATCCGGTTTGCATTTAGTTGGACCATCATTTATTTTTCAACAGGACAATGACCCCAAACACACCTCCAGGCTGTGTAAGGGCTATTTGACCAAGAAGGAGAGTGATGGGGTGCTACGCCAGATGACCTGGCCTCCACAGTCACCAGACCTGAACCCAATCGAGATGGATTGGGGTGAGCTGGACTGCAGAGTGAAGGTAAAAGGGCCAACAAGTGCTAAGCATCTCTGGGAACTCCTTCAAGATTGTTGGAAGACCATTTCAGGTGACTACCTCTTGAAGCTCATGAGGAGAATGCCAAGAGTGCGCAAAGCAGTCATCAAAGCAAAAGGTGGCTACTTTGAAGAACCAAGAATATAAGACATATTTTCAGTCGTTTCACACTTTTTTGTTAAGTATATAATTCCACATGTGTAAATTCATAGTTTTGATGCCTTCAGTGTGAATGTACAATTTTCAAAGTCATGAAAATACATAAAAATCTTTAAATGAGAAGGTGTGTCCAAACTTTTGGTCTGTACTGTACCTGTATGCCCCTCATCCTGGGCCCCTTCCTGGTATAATGTCCAAGCTCTTGGGTCCATTCTGTAATAATGTTTCCCATTCTGCCCCTATTCTCTAATCAAGCATCCGCGATACATGGTGCATACCCGAGTACCCAATGCAACTCAAGTAGCAAGCACTTGCGCTCAAGACTAATGACAACTTATTCAATATGATGACCTAATGTTATCAAATTCTGTGTTGTACCTCTGGGTTCTAAATATTCACTATACCCGTTGATAAAATCCTTGAGGGGTCTAGTTTCCAAAATGGGGTCACTTGTCGGGGGTTTCCACTTGGGTTGGGGGGTCTTTTATGCCTCTGGTGTGTATTTGCACACGGTCACCTATGGCTTACCCTGTTATTTCTATGGGGAAATAATTGCAATAATTTGTTTTGTGATGTACTCCTCTGACCTCTGACCAGAGGTCATTTTCTAGTGGACAGAGCATAGATACTAATGGGATCAATGGTGTGAGTATGATTCTGTCTTGCACTGTTACACTTTGACTTGGATAAAATGTACCATGCTATATCTCTTTTGAGTTTTTAAGCCATTTTGCACTTGTCTTCTGGTGGTGACATTTTCTGAGGCTCAGCCAATACAAATCTATGTTGCGGCTGGTTATGTGGTTTGAGCATTGTGCTTTTTAAATGTTTTTAACTCTGTTTGTCTAGTTCAGTGTTTAATAAAAATTTATTCTGAATTTATATGGTTTAGTGATCCCCGTCTATGCATACTGCTTTTTCTGTTTAGATATTTTGATCATGGGTTTCCACTGTTTAGACGCTCTCCAAACTTGACATGGCATCCGCTCTCGATTCCAGCCAATTTTCCGTTCAAAAAGTCACTCAGTGCTCCTTCCCTTCTGAACTCTGCCGTGCGCCCAAACAGTATATTTTCCCCACAAATGGGGTATCAGCGTACTCAAGAGAAATTGCACAACAGTTTTTGGGGTCCATTTTCTCCTATTACCCTTGTGAAAATAAAAACTTTGGGGCCAAAAGATCATTTTTGTGGATAAAGCTATTTTTTTTATTTTCACAGCCCTACGTTATAAACTTCTTTGAAGCACCTGGGGGTTCAAGCTGTTCACCACACATCTAGATAAGTTCCCTGAGGGGTCTAGTTTCCAAAATGGTGTCACATATGGGGGGTTTCCACGATTTAGGCACATGAGGGGCTCCTCAAACGCGACATGGCGTCCGCTAATTACTCAAATTTACATTCAAAAAGTCAAATGGCGCTTCTTCCCTTCCGAGCCCTGTCGTGTGCCCAAACAGTGGTTTTCCCCCACATATGGGGTAACTGCATGCTCAGGAGAAATTGTACAACAAATTTTGGGGTCCATTTTTTCCTGTTACCATTGCGAAAATAAAAAAAATTAGGTCTAAAGTAACTTTTAAAAAAGAAATAAATAAATGTTCATTTTTTTTCTTCCACATTACAAAAATTCCTGTGAAGCACCTGAAGGGTTAATAAACTTCTTGAATGTGGTTTTGAGCACCTTGAGGGGTGCAGTTTTTACAATGGTGTCACTTTTGGGTATTTTCTGTCATAAAGGCCCCTCAAAGTCACTTCAAATGTGATGTAGTCCCTAAAAAAATGGTTTTGGAAATTTTGTTGGAAAAATGAAAAATCGCTGGTCAACTTTTAACCCTTATACCTTCCTAACAAAAAAAAAATTTGGTTCCAAAATTGTGCTGATGTAGACTAGTGATGAGCGAGCATGTTCGCTACTGCTCGGTGCTCGCCCGAGCATCTCACAGTTCGACATGCTCGGGGCTCGCCGAGTATTTCCGGGGTTGCTTGGAGGGAGCTCGGATCTCCTCCCTGCATGTTTGGCGCTCTTTAGAGCACCAATGAACATGCAGGGATCGCCTGCCACTCACTGTAAAGCCGTATCCATGTTGGTTGTGGCAATACAGTGATTGGCTGGCCACACAGCGTCATCAAGTCTATATCAGACCTGGCGCCGCCATGCTCGTCACAGTCACTCTGGATCAGACAGTGTAAGGAGAGGTGCTGCTGTGTCAGGGAGAGATTTGCTTGTTTCTAGTTAGTGTAGGTATACCAGGCTATATTCGAGACACATATCCATCTCAACAAACAGTCCTTCTGAGGACTAATCCATTTGCAGAGATATCAGGCAGGCAGTATATATAGGCAGGCAGGGTATATAGCCGACTGCAGTGCATATAGCACTATTTTTTGGATCTTAATCCTCATTATTTGCTTAAAAAGCAATCCAGAGAACACAGTTTTTCTGCGCCATTTGCTTGTTGGCACTGCAGAATACAGCCATGTCCTTTCCATATTACAGCACTAAAACTCCAGCTATTTAAAACTGTGTTTTCTCCATCACACAGATCACATATACCTTTTCAGAAATTACTGCCATTTCTGGCCTCCATTAAATTTTTTTTTTCAGTGTGTCAGCAAAGTTTTTGACACCGGTTTGCTGTTCGAAATAGTTACATACAGGCCAGATATTCAAAACTGTTTTCTCCGTCACACAGATCACATATACGTTTTCAGAAAATACTGCCATTTCTGACCTTCATTAAAAATTTGTTGCAGTGTGTCAATGAAGCAATTGACACCAGATTGCTGTTCAAAATAGTTACCTACAGGCCAGGTATTTAAAACTGTGGTTTGTCCGTCGCATGGATCACATATAAGTTCGCTCCAAATGCAGTCATTTGTTGTGAGCGTGGAAGATATTATAATAATAATCTAATAATAATAATAATGATATTGTCCTCCATTTAAAATGGGCAAGGCACGTGGCAAGGGACGGGGAGCTGGGGAACTGGACGTGAAGATGATGATGCATACCGAGGCCGTGGGCAAGCTGAAATTGTGCCACAATAAACACCCACATCTTCTCGCCCGACCTTCCTGTCCCAATTAATAGGGGACCGCAGAACACCACTATTGAACACAGAGCAGTGTGAAAAGGTTATTGGTTGGATAGCAGATAATGCTTCCAGTCACTTAGCCGCCACCACCACCTTGTCTTCCACACGGTCAAGTCTTAGTAGCTGTGAGTCTAGACCTTATATTCCTTACCCTGAACCTCCTTCCTCCCACCATACCGAGTGCCCAGAGATGACTGATCCCACACTTGGACACTCCGAAGAGCTGTTCACTTTCCCATTTATAGATTCGGGCCTCTTGCCCTGTCCACTTGAAGCGGGGCAAGAGGAGATCACATGTAGCGATGCCTAAATATTTGAGCAGTCACAGTCACATGAAGGCGACAGTGGGAAAGTGTCACAAGAGGTGGACGATGATGAGACACAATTGCCAGAAATTCAGGAGGAGGACCAGGGTGCGGAAGTGGAAGACGAGGTGGTGGATGATATAGTAACTGACCCAACCTGGCAGGAGGACATGCAGAGCGAGGACTGCAGCACACAGGGGGAGGGAGGCAGAGCACCCCAACAGGCAGGAAGAAGCAGTGTGGTAGGCGCAGAAATAAGGCAGGCAACCGTTCCCCGTAACACCAACACGAAGGAAGTTGCCAGTACAACTGTTAGGTCTTCCCGAGTCTGGATGTTTTTTAAAGACTCTGCCGATAACCCCAAAAAGGCCATTTGCACCACCTGCCAGACCAGCATCAGCAGGGGTGTCAAAACGACCAGCCTGACCACCACCAGCATGATCAGGCACATGAGCAGAGCACCCGACTTTGTGGGCCGAACCCCAGGGTCCAGGAACAGTGTCTGTGGGTGGCACCATTGCTTCTTCCGCTGTTATGTATGCAAGCAAATCCCCTGTCCATGGTGCATGTGAAGATACCTCCTGCCCTGCACTTGTCTTTGCACACTCTCAAGTAGCAGCATCAAGAAGCACATCCTTGTCCTAGCGCAGCGTTCAGTTGTCTATACCCCAGTCCTTGGAACGCAAGGGCAAATATGCAGCCAATGCCCCACAGGCCACAGTACTAAATTCCCACATTTCACAACTGCTTGCGCTTGAAATATTGCCTTTAAGGCTTGTGGAGACAGAAGCATTACGCAACCTGATGGCGGCGGTGGCGTACTCGGTCCCCAGCCGCCACTATTTCTCCTGGTGTGCCGTCCCCGCATTACACAAGCACATGTCCCAAAACATTAGCCGTGCCCTCAACAACGCAGTTACTGGGAAAGTCCACCTAACCACGGACACGTGGACAAGTGCTTGTGGGTAGGGACGGTACATCTCGCTGACTGCACGCTTGTTAAAGTACACCGCCTGTGTGCCCATTTTAGAAAGTCACCTACTGCTTCCACCGCCCTTGCCGTGTTTCAGCAGCGTTTGACTGGTATGTGATGTCCCCACTACACTGCAGATGTTGGGAAGGATTTGTGAGCAGAAGAGGGCAGAGTTGTTGAGTACCAGCATCAACAAGGCCGTCGGTATTCAGTTCAGACTCCACACATAAGACCTCAGGAGTGGACATGGATGTCAGACATATGTACCATCCTCCAAAACTTTGAGGACTCCACCAAGATGGTGAGCGGCAATGACGCCATAATTAGCGTCACCATCCCTCTTCTCTGTCTTCTGAAACGCTCTCTGCTCACAATCAAAGAGGATGCATTGCAGGCGGAGCACGATGAGATGGAGCAAGGAACCATACAGGGTCATTACACACAGCCCAGCCTCATCTCATCCCAACGTGGATTGGGTGACAATGAGGAAGTGGAAGAGGAGGAGGAAAAACAGAAGCTAGTTTCAATGCGCTATAGACGGTACTACCTGCACAACTGTCATACCGTCTGTTCAGCGTGGATGGCCAGAGAACAGAGAGGAGGAGGAGGAGAGCATGGTCAGTCATCCTCTTGTTGAGGACACGGAAGTCTTGCCTGTTAGCAGTCTGGCACGCATGGCTGAGTTTATGATACGCTGCCTTTCCCATGACCCTCTCAAAATTTTGGGTGACAGTCATTACTGGTTGGTGACACTTCTAGACCCACTCTACAAGGAGAACTTTCACTCTCTTATTCCTGAGGTGGAGAGGTCTACAAAAATGGGGCAGTACCAGAAGGCCATTGTTGCAGAACTATTAAAAAAATTCCCATCTGAAAACGCTGGGATTCCCATCTCAAAACACAGTTTGTTGGACAACCAAGGAGTACAGGCGAGAGAGACCCAAATGCAATCCAGCAGAGGCAGGGGAACACTGTAAAAGTTCTGGGACAGTTTTCTCAGACCCTCCCATCGCACAGGCCCTGAGGTGCGGGGTACTCTCACAAGGAGTGCAAAGTTTGGGAAGATGCTGAGAGAATACCTTGCCGACCGTACCAACATCCTCCGTGATTCCTCTGTGCCTTTTAATTATTGGGTATCCAAGCTGGATACGTGGAATGAACTGGCTCTCTATGCCTTGGAGGTCCTGGGCTGCCCTGCCGCTAGTGTTTTATCAGAGCAGGTTTTTAGTGCCGCTGGTGGAAGTATAACTGATAAGCGCATCTGCCTGTCAACTGAAAATGCTGACAGGCTGACTTATAAAAATGAACAAGAGATGGATTGGGCCAGACTTCTCAACACTACCGAATGATAGCAGCGTAGCCTAAACTCAAATCCAGTGTCTTTTTTTTGTGAGGTCTATTCCCATGCACGTTTTCACACCCAGACATGGGTATACGCTTCCTGATTTTGGCTATTTGCTCTTGTCCTCCTCCTTCTCCTCATCCTCATCCTCAACCACCATATCATCAGGGTGACCGTGGTCCGTGATGCTACACCCACATAATTTTTTTAAAGGGTGTTTATGATGCCCGCAAAAAAAAAAAAAATGATACAGTATGTTCATGCATACCCCCCAGGGGTAAATGTTTGTCAGCCCATACACTTAGTGCATGGGCATTACAAGTATAGGAGACCCTCTCCTTTCTAATGGGCACATTTTTTTATGAGGCCTTCTAAGTCTCTTCCAAGGGGCATTGGAGTGCCTCCCAATTTTTGGCAGCCCTTGCATTCACTGCATAGGCCAACACTATGGGAGACCCTCTCCTTTCTAATGGGAATTTGTTATTACTGTGGCCCTGCTCTATGTGTCTTTAAATTCTTAGTGGGGTTTTCCTATATTTGGTCAGCCGTTGGACTCACTGCATACCCTATAACTGTATAGCAAACTCTCTCCTTTATAATGGGAATTTGTCGTTACTGTGGCCCTGCTCTATGTGTCTTTAAATTCTTAGTGGGTTTTTTTCCAAATCTTGGCAGCCCTTGCAGTCACAGCATGGGCATTACCACTTATAGGAGACCCGCTCCTTTATAATGGGAACATTTTTTTTACTGAGACCCTCCTCTATGTCTCTTCAAAGGGGTATTGGGTTGCGTCCGAATTTTTGGCAGTCACTGCATACGCAATAACAGTATAGGAGACCCACTTGTTAATAATGGGAACAACAAAGCATAGCCGGCTGATGGCTCTCTAACAATAGCGAGGGCCGACTGCTGACCTTTTAAGAATAGTAAGGGCCGTCTGATGGCCCTATAAAAATAGTCTTTGTGACTTTCAGAGTCCCTCCATCATAAATGAAACAGGATTGCCAGATAAGGTTGTAAAATGTTAAAAAGACATTTCCCGGTGAATGCATTTGTCTTAAAAAATAACATAAAAAACCCCCAAAACAATAGGATCTTTCTTTAGTATAAAAAAACAGAGTCGCCAATTTAACCTCAATGTAATCACATTGTTCAGCTCCTGCACCTCCTCCTCCATCTCCGAAATGACCATATCAGTCACAAGCTGACAGCACTGCAGCACTGTCTTGGCCAAGCGGCAACAGGCTGTGCTGAAGATAACATGCTTAATGCTTGGGTGACAAACCGCCCAGCGCTGCAGAGTTGTTGAAAGCTGTAACACAGCAGCCTGATCTGTGGCTCTCACTGCTGAACATACAGCCAGGCATGGTCGTGTGTCACAATGGGCGGAACCTAGGGACGGAGAAATTACAGCCGTAGATACGACTTCCCTCTATGCTAGTCCTTTCACCGAGCTAAAGAATATGGCTGTGGTGAAATACAGTACAACTCCCACTGAGAAGCCTTTCTCCCCCGCTCAAGAGCCACATAGCAGCTGCAAAGTTAGGGTTATCATGAACTCTCCTGAGGTAAAAAGCTAGGGCACACCAGTGGATTCTCTGGTGGGACTGCCCAACCCTGCCGAGAAGCTGCCCTGGCTAAGAAAAGTGTGGGAGAAGGTTCCCGGACACTCTATGGCTGCTTTTTTAATGTGGATCGGACGTGCTTATGCATATTATTTCTCAAACCGCATTGCAGATTAGGCCATTGCCCAACTCTGTAGTCATGAAATTAAATGCGCAGAGAAAGATGTGTGTGTGTGTCAAAGCACCACGGACAAGTGCGAGTTGATGTTGGACGGGCTGCCATTGCTTCTGCAACAAGCTGCATTAGCAGACTTCCTGGGAGAAATGACACCCAGAGTAGATACGGTTTCCCTCTATGCCAGTCCTTTCACCCAGCTAAATACAAGTCAGTAAAAAAAGCTGTGGACTGACTCCGTACCGTCCCTGGCCACATTCACCTGTCCACGTGTTTGTGGTTAGGCGGTCCTTCCCAGTAAGTGAACTGGGGAGGGCATGGGTAATGTTGTGGGACCCGTGGTTGTGGAAGGCAGAGACGATACCGGGAGAAATGGTGGCGGCTGGGGACCGAGTACGGACACCCGGCCGCCGCCGGCATGAGGTTATGAAAAGCTTCCGCCTCCACGAGCCTAAAAGGCCACATTTCAAGTGAAAGCAGCTTTAGAGGACTTCCTGGGAGAAATGACAGCTGGAGTAGATATGGTTTCCCAAGTCCTTTCATAAAGTTAAAGAATATGGCTGTGGTAAAATACAACTCAGCAAAAAAAGCTGTGGA
This sequence comes from Phyllobates terribilis, assembly GCF_046119375.1. Lineage (NCBI taxonomy): Eukaryota > Metazoa > Chordata > Amphibia > Anura > Dendrobatidae > Phyllobates > Phyllobates terribilis. Next base: position 1,030,542,040 of record NW_027362761.1, on the reverse strand, counting down.
CTGGCTCTGTACCGTCCCTGGCCACATTCACCTGTCCACGTGTTTGTGGTTAGGCGGTCCTTCCCAGTAAGTGCACTGGGGAGGGTACGGGTAATGTTGTGGGACCCGTGCTTGTGGAAGGCGGAGACGATACCGGGAAGAATAGTGGCGGCTGGGGACCGAGTATGGATACCCGGTCGCCGCCGCCATAAGATTGTGGACAGCTTCCGCCTCTACGAGCCTAAAAGGCCACATTTCAAGTGCAAGCAGCTGTCAAAAATTTGGCAGTATAGTATTGCAGCCTGTGGGAGGGTGGGTGGCTGGCTGCATACTTGCGCTTGCATTAAAAGGAATTGGGTAGGGACAACTGAACGCTGCACTGGGACAAGGACGTGGACGGTGATTGTTGCAAGTCTGCAACGACAGGTGCATGGCGGGAGGCATCTTCGCATGCGCCAAGCATCACTTATGATGGGCACACTTTTAGGCAGTGACCTGGGAGTCAGAAATGCTTCCAGAGGTCTTCCCCATGCTGTTCCCATGTCTTTTCAGCACTGTATGCATGTGACTCGCCCCCTGGGCCGTGGGGTACTCAAGACCGGGTCTCTAGGTTGCGCGGTGCTGATGGGGGTAGTAGTGGCAACCCGGTCCCGTGCTCAGGGTGTCAAGCTAAAATGGTGGCAGTCTCTTATATATATATATATATATATATATATATATATATATATATATATATATATATATATATATATATATATATATATATATATATACACATGTGAAAGTCCGACTACGCCACCCGTGGATTGCGGTCAGGGATAACCGCCGCTGCAGGACAGGCCGCTGGGGCTGGTATTGGTGAGCAGCACAGGAATGGTATAACTCCCCCCGGGAGGAGTGTAGCCCCAGGGCAGTGTAGGTGGATGTTGGGGGTAATAGTTCCGGCCGCGATAGTCAGTATGCAGAGTCCGCTTAAACAGTTCAGGGTCTTTATTGTAACAGATGGTAATGACCCAACAACAGTACCGGCTAGAAGGGGGCCTGGATGTCTGAGAACACTCGGGATGCCCCTCTGGTCAGGGTGAGGGTGTAGGCCTACCGTGCTCTCTATGCTCTTTCTGACTATTCCCCTCTTCGTGGTATAATAGCCCACGTTCCTGAGCATGCCGTGTATTCTCGCCCGTATGGCTTGCAACTTGGGTTCCTTTTACCTTTGGCCTCTCTTGGCCTTGCTGGTCCCTTCTGCTGTGGCGGAGCCTCCGGGCTTCTTAGGCCGAGAGACCTGAAATCCCTCGCGGGTTGGTTCTCTGCTGTGGGACTTAGAGTCTTCACAACCTCGGACCCCAATGTCCGGTTAGATGGTTCTCTATCTGCCAGGACAGGCTCTCCGCACCGTACGTCCCTGGCTCGTGGCTTCTCCACTGCCTCACGACCTCCTCAGCTACAGCTGAACTGTCCCTTCTTCTCTGGGACTAGTCTCACTCCTGAGCTAGGTCGTCCAGTTCTCTCTAACCCTGCCCCCAGTTCCAGCTTTTATAGGGGCAGCCAGCTCCCCCTACTGGCCTGGGGCAGGAGGTGCTGAATGCTAATTGTCCCTAACCAGGGAACGTCCCTCCTGCTCTCAGACACAGCCTTTATTATTTGCGGCATCCAGGCCTGGGGTGACACACATGTGTCTGATGATGTGTCACACACCACATGGCCAGATAAGGTTGTAAAATGTTAAAATGACATTTCCCAGTGAATGCATTTGTCTTGGTTGAAAGCAATGCAAAAGTGCAAAAATGCATCAAAAACGCTACGTGTGAACATAGCCCAAGGTGTGGAGGAGTATTTTTGTTTTTGGTTATTTATTTTGCCTTATATACAAGTCATTACCCTGGAAAGGATGTTCCTTAACATTTCCCAGAAAAATCCATTTTGGTTTTGTTTTTGTATGTTTTATTGTGAGTCCGTAAAAGTGGCGTAATACTCTGACAACATTGTTGACAGCAGTGACCTGGGAGTCAGAAATACTTCCATGGGTCTTCCCCATGCAGTTACCATGTCATTTGAGCACTGTTCCCGTCGATTTGGGCAATTTTTAGGCCCTCTGTAGACCGCCGGGGGGAGCCGCCTGAAAAATGCTCGAGTTTCCCATAGACTTACATTGGGCTCGTTGCTCGGGTCGAGCACCCGAGTATTCCAATTTGCTCTACCCGAGCAACAAATACCCGAGCATTTTAGTGCTCGCTCATCACTAAAGTAGACTTGTGGGAAATGTTATTTATTAACTATTTTGTGTGACATATCTCTCTGATTTAAGGGCATAAAAATAAACATTTTGAATATTGCAAAAAATTTTCACCAAGTTTTCGATTTTTTTCACAAATAAACGCAAGTCATAACAAAGAATTTTTTCTACAATCATGACGTACAATATGTCATGAAAAAAACAATTTCGGAATCAGTGGTATCCGTTGAAGCGTTTCAGAGTTATTACCTCATAAATTGACAGTGGTCAGAATTGTAAAAATTGGCCTGGTCATTAACGTAAAAAAAAAAAAAAAAAAAAAAAGGGTCACCTTGCCGCTGGTGGGACGGCTTGTATACTTTTTTTGATCAAAAATAGTTCACTAAGTATCCTATATTTATTATGCAACTTTGCTTTACATTTATATATAATGATGGTAGGGTATGAGATATATTTTTGTCTTTTGTAGGTTTTGCTTCTTTTTGCTAGTGTGAACATGCTCCTATTTCTTGCATGTCTACCATCTTAGACCTCAGTTCACATTGCTTGGTTTTTTGTCTTGTTTGCATTCTGTGCAATTTAAGGGTGTGGCATCCCCTTTGTTGAGCTGATTAGTATATATGTAGCTTACCACGGACCTAGGTGGTCTGGAGTTGGGACCCGGTCCTATTTGTCTACCCTTTTATATGCATTACTTCAACTTTGATATACAGTAAGGTTTTTAATATAGACAGTATAGGTACCGTCCCAATTTAGGGTCACCTTGCCGCTGGTGGGACGGCTTGTATACTTTTTTTGATCAAAAATAGTTCACTAAGTACCCTATATTTATTATGCAACTTTGCTTTACATTTATATATAATGATGGTAGGGTATGAGATATATTTTTGTCTTTTGTAGGTTTTGCTTCTTTTTGCTAGTGTGAACATGCTCCTATTTCTTGCATGTCTACCATCTTAGACCTCAGTTCACATTGCTTGGTTTTTTGTCTTGTTTGCATTCTGTGCAATTTAAGGGTGTGGCATCCCCTTTGTTGAGCTGATTAGTATATATGTAGCTTACCACGGGCCTAGGTGGTCTGGAGTTGGGACCCGGTCCTATTTGTCTACCCTTTTATATGCATTACTTCAACTTTGATATACAGTAAGGTTTTTAATATAGGCAGTATAGGTACCGTCCCAATTTAGGGTCACCTTGCCGCTGGTGGGACGGCTTGTATACTTTTTTTGATCAAAAATAGTTCACTAAGTACCCTATATTTATTATGCAACTTTGCTTTACATTTATATATAATGATGGTAGGGTATGAGATATATTTTTGTCTTTTGTAGGTTTTGCTGGTCATTAACGTGCAAACCAACTTTGGGGGTAAAGGGGTTAACAGTAGTTCTGCAATATTTTTTTCTTTTATTATTTATATATACATTTTGCAGTTATTTTCTTGCTGCTGGACTTCAAACATACTACAGACCCAATAAAGCCCAAAAATAATTAGCGGCTATGTAAGGAATCATAGTTTGCAGAAAGATCTTCGTGCCTTAGAACACTGTACTACATGGACTGCTGGACTCTCTTACCCTAGTTGCTCCTTGGAGTGTAATTTTGATCCTGCACCACCTGTCTATTACCTGATAGTCCCCTAAGAACACAACACCTGCCCTCTAGAGTTGTGTAAAGCCAACCATGACACTGCTGCCTGTCAATTACCATTCCCGTGTCTATTGCTAATTGTCTGATGCTTTTTTACGGTCATATTTTTCCTAATCTGAAGTATACATTTTCTTTCTCTGAAAATGTTTTCAGAAAGGAGTACATATATAAATAGTGTATGGATAGATATATACACACTGATCAGCCATGACACTAAAATCACCTGCCTAATGTATAGATTGTCCACATTATTATCAGAACAGCACTAACCTTTTTGAAGCATTGGGGTACACAAAACCTCAGGGGTGACCTGTGGTATCTAGCACCAAGATGTAATTTGTGAGGTAAAGCCGATTTATTTTTCCAGCATATCATACAGACGCTCAATCACATTGTGATTTGGAAAAATGAAAAGCCAAGTCTGCACCTTGTCCTCAAACCTTTCCTGTACAATTTTGCAGTGTGATAGGGTGTATTATCCTGTTTAAAGACATCACTTTTAAGGGTGTCAGGTTTGACCTTCATCCCTCTTCAGATTCCCCATTAAAGGAAGGCACAACAATTGAGGAGTACTTAGTACAACTGAAGCCAGTGCTGGGCAAAGTGCAGCTCAGGGGCCATATCTGGCTCTCTGGCTGTTGTAGTCCAGCCCATGGACTGAGGCAGCCGAAGGGATGAAACAGTGGCCCTTACCAAGCCCTTGCTTATCTGCCGCCACCCGCTGTCATCCGCATTATCAGGATGCAGACAGCGGTGAATACATTAGTGGAGGAAGCAGACGCCAGTTCCTTCTTCCACCGATCAGCGTGTGCAACTGAGACAGCAGATGCGATGATGTCATTACATCGCGTCTGCTGTACGGAGAGTCAGTGCAGTGGAGACCAGGGCAGAGCGCCTGTGGAAAAGGAGCGAGGTGAGTATGTGCTATTTTTTTTAATGTGCTTTTTTTTTAATATGTGTAATGTTTGCAAGTATATAGGTTGTGATGTGAGTGCTCATACTCTACATAGGAAGCTATGTGAGGGCTCACAATGTATATATGAGGCTATGTGAGGGCTCATATTGTGTATAGGAGGCTATGTGGGGGCACATACTGTATATAGGATGCTATGTGGGGGCACATACTGTATATAGGAGGCTATGTGGGGGTTCACAATGTATATAGGAATGCTATGTGGAGCTTATTCTGTGTATAGGAGGCTATGTGGGGGCACATACTGTACATAGGAAGCTATGTGGGGCTCACAGTGTATTTAGAGGGCTATATGAGGGCTCATACTGTATATAGGAGGTTATGTGGGGGTTCACACTGTATACAGGGGGTTATGTGAGGGCTCATAATGTATATAGGAGGCTATGTGAGAGCTCATACTATATACAGTGGGGAAAATAAGTATTTGATACACTGCTGATTTTGCAAGTTTTACCACTTGCAAAGAATGGAGAGGTCTGTAATTTTTATTGTAGGTACACTTCATCTGTGAGAGACAGAATCTAAAATGAAAAACCAGAATATCACATTGTATGATTTGTAAATAATTAAATTGCATTTTATTGCATGAAATAAGTATTTGATCACCTACCAACCAGCAAGAATTCTGGCTCTCACAGACCTGTTCGTTTTTCTTTAAGAAGCCCTCCTACTTTGCACTCATTACCTGTATTAATTGCATCGGCTTGAACCCATTACCTCTATAAAAGACACTGTCCACACAATCAATCACACTTCAAACTCTCCACCATGGTCAAGACCAAAGAGCTGTCTTAGGACAAAATTGTAGACCTGCACAAGGCTGGGATGGGCTACAGGACAATAGGCAAGAAGCTTGATGAGAAGGCAACAACTGTTGGCACAATTATTAGAAAATTCAAGAAACACAAGATGACTGTTAATCTTCCTCAGTCTATGGCTCCATGCGAGATCTCACCTCGTGGGGCAAGGATGATTCTGGGAAAGGTCAGGAATCAGCCCAGAACTAGACGGGAGGAGCAATTCAAGGTCCTGGAGTGGCCTAGCCAGTCTCCATACCTTAACCCAATAGCAAATCTTTGGAGGGAGCTGAAACTCAATGTTGCCCAGCGACAGCCCCGAAACCTGAAATATCTGGAGAAGATCTGTATGGAGGAGTTGGCCAAAATTCCTGCTGCAGTGTGAGCAAACTTGGTCAAGAACTACAAGAAACGTCTGACCTCTGTAATTGCAAACAAAGGTTTCTGTACCAAATATTAAGTTCTGTTTTACTATTGTATCAAATATTTATTTCATGCAATAAAATGCTAATTAATTATGTAAAAATCATACAATGTGATTTTCTGCATTTTATTTTTAGATTCTGTCTCTCACAGTTGGAAGTATACCTACGGTAAAAATTACAGACCTCTCCATTCTTTGTAGGGGGGAAAACTTGCAAAATCGGCAGTGTGTCAAATACTTCTTTTCCCCATTGTATAGGGAAGCTATGTGGGGCTCATACTGCATATAGGATATGTGAGGGCTCATACTTCATTTAGGAGGCTATGTGAGGGCTCATAGTGCTTATACATCTGTGATACCCTGGTTCTTCTGCTTGCTTCCAGTCTTTGAATGACATGTAACTGCTGAGATTTCAATTGTAGGAGGCAAGTCATTCAAAGACCAGAGGCAGGCAGGGGGGCTGGGGAATCACAGACAAGAAGGAGAAGGCCCAGTGCACAGTCCGGCCTCTGTGCACCAAAATCTAATTAACAGAAAACTACAAATGGTGATTAAAGAAGAACCATAAAGCAGATTTCTTCACCAAAAGTATCAATGTAATCAGTATTACAGCCCAATTACAGCCTTGTCTTTACTTTACATTTCAAATTGTTCTGACAGGTTCTTTTAAACACCAAATAGATCTTGAGAACGAGGTGGAATTAAAAAGTAAAATATATCAGAACATTTTAGAACTTTTCAATGCAATACAGCGACTAAGCTTGATTACATAAAACTAAAAATCCTTAAAAAAAAAGAAGAGTTTATTGATGAAAAAAAGAATGAAAAGAAATATAAGATTCAGTTTGGCTTCAGAGACTGGGAGTTCTGTGGAAACTGTTTGGGTAAGAATACAAGGAGAGAACAACGGAAAGGACACCATTGTAGGCATTTACTACAGGCCACCTGGGCAAGCTGAAGATATGGATGAACTCTTTATGTATCAAATGACCAAGTTCTCCAAAAAATATGACGTAGTGGTCATGGGAGATTTCAACTATCCAGACATTTGTTGGGAATCTCTCTCAGGTAAAACTAACAGGTCAAGCAAATTCTTATCCTCTCTTGCTGACAACTTTATCTTCCAAAAGGTAGGGGAGAAAACAAGGGGATCTGCTACTTTGGATCTAATCCTTATAAACAGGGAGGAAATGGTTGAGGAGGTAAAGGTGGCTGGGACCCTAGGAGGCAGCGATCATGCTATTATAGAATTTTGGATAACTAGAGGAGGAAGACATGTGAAGACTCAAACTTCAAGGTTAGATTTTAGAAAGGCAGATTTTAAGAGACTCAGAAAGAGAATAGGAGGGATCCAATGGCTGGATGTCCTTAAGGACAAAAATGTCCAGGAAGGATGGGAAATTTTTAAAAATGAGATTCTCAAAGCACAATCGTTAACAATCCCGAAAAGTAGGAAGAATGGGAAGCATTTAAGGAAACCAGGATGGATGAACACAGAACTTAAACACATGCTAAAAAGAAAGAAAGAAATGTTTATTAAATGGAAAGAGGGAGGCATATCTAAAGAAGATTATAATGCTGTCTGCAGATCCTGCAGGGCATGTATCAGGTTAGCTAAAGCTGACAATGAATTAAGGCTTGCAAGAGATGTCAAAAGCAATAAAAAAGGATTTTGGGGGTATGTCAAAAGTAAAAGAAAAGTCAAAGATGCTATAGGATTTTTACAGGATGAAAATGGAGAAATGGTAAGAGAGGATGTTGAGAAGGCCGAACTTTTTAATTCCTATTTTGCATCTGTTTTCTCTCAGAAAGAAAATGTAACATCAACTGATCTTCACTGTCCTTTTAAAGGAATAGAAGAATCCTAGTTATCTGTAAACAGAAAGATTGTGAGGGAATATTTAGCTAACATAAATGAGTTCAAGTCTCCAGGTCCAGATGAATTACACCCCAGAGTACTGAAGGAGATCGTAGAAGAAATTTTAGAACCACTCTCCATAATCTTTGAAAATTCTTGGAGAACAGGAGAAGTCCCAGAAGACTGGAGAAGAGCAAATGTTGTTCCTATCTTCAAAAAGGGGAAGAAGGTGGACCCAGGGAACTATAGGCCGGTGAGTCTGACTTCTATACCAGGAAAGATCTTTGAACAAATTATTAAACAACATGTATGTAAGTACATGGATAAGAATGAAGTGATTAACCAGAGTCAGCATGGGTTTGTAACTAACAAGTCATGTCAGACTAACTTAATTTCCTTCTATGACAGAATCACTGACTGGGTGGATCAGGGAAATGCTGTAGATATAGTATATCTTGACTTCAGCAAAGCATTTGACAAAGTATCTCACACCATCCTTATTGAAAAAATGACCAAGTATGCAATGGACCAGGCAACTGTTAGGTGGATTCATAACTGGCTTAGTGATCGGACTCAAAGGGTGGTTGTAAATGGCTTCACATCCAGCTGGATGAATGTCTCAAGTGGAGTACCACAGGGCTCTGTCCTGGGACCTGTATTGTTCAACATCTTCATCAATGATTTAGATGAAGGAATTGAGGGTAAACTGATTAAATTTGCTGATGACACAAAGCTAGGAGGGATAGCTAATACTAGAGAAGAGAGAGAGAGGATTCAAAAAGACCTAAATAAACTGGAGCAGTGGGCTGCAACCAACAGAATGTTTTTTAACAGGGAAAAATGCAAAGTACTATATCTGGGCAATAAAAATGAAAAAAGCATATACAGAATGGGAGGAATAGAGTTAAGCAACAGTACATGTGAAAAAGACTTAGGTATACTAATAGATCATAGACTGAACATGAGTCAACAGTGTGATGCAGCAGCAAAAAAGGCAAATACAATTCTGGGATGTATTAACAGAAGCATACAGTCTAGATCACGTGAAGTCATTATTGGTCTTTACTCCTCTTTGGTCAGACCTCATCTGGAATACTGTGTACAGTTTTGGGCACCACATTTTAAAAAAGACATAGACAAACTGGAACAAGTTCAGAGAAGAGCGACCAGAATGGTGACTGGTCTGCAAACCATGTCCTATGAGGAACGGTTGCAGGATTTGGGAATGTTTAGCTTGCAAAAAAGAAGACTGAGAGGAGACTTAATAGCTGTCTACAAATATGTCAAGGGCTGTCACATTGTAGAAGGATCATCTTTATTCTCATTTGCACAAGGAAAGACTAGAAGCAATGGGATGAAACTAAATGGGAGGAGACACAGATTAGATATTAGAAAAAACTTTTTGACAGTTAGGGTGATTAATGAGTGGAACAGGCTGCCACGAGAGGTGGTGAGTTTTCCTTCAATGGACGTCTTCAAACAGAGGCTGGACAGACATCTGTCTGAGATGATTTAGTGAATCCTGATTTGAGCAGGGGGTTGGACCAGATGACCCAGGAGGTCCCTTCCAACTCTACCATTCTATGATTCTATGATTCTTCCCTCTAAAGTGTGCTGCTCCAGGCAACCACCTAATATGTCTGCACATTAAATACAGGCCAGTCACTTTCCTCTGAAGCTCTGCCAGTCTACTTGTATAACTAGTTTTATTGGCACATAAATATGTAGGCAAATAAATCATAATATTTTTTTTATCGAGAACCTGTCACCATTCCTGACCTGGTTGGTCTATTTTAGTAAATACTTACGTATCGCAAAATAATTATTTTCATAGAAGTCTTTGCTGTGCAATTTCTCTGTTACTCCTCCTAGGAGTACATGAATAAATTAACAACTGAACATTACCACTCCAATTGTCAAAAGGGTGTGACCCTATGCAGTGTAACATTGTCAGCAGTGATTGGCTAATATCAGCGTGCACAAACGCCTCCCCCAAATGGTATAGCTCAGTTGTCAATTTATTTATACATTTCTAGAAAGAATAACAGAACTGGCACAAAGTACAGGTCTAAGGAAAGAGGCACAAGAAATGTTATAATAGGGCGAATGCATTTATTTCCTAAAACATGACATGTCAGGAGAGCTGGCAAATTCTGTTTCAGTTGTCTCTAATAGAACTTGGTTATGCTTTTCTATTACTCTTTGCATTTAAACTGTTTGTCTCTGAATTCCGTAATGGTTAAAATTGTAAAATGCTGGTAGGCGCACACATTTTGCAATTTACCACTTATTAAAGAAGCGATCCTATCAACGTTTTTATCCACTTAATATATTGTAATCATCATATTATATAGCACTGTGTACTTACAATTGCTCATTTTACCTTTCTACCCAGTTAATTCTTCTTATTTCTCTGCTCTATGCAGAATCAGAAAGTCTCTCTTGTCTGCAAAAATCATTCCCTTCTTCAGCTCCTGACCAGCTGCTCTCTCCTCCCCCTGCCAGAGACTTTTGCAGTGACTGATGAGTCATGGAAGGAAAATTGACTTCCTGTTTCTTAGAAGGATTCAGCTAGTCAGTTTTCAATCATGTGATGTCATAGACCTAATGGAAAAGAGAAGAATTTACTGAGTAGAAGGGCAAATTGAGCAATTGTAAGTATGTAAAGGTGGAGAAGAGCTCCTAAACCTTCCCTGAAGACACTGTTATTGTATTTTATGTGGAATGTATTGTACCCCCTTGTGGGAAGCAGTGTCCTGTCAGGCAGGAAGAACAGTGTTAACTGTAGGGCTGGCTCACGGTTGGAGGGGGGGGGGAGTGGAGTGGGGGTTGATAGAGGAGTTCCTGGTTTTATGTAGGGAGTAGTGAGTTGATAGTGAACTAGAGAAGATATAGGACTCACAGAGCTGTATCTAGGTGTGTTCTGTAGATGGCCAGTATTGCAAAGAAGTAGCAAGCCTTACAACAGACAAGTGACGCGCCCCTGGGCCTTCTGTGTCGTGCGGCATCGCGCGCACGGGGGCTTACCCGGAGCCGGATCAGATGGGGGTAGTAGTCTCGTGGCGGTGACCCAGTCCGTGCCCAGGGAGTCAAACTAAGTGGCGGTCTATTAGCAGTAGATGTTGGATGACTACGCCACCCGTTGAATGCAGCTTTGGAGCTGCCGCTGCAGGGCAGACCGCTGAGGCCGGTGGAAGGATGGTGCAGCGGGGATGGTATAACCCCCAACGGGAGGGGTATGGCCTCAGGGCAGCAGGTGTAGATGATGGAGGTTGTGATGGTGCAGCAAGGAGAGTCAGAAATGTTGGGTGCAGTTTCAGGGTTTTTACTCACAGATGGTACTTCAGTCACTTCGGCCGGGAGTGACCACCCGAGCCGTACTGCGTTCACCAGGTGCGGGACTCGGCTAACCCCCAGGCAGTTCCGGAGCGTTGTCCTGAGCTCCCCTCTCTCTCTCTTTCTGCTGGCCGTCCCCACCAGGGATCCACCTTTGTCCGGCTCCCTCGGGCCTCTTGGTGCTTAAACCTTCTCTGGCTTTCCTGACCCTACTCGTGGTGTGCCTTCCTGGTGGATATGGTGAGGGTCGTGGCAAAACTTGACCACGACCTCCGGTTCCTGGCTGAGGATCATTAGCCTCCACCAGTTTGGGTTCCGGTACCCGTTTCCGCCAACCCTTCACCCAGTAACTTGTGGGATCTCAGGGTTCCCTCTGGCTCTGCGTCTCTGGGCCTTTCTTCCTCCTCTCTCTCCACTGCAGGCTTGGCCCTGGAGCTGGGCCCAGCCGGAGCCACAGCTCCCTGTCAGCCCTCCTGGCTGAGCTCCTCTGCTCTGCTTCTCCTCAGACTGACTGACTCACTCGCTCACCCTGTCCTAAGATGGTGCCCACCATATATACTCCCTCTATGTGTGAGCCCAGGTGACTAGCACCCAATGGGCTCCTATCTCTATGCCCAGAGCCCCTCCCCTATCTGCCCCTACACTACTGGGATGTTCCACCCCCCCTCCCACTCCAGCCAGGGACAGACACTGTCGTACCTGCACATTCACCTAGTGGGAGTACCATTGATCTGTCCCCCGGAAATGGGATGAGTGTAGTGCATGCAGCTAGCTGAGCTCAGTCCCACACTCCATCCTTACCCGGGAGTGGAATACCACACCTCTGGCTCGAGGTGCACTACCCCTGTAGCAGCCGAGTCCTCGGGGTGCTACATTCCCCCCTGGTAAACCACAGCACGTCCTCGGGCTGTAAAAGAGCAAAACATACAAACATACAAAAAATTTTTAAAGTGCACTTACATATAAGATATATTAACTTTCACTCATCCCTTTATGGGAGGTACTTTTCTCTTTTAACGTTACAAGTATAAAACATTACGAACACACACATTTATAAAATATCATTAACTCTTTTAGCATAATAAAACTTTTTCATAAGAAACATTCTTGATCCCTGGCCACCGTGCAACTTGTGACCAGGTAAAGTGCAACAGTCACTTGTAGAAAAACAGTTTTTCTTTAAAACCGGTAGGGGGCGCTTTAGAAAGCGCAACTATATACAGGGTATGGCCGCTCTCAGTCCTCGACCAGGTAGAGGGAAAGAACGACCGCTCTCAGTCCTCGGTCAGTGGGAATAGGGGAATGGCTGCTCACAGTCCTCAGCCTGTTTAAGGATAGGGGACGCAGGTAACAGTTCACACTTGTCCCAACGGGGAACTCACTTTACTTCTAGCAGCATGACAAGTACCCTACGGGTAACTATGTACAGTTCCACTTTACCGTACTTCAGTAACGGCGTCCTCCTGCTCCTTTCTGAGGGTAATCTTCAAACCCGTCCGGGTCCTCTTGATCCTCCTCATACCGCAGCTCTTCCTCCGTCAACCGGTGTACATGAAGGGCATACGGTCCTTTGGCACACTGATGCCGGGTGAAAGTGACCTCGTCACCCAGGTAAAGGTCACGACCACGGTGTCCCTCCGGCAGATGAGACTCGACATCCCTGCGGGTGACAAAGACGTCGCCGGGGGTTCGGTGATCCCGGATAAAGCCCCAACCGTGCTCCAGTTGGAACTTGATTACGGTCCCGGTGGCGCGGGGACCGTGGGCCGCACGGCGGTCTCGCCGGGTCCGGCTTTTCTGCTCCGCACTCTGAACTTGCAGCCGCTCCTCGCGGACCCGCCTCTCTCGCCGCTCCCTGTCGAAGACCTCCAGTTGTTGCCGGCAGCACTCCGCACGCTCGGCTGCGGCCGCCCGGGTCTCTTGGGTGAAGCCGATGAGGTTTTCTCCAGTGGGGTCCCATGCGAACTGCGCCTCCTCCAACGGGAGTGGGGTGATCTTGGCGGGTGCCGGAGCCGGGATCAGGGGCTCACACAGGGGCCTTTCCTTCCGGAGTCGGGGATGGTAGTACTCCGGTGGCCACTCAAAGGGCTGCCCATCCGGGCAAGTATGCTGGGTGAACAGGTCTTCACCCAAGGGCAGGACTTTGAGGGTTGAGGGCGCGGTGATGGCAGCGGCGCCCGGATTCACCAGGCCTTGTGACCAGGCCGGTGGCACCTTAAAGGTGAAGGGCACTGCGGAGACGGCGGCGCCCGGGGGTACTCGACCTTGCGACCAGGCCAGTGACTTGGTGGAGATAGAGGGCTCTGTTGGAACTGCGGCGCCCGGGGGTACTCGGCCCTGCGACCAGGCCGGTGGCGTCTCCTGCTTGGCCGCGCTCGGGGTTGAGGCGCGTGACGTCACAGGGGGCGTGGCCGCGGCTCCTGCTTGAGGCCTAGTCTGGAGCGGTGGCGGTGCAGCAACGGGTACGGTCGGTGGGATTTCAGGCTCTGCGACGGGGAGCTGGGGCAGGCTTACGGTTGCTGGGCTTGGGGTAGTAACGTCCCCTTTACCTGCCTCCGTCTCTTCAGCTTCTTCCACGGCGTCGTCTCCGGCCTTCATCCCCTCCGCACCGGCTTCAGGGGCAGGCGTGCTCCTCGTTGCGGGTGGTGTCCTTTGCTGGCGGGTTCCAGCCTGCAGGGCCATCTCTCTGCTCCACTCAGCTAGTACTTCTCGCTGTACTCGGGCCATCTTCCGAGCCAGGCCCTCCAGCGCGGTCCGTGCATGCTCCCGATCTTTGGGGAGCTGTGCCAGAATCTCCACCAGGCCTTCTGGGGTGGCGGCCTGCAGCAGGCTCCTGACCACAGGGTCGGTGCTGCCTGACTCTCCCTCCATCTCCGGGTGCGAACTCTCCAGACTCCCCCAGGCTGCACCCATCCTCACTCTTTTGTTCTTGATCCGCCCACACTGAGGGTGGTCCCGGGGCAACTTGGTGATTGTCAGTTCCAGGGGCAGTCCCCCCACGCTGATGGACATCTCTATCATTGCAGTCTCTGCTGGTGGGGGCGGTCTTTGCTTTTGGCGCTCTTCTGGGACCAGGCCCACGATGGGAGGTAGTCTCTTGCCACCCTCTGGCACGCCCATAATGGCGTCCGCTCTGCCAGGGCGGGAAATCTTCTCAGATGGCGGGAACCGTCTCCCAATGGCGGGAAACTCTGTGGATGGCGGGAAAAGACTGCAGATGGCGGGCAAACGGCGGGAAACGATCCGAGATGGCGTCCGATGGCGGGGACCCTCCGGAACCGGCGGGAGACTTCTTCTTACGGTACAGATAAACTTTTCTTCAGGCACGCAGTACCCGGTGGTAGCGGGCACGTGATCCTGCCGACTACGCCAAAGTTGACGCGCCCCTGGGCCTTCTGTATCGTGCGGCATCGCGCGCACGGGGGCTTACCCGGAGCCGGATCAGATGGGGGTAGTAGTCTCGTGGCGGTGACCCGGTCCGTGCCCAGGGAGTCAAACTAAGTGGCGGTCTATTAGCAGTAGATGTTGGATGACTACGCCACCCGTTGAATGCAGCTTTGGAGCTGCCGCTGCAGGGCAGACCGCTGAGGCCGGTGGAAGGATGGTGCAGCGGGGATGGTATAACCCCCAACGGGAGGGGTATGGCCTCAGGGCAGCAGGTGTAGATGATGGAGGTTGTGATGGTGCAGCAAGGAGAGTCAGAAACGTAGGGTGCAGTTTCAGGGTTTTTACTCACAGATGGTACTTCAGTCACTTCGGCCGGGAGTGACCACCCGAGCCGTACTGCGTTCACCAGGTGCGGGACTCGGCTAACCCCCAGGCAGTTCCGGAGCGTGGTCCTGAGCTCCCCTCTCTCTCTCTTTCTGCTGGCCGTCCCCACCAGGGATCCACCTTTGTCCGGCTCCCTCGGGCCTCTTGGTGGTTAAACCTTCTCTGGCTTTCCTGACCCTACTCGTGGTGTGCCTTCCTGGTGGATATGGTGAGGGTCGTGGCAAAACTTGACCACGACCTCCGGTTCCTGGCTGAGGATCATTAGCCTCCACCAGTTTGGGTTCCGGTACCCGTTTCCGCCAACCCTTCACCCGGTAACTTGTGGGATCTCAGGGTTCCCTCTGGCTCTGCGTCTCTGGGCCTTTCTTCCTCCTCTCTCTCCACTGCAGGCTTGGCCCTGGAGCTGGGCCCAGCCGGAGCCACAGCTCCCTGTCAGCCCTCCTGGCTGAGCTCCTCTGCTCTGCTTCTCCTCAGACTGACTGACTCACTCGCTCACCCTGTCCTAAGATGGTGCCCACCATATATACTCCCTCTATGTGTGAGCCCAGGTGACTAGCACCCAATGGGCTCCTATCTCTATGCCCAGAGCTCCTCCCCTATCTGCCCCTACACTACTGGGATGTTCCACCCCCCCTCCCACTCCAGCCAGGGACAGACACTGTCGTACCTGCACATTCACCTAGTGGGAGTACCATTGATCTGTCCCCCGGAAATGGGATGAGTGTAGTGCATGCAGCTAGCTGAGCTCAGTCCCACACTCCATCCTTACCCGGGAGTGGAATACCACACCTCTGGCTCGAGGTGCACTACCCCTGTAGCAGCCGAGTCCTCGGGGTGCTACACAAGCAATAGGGACATCAGAATCATTTCTCAGTAAGGCAAGTTGGGGAACCTACTAGAAGAGTCTGAGTGCAGGTGAAGTGTTAGCCAGACCTGGAGATCTGCAGTGAAGGAATACGGGGTCAGCCAGGCTGGAGCACATCAGTAAGGTGGTAGCTAGTGAGAGCTCCCTTACACCTGTAGGGGGCTGGTGGGTGATGAAGATGTTGAGTCAAGAAGGGGTTGTTTAGTTGTCTGATAATTGTTATATGTGTTTATAGTTATTTATTTGATAAAATGTTTTGCTGTGTGAAATCCCTATGGCCGTTATTGTATTGCGGTTCTCCATAGGCTCTGCGTAAGGCCATCCCTGGGATGCGGGAGGTCTGCCCAGAAGGGAACCATACAGTAGGTAAGGGATTTAGTTACACTACACTGCTTAGACACTAGAGAGTTAAGACAGGGGTTTACATCATCAACTGGGAGGGGTTTAGAGTTGTTTTATAGAAAAATAATTCTGGGTTACAGACAGTAGTAGCGAGGGGGAGAGTGAGTAGTGAGGAGCAGTAGGCAGAGTGAGACTGCCGTTGAGGGAGGTGTGTGTCAGGCCACCTCATTCCTGAGTTCAAGATCCGATTGCACAGGACCGATGTAGATTCTGTTCCATGTACTGAGAGAGAGACAGGGTATGGAGGAAGACTTAGCAGACAGGAAAGCAGACTCAATAGCAGCTACAGCAGTGAAGAATTGTTTTACCAGTGCAAGTTATCAGAACAGAATGAGGACATATTTGAGACGGAATCTGGCACAGTCCTAGGCTCACGGGCTGTCAGAAGTGCTCAAGGCGAGGCCTCTATATCCCTAAAGGGGAGATTCTCAGCTGGGTCACAGAAGAAGTGGATAATGTTGGGTCTCTGGACAGGAAGAGAACAAACACTGGAAAGGCACATAACCAAGGGTACTTCACTTACTAAAGAACTTGTCTTGATCTGTATACTGCAGCCGTGTATGGAAGAATTGAACAGTAAAAGTGAGTCTGTTAACCCGGATCTACGATCTCCTGTCTTGCTTGAAGTCGATGTCGGTTCCATAAATGGTGTAACAGTGAATACAGCAAATCCTCCATTGCAGCACACACTACGGTCTCAGTCTTTAATAGTAGAGGGAGCACTTGGCGAAGAGAATAGAGTTTCGGCACACAGCGTGATGGTATCGGCCCTGGGTGCTCCCCTCCACACACCATTCACACAGAGTGCAGCTAGGGTACAATGGTCTTAGCGAAACACATTGACCCATGTGGCCCTGTACCAGGAAGATGGAGATCCCCAGCGTAGCCTTCTGTAAGCCAGCAAAGTTCACCACAAGATGTTAACCGCCGGGTCATCTATAACCCCCATGTATGTGACTCTGTCCTGCGAGACAGAAGAAAATATATTCAAGAACTGTGTCTGATACTATCTGTATATATAGTAGTTCAGTAGTTCCAACACTTAGTAAAGAAGAATTTATTTTTCTTAAACTGTCTGGCTTATTGTCCAAGAATGTGGAGGGTCCCCAGCTCTACTGTGACACAGCAGAGTCCACTTTGAGAGTGATGTTTAAGGTAAAGAACGTTAGTGCACAACCCCGGACACCCATCTGTTTAGTGTTAGGGCTTCCGAAGTAAACCTCGGCCAGGGAAAAGTTTTTATCCTCTAAATATATTGCAATCATCATATTATATAGAACTGTGTACTTAAAGTTGCCTATTTTACCCTTCTACCCAGTTAATTATTCTGTTTTCCATTAGGTCTATGACATCATGTGATTAATAACAGACTACCTGATTCCTTCTATGTAGAAACAGGAAGTCTCTTTTCACTGCATGAGTCATTATTAGAGCTACAATTTTATTCCACTGAAAAGTCCCTGGCATCCCAGCTCCACCCCTCTTTAATGTCTGACCCAGCTGCTCTGCCCCCCTCCCTTGCTTTTATCTCCCTCCCTTGTTCTCTTTTGTTAGTGATATAGGATTGTAGTTCTAATGCTGACTCATGCAGGGAATAGAGACTTCCTGTGCTGCATGCTGTCATTTTGATAATGTCACTCTTATAATTTTTATTGAAAATTGTGTTAAACAGTAAAATTACCGTTATTAGCAAAATACTCAACAAGTACGCAGACTGGATAAACTGGGTAAATAAGGTTATTGAAAATAGCATATCAATTATTCATTCAATGAGGATTATTTTGCAAAAAGGGATTAAAGCCCATTTGGGCAACACAAAAAAAGAGAAAAAAACAATAGATGGTTCAAGTTACCATTACAATAAACCATTATAGAAGCCATTGTAGAAATGGGATATAAGGGTAAAGATTCACTAATCGCTAGTCACTAACCCAGTCAACTTTTCTAATCTCTCAATTAATCTAGAGTAGTCCTAGGTTATCCTTTAGGTCTTCTAGGATGTACCAGGAGATTGAGACGAAAGGCCCTACGATTTTCTTTTTTTCCTCAAGACTGCAATATTTTACAATGAAATTTTTCCCCTTCAAGACAAACTTCCCGCTTGTGACTCCTTATTTGTTATTGCGTCTCCCTGTTCAATCTCCATCTAGTGCTTTAGGTGAATTTTTGGTTGTGAGATAGAAGTTCAGGAGGTTTCCAACCAGTACTCTTTTTTTGGTTAATATTAATATAGTGTGGAGAAGTTTTATCGGACTCTTACTTATGATGGAGGCTGTATCTGAGTTTTCCCAGTAGTCAACATGCACACGTTGGGTATATGGTGAGTCTTTCACCTCAGTATTTGTAAGCCAAAACCAGGAGTGGGTGATAAATCCAGAAGTGGTGACGTGTTTCTATTATACTTTTCCTCTGATTGTTCCACTCCTGGTTTTGGCTTTCAAATAGTGAGATAAAATACTGACCAAATACTGAACGTGTGACCGTGCACTTAGAGGACAGCTTGAGGAGACAATGGTCGTTCAGAGCTCCGTAGGGTACCCACTAGATCTGAGACGGACTTCCAAAAAGATAACTTTTTTATTTTTCCAATGACATAACTATATGAGGGCTTGTTTTTTGCGAGACAAGTTGTAGTTTTAAATGCTATAATTAATTTTACCATATAAAGTAAATATTCCAAGTACTGAAAAATAAAAAAAATCCACGTGCTGTGACATTGTGAAAAAAATAATGCTATTGAACGATTACTTTTTGAGTTTTGATTTTACTGTGTTCATTGTGCAGGAAAAACAACCTGGTTATATGATTGTGCAGGTCAGTTTGATTACAGCAATATTAAGCTTGCATAGTATTTTTTATAAGTGATGAAAAAAAATTGTAAATTTGTATAAAAAAAAAATATTGGTATGTGTCACCGTTTTCTGAGACCCCTAACTTTTTTATCTTTCTGTCAATGAACCTGTATGAGGGGTTGTTTTTTGCATGTCGAGCTGACGGTTTTTTTCATACTGTTTTAGGGTCCATGTGACATTTTGATTGCTTTTTTTTAAATAATATTCTAAAATAGATAATTTTATATAAAGGTGTTGTCTGGTCTAAAACTACAAGCTTGAAGTCAGTCTGTGTGACTGCAGACTTGTGACTCGTCACATTGTGCACACTGTGAGGATTCTCCGGAGCCAGGCCTGAGCGGTAATGTGACCATAAGTATGCGATATACACACTCCCGGCCACACTCCAACTAGACTGGTGCAGCCTCGCTCAATGCAAGTGTATTGAGCGAGGCAATAAATAGTCTAGTCGGAATTTGGCTGGAAGTATGCATATCGCATACTTGCGGTTACAGGACCGCTCGGTCCTGACGCAGAGAATCCTCACAGCGCACAGTGCGCACGATGTGAAGATTCACAAGTCTGCAGTCACACAGAGTGACTACTGACTTGTAGTTTTAGACCAGACATCCCCTTTAAGCCCAGCGACAACGGTATATGTTAAATGCCACAACAGCCAAACTCTATGCCACTGTTAAGTAGTGCAACCACCAAGCTCAGTGCCTCAATGTTGAAGACTTTTCTCAGGTAATTTCTTTTAGAAATACAAGAGGAGAGCAGCGTTAAAGTGTGGGAAGGCATGTGTATTACGCTGACTAGCTTTGTTGTAGTTGAATAATGGATGGCATTATTATGGGCTACTCATTCGGGGGCACTACAGCTGCTTATGGAGGCAATATAACAGGCACACACTGTTATTAGGACACAATGTGCAGGGCGTTTCATATACCTGTGCCGCTTTCAAAACCTGGATGCCATGGATCATTTAATAAACTAAAGGCATTGTAATGTGTTTAAAGAATTTGCAATTTGCTCCCACTAAATTGATTCCACATGAGTGACATCTGGAAATAGAGAGATATGTGCACGATGAGCTAGGAAATCATTTCAATGCAAAACCACAATTTATAGAGTTAAAGTTCAATGGGAGTTGAAAGGTTTCTCTTACTTGGGTGTTTTGAAGCATTCCTCTGTGGGGTGAAAAATGTTATTGGATGATCTGATCTGAGAAGTGATGTTCCACATCAGTGGAGTCCATCCACCTACTAGAATTCTTAATGAGAGTCTTCGGAGATTAGTTTGATGTGGATAATTAAGCCTGTGGACTGGTAATTACATGCATGTATTTCAACACTTATTCCACATAAGTTTGTATATTTGTGTGTGAACAAATCTAACTTATAAAATAAAGCAACATTATAAAAGCCAAGATGCAAGTTCCGTTCTGGTGCGATTTATTTTTCTGTTCATACAGTGATCAGTATTGTTGCTGAGTAGTCTGATGCTTAACAATGTTCGTATTGAAATTAATAGGATTATTGTCTGGAACATTCATAAATAGTACTAGAAAATGATCACCAATGATCCATAACAGCCTGTGCACTGATGAGCATCAGTGATGCTGGAAGTAATCCTGCTGGGACATGTGGAGGATGAACATCCAGATGTCATCCAGTATTGCTACCTATTCATTAAGTAGGATCATCCCAAAGAAGGCAGCTTATATAGCACCTGTGACACCTGTCACATTCTAAGAGCTCTGTTTTTCAGGGTAATTTATAGAATTCACCAAAAAGGAATTTACTTATGTTGTGTTAAACTACTGTGTGTACTCTTTAGTAGTGCTCTAGAGAAGAAGCTGAACAGGACTAATGCTGCTTCTATATAGTCTAGCCAGCTCTGATGTATTTTAAAATGTTGGAAATTAGTGATTTTTTGTTTATTTGGCACCAAGAATAACACAGTTTAAAGAAAACAAAAAATATAGTAATTTATTATATTTTCTGAAAGGTGACCAGTTCTATATATTTGATACCAGCTTCTACTGCAATGTCTCATGTGTTACTAGTGTCTGCTCTATTTCACTAATGTGATAATGTCAGTCGCAGGAATTAAACATTTATGCACCTTCCCATCCACCTCGGACTAATATGTGACTGCACCGCTTTACTGCAGCCCGCACTGATCTAATGGAGCGCTGACTATACACTGCTGTAAAAAGCTCTAGCAGGAAGGAAGCTATAGAGGTTCCTGTATCCTCAGCGCAGAATTATAGCTCTGTTATGACTTGTTCAAACACCAGAACAGATCGTAAAAAAAATATTACCATCCCAAGAAAACACTCCATCTATGTCAACTTAGCACCCCAATCAGCTCATCGGCCAAACGCTGTAAATGCCGCCATGTAGTCCAACTTCAGAACAATAAGGTTCCTTTCAAAAGGCTAGTGTTAGGTTACATTACATGGAAACAGTCAAACCTTGCTTGGGGGACATAAGCCATCGGCTCCCCTTTAGCAATGTATGAGTACTGAGGACTGCTGAACAACCAGTGAGACAAAGCTGTACAGCAGGTAATTGCTGGGCATACATACCCTGTGTGCTAAGGTAAAGAAGCCTTCAAGAAGGTCTGTCATCAGGTCAAAAGTGGCCAGTTTTTGCTCTTATTTTATTTCCATTGCGTTGCTCCCCTTATTATTCCGTTTTTATTTTTTGCCTGTTTTATTTTAAATCTGCAATATGGTTCCACATTTATGGGTCTTTTTATTTGGTGCTAATTTTTATGATCTTTACCAAGGGGGCGATCCCTCGGGCAAATTCCCAGGGATCGCAGTGCTCTGGCTAGCGGTCGCAGAGCAAAAGCCAACTGCTTGTGCATGCAGCGTTCACTACTGTATGCTGCAGTGCGTGTAATGAAGGCTTGCGTCCTGATGTGTTCCAGTGTATACTATGTTGGTGGAGTCAGCGTGCTCTGTGTTCCAGTTCCACCAACAACGAAAAAGAACCGGCAGCCCCAGCGTGTCCTGTGATGTGTATGCTCCAGCCAACAAAGCACTCAGCCTAGGCAAAGAAGGCATTAATCAGAGAGACCGCACAGAGACCAAAGAAAACCCTGAAGGATCTGCAGAGTTCTCCAGCAGAGACTGGAGTATCTGTCCATACAATCAAAATAAGCCGTACACTCAATAGAGGTGGCCTTTATGCAAGAGTGGGGAGAAAAATAGCCTTACACACAAAAACTGTAAGGCTCGTTTTGAGTTTGCCAAAAGGCATGCGGGAGACTCCCCAAATGTATGGAGGAAGGTGCTGTGGTCAGATGAGACCAAATTTACATTTTTATTCACCAAGGTAAACCCTATGGCTGGTGCCAAGCCAAAAGAAATCATCACCCCAAGAACACCATACCCTCAATGAAACATGATGGTGGCAGCATCATGCTGTGAGGATGTTTTTCGGCAGTAAGGACAGGGAAAATGGTCCGAGTCGAGGAGAAGATTGATGGTGCAAAATTTAGGGATATTCTTGAGCAAGACCTGTTTCAGTATGTCACTGATTTGAGACTGGGATGGAGGTTCACCTTCCAACAAGACAATGACCCATAGCATACTTCTAAATCAACACTTGAGTAGTTTAAGGAGAAGCGTGTAAATATTTTGGAGTGACCTAGTGAAAGCCCAGACCTTAATCCAATTGAGAATCTGTGGTCAGACTTGAAGATTGCTGTTCACCAGAGGAAACCATATAACTTGATGGAGCTGGAGCAGTTTTCCCTTGAGGAATGGGCAAAAATCCCAGTGCAAGATGTAGAAAGCTCATAGAGACTTATCCAAAGCGACTTGTAGCTCTAATTGACGCAAAAGGAGGCTCTACAAAGTACTGACTTTAGGGGGGATGAATAGTTATGCACACTGAAGTTTTCAGGTTTTTTGTCCTATTTGTTGTTTGCTTCACAATAAAAAAGAAACTCAAATGTTCACAGTTGTAAGCATGTTCTTTCCATGAACTGAAAAGAGTGAAATTCTAGGTTGTGAGGTAGCAAAACACTAAAAATGCCAAGGGGGATGAATTTCACAAGCCACTGAATATGTCCCGGCATCTCCTGTGATGTATATGCCCCCAGTGTCTCATGTGATGTATATGCCCCAGCCCCTTCTGTGATATATACCCTCTGGGTCTCCTGTGCTGTATATGCCCCAATGTCTCCTGTGATGTATATTCCCCAATGTCTCCTGTGATGTATATGCCCCAGCATCTCCTGTGATGTATATCCCAGCATCTCCTGTGATATATATGCCCCATTGTCTCCTGTGATGGATATGTCCCAGCCTCAGCGTATCCTATGTGATGTATATGCTCCACTCCCAGCGTCTCCTGTGTAATGTATATGCTCCAGCCCCAGTGTCTACTATGTGATTTATATGCTGCAGCCTCATTGTCTCCTACTTGATGCATTAACCAGTAGTCCGAGTCTCCTATGTGATGTATATAGAGCAGTCTCGGTGTCTCCTTGTGATGTATATAGAGCAGTCTCTGTGTCTCCTATATGATGCATACTGCAGACTTTCCTTTGCTTGAGTTCTAGAAATGTTACATGAGCAGTGATGAATTTGCCACTGTGAAGAGACCTGCAGTGTAATATACATCTGTGTTCAGAACATCTTAGTCTTGATAATTGTTTCAAAATTCACCGCAAAAAGTTGACTGCACTCAAGACTGATGTAAATCTTGAAAAGCAGTAGCAATTAGCAACATCAATACCAGCTAACATCAAGGCTGAACCAAAGAGAAGCAGCTCCAGCCATCACATTAAGAATGAGTTACCGTATTTTTTGGACTATAAGACGCACCGGACCATAAGACGCACACAGGTTTTAGAGGTGGAAAATAGTGAAAAAAAAACTTGCTTGCCTCTTATTCTGGACCCCCAATAGGCAGGGAGCGGGGTCACACTGGCTGGGGGCTGTGGAGGCGGCTCGGGCTGCGGAGGCAGCTGGGGCTGTGGCGGCGGAGGCGGCTGGTGCTGCGGAGGCGGCTGGGGCTGCGGCAGCGGTTGGGGCTGCGGAGGCGGCTGGGACTGCGGCAGCGGAGGTGGCTGGGGCTGCTTCTGGGGCTGCGGAGGCGGCTGGGGTTGTGGCAGCGGAGGTGGCAGAGGTTGTGGCAGCGGAAGGGGGCTGTGGCAGCAGGGGGCTGTGGCTGTGGCAGCAGGGGGGCGGTGACTGTATGAGCAGGGGGGGCTGTGGCTGTATGAGCAGGGGGGGGCTGTGGCTCATGTGATAACCTGAATCAATAATATTGTGATAATTGTCTGTCTTGTAATAATCCATACTTAAATAGAAATGGGCAACGTCTGCCTCGTCCCTCCTGTACTGTAATACTAGTTTGATGAAAACTGAAAACTATTATACAATAAATGTAAATGTGTAAAAGGCCATTGTACACTTGTATTTGTAATTAAAGATAATTTACCACCAGGTTTTTGCTGAGAACAACAGGGGTAGAGATCCTAATTCCAGTGGTGTGTCTCTTACCAGGCTTCTTGCTGTAGTTGTGATTAAAACAGTTTTTTTGCCGAAGTTCTAGTTTTATGTAGTCCTCAATAATTATGAGCTTTGGCAAACCTCATCCCTCACCATTGATTGTATAGGCAGAAAGCTGCCACAGTGTAGGCAGAAAGATGTCAATCCATGACTTAGGCGGGGTGAAACAGAGTGTGTCATTGGGAGAATTAGGCTGTGTGCCCACTATGCATTTTTTAAGCATTCCATTTTTGCCATATTCCCCAATGATAATCCGCATGTGCTATGCACATGCTGCGGAAATTTCCACTGTGGATTATTCTTGCGGAAAAATCCGCAGCACAACCAATTATTTTGCGTAATCGCTGCATTTTAGCCTCCATTGACCTGCATTGAATCGCTTAATATCCGCATGACTACATGTGCATATGTGGATATTAAGCGATTCAATGTGCGGATAGTACCCGGGTCTGGAGAAGAGAAGACTCTCCTCCAGACCCGGGTACCATAGTACCTGTAAAAAAAAAAAGATGGCCCCCGGTCTCCTTATCCGATGCGTCCTGGCTCTCCGGCAGCTCGCGATGGTCTAAAAGGACCTGCTATGACGTCATTTAGTCATGTGACGGGTCACGAGACCACTGATGTCGGCGGTTGCGTGACCTGTCACATGACTAAATGACGTCATTGAAGGTCTTTTTACACAACCGCAAGACATCGGGGAGACCGGATGCATCAGATAAGGAGACCAGGGGCCATCGTAAGGTGAGTATAATGGTTTTTTTTTTTACCATTTTTATCTTTTTTTTAACTAAGTTGGTCACACTATATAAAATCCATGCCGGTTGCATGGATTTATATAGTGTGACCAAGCTGTCAAGCACTTTCCAAGTGATGCTAAAATCGCTTAGAAAAGCGCTTGACAACCCGCATACGAAATCGCATGTGCAAAATGCTTCACTTCCGCATGTCCCTGACAGGAAAACCACATGTGAAATCCACATGCACAATCCGCATGTACAATCCGCATGCGTTTTTTCTGCCAGGGAGATGCAGAAACGCTCAGGAAAAAGCTGGATCATTTCTGCATTGTGGGCACATAGCCTTAGCAGAGCTAAACCAGATCAAATTTTATCAAAACTACAGCAGGATGCCCAGTAAAAAAATGTCCTCGTTTTATAAAGTGACTGATTGTGAATAGTAAATAAATATGGTCCCTCGGCATACAACGTACATGTAGTAAATCTTCTTCACCTTTATTTTTATGAACACTGCATTGTTCTCTTTGGTGACATATTCTGGGTGAAGTTTAATATTCTTAATGTCTTTGATGCTTTTTTTTTGTCATGAATAGTCATCTGTTTCATCCCCATTGCTTGTAAAAGTGAGTGCTTATCCTGATTAGAAGTGGAAATGAATAGTTGCCAGTAAATGGAGACATCAAGCCCTGACAGTTCATTAATCATAGAGAAACTTTCATACTGCGCTTGTTTTCCAGGCCTGGCATTAGCTCATGTAAGGCTGGGGATCCCTCGCTGCTGCAGAGTTGGGACTCCATCACTCACTGTTCTGCTGCCCAAGGCAATAAGCGCAGCGGCTTCCCATTGTATGGAGTCATACAAAGCTGTGTCATTTAGGCACTTGTATTCATTTGGTGTACAAAAGGAGCAAATGTGTCCACAAGAGCGGACCGGACAGATAGTCTAATTCTAGCTCTGCCCTGTCTCAGTCGGTAATGTCACAACTAAATCCTCTGTAGCAGTAATATCTTTAATTTTGGCAACATTGACCAGACAAATTGGAAATTTTACACGTGCGCTGATCCATTACCTGCCTTCACTCACCTATTGTTAAAGACTGGATATTCTTGAAGCACTTAAACATCATGCATAGTTAGAGCCGGTGCAGACAGCCGCAGATCCTCTCATCCGAGAGAATCGGGCCAATGATGCAAATTACACTCTGATCAAACTCTCCATCTTGCTGCATCTGGTACAGGGTGTATTTATTCTGTGTAGGGTACAATGATATCTCAAGACTATCAAGGCATTCTGGAGCCAAATGTACTGCCCAGTGTCAGAAAATATGGTCTGAGTCTCAGGTGATGGGTCCTCCAACATGGTAATGAGTGACTCAAAACACACAGCTAAAAACATCAAAGAATGGCTAAGAGCAAAGCACCAGACTATTCTGAAGTGGCTTCTATGAGCCCCAGGGGCATACGTAGGAATCATGGGGCCCCATAGCAGAAGTTCTAATTGCCCCCCCCCCCCCAAAAAAAAAAGTAAATAATTGTCGGGGTCACAGAAGAGCAGATCTCACAACTTTCCAGCCTTTACATAGTAATTTTCCTCCTGCTGAAGTCCTAGATTCCTTTTTCATTGCCCCATAAAGTGTGATGCCAACAAATGTGTCCCCAAACACAGTATGATACCCCCATGGTGAATTCCTCCACATTCACAGTATAATGACCCTATTTTACCCCACCTCAACTCCCAAGGCAAAGTATGGTGACCCCAACACAATATGATCCCCCAACTGTGACCCCCACACAGCCCTCCATGCAGTATAATGGGCCTACATACAATATAATGGCCCCACACCTCTCCACACTCCACAGAGTATAATGCACTCGCCATGGTCCTCCATACAGTATAAGGCACTCTCCATGGTCCTCCACACAGTATAATGCACTCGCCGTGATCCTCCATACAGTATAATGCACTCGCCATGATCCTCCAGACAGTATAATACACACACCATGGTCCTCCACTCAGTATAATGCACTCGCCATAGTCCTCCATACAGTATAATGCACTTGCCATGATCCTCCACACAGTATAATGCACTCGCCATGATCCTCCATACAGTATAATGCACTCACCATGGTCCTCCACACAGTATAATGCACTCGCCATGATCCTCCATACAGTATAAAGCACTTGCCATGATCCTCCATACAGTATAATGCACTCACCATGGTCCTCCACTCAGTATAATGCACTCGTCATGGTCCTCCATACAGTATAAGGCACTCGCCATGGTCCTCCACACAGTATAATGCACTCGCCATGATCCTCCATACAGTATAATGCACTCACCATGGTCCTCCACTCAGTATAATGCACTCACCATGGTCCTCCCCACAGTATAAGACACTCGCCATGGTCCTCCACACAGTATAATGCACTCGCCATGGTCCTCCACACAGTATAATGCACGCGCCATGGTCCTCCACGCAGTATAATGCACTCGCCATGGTCCTCCACGCAGTATAATGAACTCCCCATGGTCCTCCATGCAGTATAATGCTCTCCCCATGGTCTTGTATGCAGTATAATGCACTCGTCATGGTCCTCCACACAGTATAATGCACTCGCCATGGTCCTCCACACGGTATAAGACACTCGTCATGGTCCTCCACACGGTATAAGACACTCGTCATGGTCTTCCACACGGTATAAGACACTCGTCATGGTTCTCAACACAGTATAAGACACTCGCCATGGTCCTCCACACAGTATAATGCACTCGACCATGGTCCTCCATACAGTATAATGCACTCGCCATGGTCCTCCACGCAGTATAATGCACTCGCCATGGTCTACGCAGTATAATGCTCTTTCCATGGTCCTGTATGCAGTATAATGCATTCCCCATGGTCCTCCACACAGTATAATGCACTCCCCATGGTCCTCCACACAGTATAATGCACTCCCTATGGTCCTCCACGCAGTATAATGCACTCCCAATGGTCCTCAACACAGTGTAATGCACCCTATGGTCCTATACGTAGTATAATGCAGCCCCCCATAGGGTAAAATGCAGCCCCAGTCCTCCAGTTTTATCAGTATTCACTGATTTATAAATAAATACATACTTACCGCTCCTCATTCCCCGCTGCTTCAGTCTCTGCAGCGCGTCTCTGTCATCACCTCAGCAGCTGCCAGCTGCACTGTCTGACAGAGCGTGGAGCGTCATCACGCCGCTGCGTCAGACGCAGAGGAGGAATGATGGGAGAGAGAGTGTCACATGACGTTCCCTCCTCCATCATTGCTATCAACCAGGGCCGACTTCAGGTTTTCATGGGCCCTGGGTAAGTCTCAGTGGGCCCTTTAATACATACCAACATTCATGATGCACAGATACGGCGGAGAAATATAGGTATACAACACAGGGCCCAGGCTGTCCCCTCATCCTTCATATATGCAGACATGCACACACACACACAGTACGCAGACATGCGCACACACACACATTACACAGACACGCACACACACAGTACGCAGACACGCACACACACAGTACGCAGACACGCACACACACAGTACGCAGACATGCACACACACAGTACGCAGACACGCACACACACAGTACGCAGACACGCACACACACAGTACGCAGACACGCACACACACAGTACGCAGACACGCACACACACAGTATGCAGACACGCACACACACACAGTACGCAGACACGCACACACACAGTACGCAGACATGCACACACACACACAGTACGCAGACACGCACACACAGTACGCAGACACGCACACACACAGTACGCAGACACGCACACACACAGTACGCAGACATGCACACACACACAGTATGAAGACACGCACACACACAGTACGCAGACACGCACACACACAGTACGCAGACACGCACACACACAGTACGCAGACACGCACACACACAGTACGCAGACACGCACACACACAGTACGCAGACACGCACACACACAGTATGCAGACATGCACACGCACACACAGTACGCAGACACGCACACACAGTACGCAGACACGCACACACACAGTACGCAGACACGCACACACACAGTACGCAGACATGCACACACACACAGTATGAAGACACGCACACACACAGTACGCAGACACGCACACACACAGTACGCAGACACGCACACACACAGTACACAGACACGCACACACACAGTATGCAGACATGCATACGCACACACAGTACGCAGACACGCACACACAGTACGCAGACACGCACACACACAGTACGCAGACATGCACACACACAGTACGCAGACACACACAGTACGCAGACATGCACACACACAGTACGCAGACATGCACACACACAGTACGCAGACATGTACACACACAGTACGCAGACATGTACACACAGTACGCAGACACGGACACACACAGTACGCAGACATGCACACACACAGTACGCAGACACGCACACAGTACGCAGACACGCGCACACACACAGTACGCAGACACGCACACACACAGTACGCAGACACGCACATACACAGTACGCAGACACGCACACACACAGTACGCAGACATGCACACACACAGTACGCAGACATGCACGCACACACGGTACGCAGACATGCACACATATGGTACGCAGACATGCACGCACACGGTAAGCAGACATGCATGCACACGGTAAGCGGACATGCACGCACACGGTAAGCCCATGGTACACAGATATGCACATACACAAACAGATACACAGATAAGTACACATACAGACATACGTACATATTTGAACACATTCTTAAAAACACATAAAACAGACATAAATATATATATACACAGTCATACACACTGACATACCCACAAGATACATTAGAAATATATTTAATAT
Organism: Phyllobates terribilis; assembly: GCF_046119375.1. Classification (NCBI taxonomy): domain Eukaryota; kingdom Metazoa; phylum Chordata; class Amphibia; order Anura; family Dendrobatidae; genus Phyllobates; species Phyllobates terribilis. The sequence goes on along the minus strand of NW_027362761.1, from coordinate 1,030,511,772 downwards.
GGGGATTGGGGAATTTGGCGACAAGCCTCACTCACCTGCCCCTTGGCCTGTGTCCGGTCCAACTGTGCAGGGCCGCCGGCTTGTCTGATGGCCATCACAGGCCCTGGACCATCAGAGGGGCCCACTCACCGTTGGTGCCCACACCGCTTCCCAGCATCTCCACAGGGAGGACCTCCGGCGGTGTTTGATTGCCGACACTTCATCAGGGCCCCCCTCCTGCTCCACCGGCGCTGCTTATTTGACGGCACTTCATCAGGGCCCCCCTCGGGGCCTCCCTCCATCAGGGCCCCCTTGGGGCCTCCCTTCGTCAGGACCCCCCTCGGGGCCTTCCTTCATCAGGGCCTCCCTTCATCAGGGCCCCTTCTTCATCGGGGCCCCCCTCCTGCACCCCCCGCTCTGCTGCTTGATTGCCGCCGCTGCCCCCCGGCACTGTTTTCAGGCATGGCCACGTGCAGTGCGCTGTGCGGCTGTGTCTGCTAGTAATGACGGCAGGGGCGACACAAGCACAATTAAAGGCGCAGTGTCGCCCCTGCCGTGTCATTACTACAATACACAGCCGTACAGCGCACCGCGTGGCCATGCCTGAAGACAGTGCCGGTGGGTGGCGGTGGCAATCAAGCAGCTGAGCAGGGAGTGCAGGAGGGGGGCGACTGATATGAGACCCACCCAGCTCACGGGCCCCATAGCAGTCGCTTGGCCTGCCGCCATTGGCGGTATGCCACTGATGAGCCCTGATATAAATCCTATTGAACATCTGTGGAAGGAGCAGAAACATGCCGTCTGGAGAAGGCACCTTCACCTGAGACAGCTGGAGCAGTTTGTTCTTGAGGCGTGGGCCAAAATACCCGTGGATGGGTGCAGAAGTCTCATTGAGATTCAGGGCTCGCTCTCGCTTGTGATTAAATCGGACGAATGCGATAAAAAATCGGATTGCATTTGGTCCAATGTTAATCTATGACTGTGTGCTCATATGCGTTTAATTTTTGAGCTCTGATCGGATCGCGATCAGACTGAAAAAAACCCACAGCATGCTGCGGTTGCATGCTGGATTCGGATCGCACACACCCATATAAGCCTATGGGTGCGTGTGAAACATCGCACTGCACTCGGATGTCACACAAGTGCAGTACGATTCCCACTGACGCCAGCCGCAGAGGAGATGGAGAAATTAATTTCTCCATCTCCTCCGCAGCTGTGCTGTGATTCTTACATGCAAGAGGATCAGAGCACGTAGCACTGACACTAGGACCACACTCGCAGCAGAGCAGGAGCTGAGTGTGATTAGCATATCGAATGCGATGCTATCACATCAGATGGGATTTGCTAGTCTGAACCCGGCCTTACAGAAAGCATTTATTTGCAGAGATTTCCTCAAAAGGTTGTACAAAAAAATATTTAGTAAAGGGTACCAACATTTTTGTCCAGGCCATTTTCATTATCTTTTTTTACATTTTTCTATTGAATCACAATTCGAAAGCAATGTGTGATATTCAGTAAATTTAAATTGAAAATTACTTTGGTCAGATTCAAGTTGTTTCAGTGACCATTGTGGGATTTTCTTAGTTTAACACAAGGTCCTGTCCATCTGTGCAGCTTTTTAGATGGCCATACAAAATTAGTTTGGGTCTGAAATATGCAAAATGTGCTACTCTAATATGTTTTCTGGACACATTAATGTGTTATACATGTGTCTAAAATATATTAGAAATTTGCCAAGTCATGGGCTCCATTTTTTAGTGTAATTTGCGACTAAATTGTGTTGCATTCTGCAGAGTTCATTGAACTATATGAACTATATGAAGTGTGTTCAAAATGCTAATGCATTTGAATGTCCTGAATATTGCACCAGTATTACATTTGTGTTTCAGATTGGCAGTCTTGCTGGATTTATAATACAGGTGCAATACTGGTGACGTACAGATGCTATATGATCTATTATTATACAGATATTCTGTATACAGAGACATGCACTTGTGTTAATTGGCCTTCTGCATGAGAAAATAAGTTTTGCAGTAGCTTAGTAAATAGTGTTGACATTTTCAGTATAACCACAGACTCACACATTTAAATACTGTTTTATTCTGTATTTTCACACTATGGACATTGTCTAATAAATACCTCACCATGATTGTATTAAATACAAAGCAGAAAGTAATGCTTCTTGTACAACAGATTTGTTGATATATTGATTCTACAAACATCCCAGGCTCTGTTCACATCTCATTCTGACTTCATATGCAATTTATGTACTGCGAAAGCTCTAAGGGGATTTGCCAAATACAGTATGTCAAAAGACCCCCATGCACCCAGCATATGCCCAAAGAGTGGGTCGACATGCCTTATTTTTGAATTGTTAACCTAGCCGTATGGATTGTACTTTATCAGTCCTTCCTTTGATAGACTGAAATGTTCTTTAAGTAGCTGTGGACAGAAGCATACATTTTTTATTTCATTTTATACTTAAAAGTAAATGGTGGTCAGGGCAGCTTAATGCAAGTTCACTCACTGAGGCCATGTTCACACCGAGTTTTGTGAAGTGGTCAAAAACAAATCCGTTCAGGAAATGCTCCTTCTTTGGGGAGTTTTTGTAGTAGTTTTTAATTTCCTGAAGTAGTTTTGAAGAGTTATGGTATGTGAGCACAATATTACTGTCAGATGGGGCTGCTCCAAAACTCTCCTGGAAAAAGACAGTGGTTATTTTGTAGCGGATTACATCAGGAGCCGCTTCAAGGACATGACATGTATTTTCTGTTTTTCCACCAGACATTTGTCAAAATCTAAAGTGGAAAAAAAATGCTCAAAAATGTGTACATATGAACAGCAAAGTAGTTTTACAATAAAAATAAATAGGAAGAATCTTTAAAGCATTTTTTAATCAATTTTTCAGTCGTTTTTTTTAAACTGATCCACACTGAAAAAAACTCCATGTACTGTACACATAGTCTTAGGATGTGTTTCTTGTAGTCCAGATATTCTGCTGAGGGCTCCTCTACCCCAAGAAGTTCACAAATGTTACTCACCTGCCCCTGGCCGCCTCTTCCCAGCACTGCTGCAGAATGTACCGTACATAGGGAGAGACCTGTCAATCATCTGTAGGAGTGCAGCGTTTCAGATACATATATGCCTGGCTGCAATCATGTAGCGAGGATCTGATTCATGCTGCCTGCAGTTTGGTAGGTTCCCATCTATGTGGTTCGTCTTGTCTTGGATGATGGGCACACATGATTTGGCCAATTTGTGCACAAAGTACCTAAATTCTACAAGTACTGTATAGTGCATGTAGCAGTAATGCAATTCAAAGTTCATATATTCAGTCTTCACATATACCTAATGACACGCCCCCTGGGGCCATGAGATACTCGGTAGCCGGGCCTGTCGGTTCTATTTGGGGTAGTCACGGCGGCAGTGACCCGGTCCGTGGCCCAGGGCGGTCAATAAAGAAAAGTCAAAGTCAATTTGGGGAAATAAAGATTTGGGCATAATGTTTGCGACACCCGTGGTATGCGGCTATATGGGGCCGCCGCTGTGGTGCAGATCCACTGGGGCTGATGGTGACGCAGCAAAGATGGTTCAGCTCTCCACGGGCAGTGCTAAGCTCCAGGGCAGAATATGGTGACTGATGAGGTAGATGTTGCTGGTGTAGTGCAAGGCAGGTGGCGCAGAAATTATTCAAGGACACAGTAGGGTGCAGTCTTCAAGTATTTACTCACAGTTATTAGGATGCTCCAGGTTACAACTGCCAGATTATAACCGCCCACGTCGTCCTGTGTCTTACTCAGTTCAGTGGTGGTGCTCCCTCCGGGGAAGCATTTGGTCACCACTGGATGGCCCTGCCAGGTCATCAGCTTCTGATGGCAAGGGTACGTCCTCCTCCTCCTCGACTCTGTGCACATTCAGGGCGTACTACCCACGTTCTCCACGGTGACGGGTGTAAGTGACTCGGTCACCGGGATATAGGTCGCGGTCTGGATTATCTTGCTGGAGGTGCGACTCTACATCCCTCCTGGTCACGAATACGTCCTGGGCTCTATTGGGCTCCCAGATGAAACCCCAGCTCTTGTCCAGGTTGAACTTTACTACGGTGCCCAGCATTCTAACACTTGTGTTGTTTTCATAGAGCTGCAGCAGCTGGGATGGATGGATGGGATCATACAGCACAGGGCTGCATTAGCTGGATGGATGGGATCACACAGCACAGGACTACAGCAGCAGGATGGATGGAATCACACAGCACAGGGCTGCAGCAGCTGGATGGATGGGATCACACAGCACAGAGCTGCAGCAGCTGGGATGGATGGATGGGTTCACACAGCTCTCTGCAGGGGGAGGCGACAGTCTCCCCCCTCAATCTGATGCAAAGGGGAAGGCTGGCACCTTTCAGCCTGAGTGACAGACAACACTGGTACAGTCTATGCAAGTGGGAGGGGCCTATTTTGGCACCATTTCCGAGGCTCTGCCCACGATGGGACACCCCACATGTCATTAACTCCGCATGTGCTACAGTAATGGCTACTGTTTATACAGTTGTACACAGTCTTTGTGACACACAGGACCCAGTTAGCGGGTCGGTAGATCCTGTTCGTGATGCCAAGTTGACGCGCCCCCTGGGGCCGTGGGGTACTCGGTAGCCGGGCCGGTCAGTTCTATTTGGGGTAATCAGTCCGTAGCCCAGGGCGGTCAATAAAGAAAAGTCGAAGTCAATTTTGGGAAATAAAGATTTGGGGATAATGTTCGTGACGCCATCCGTGGTATGCGGCTATGTGGGGCCGCCGCTGCGGTGCAGATCCACTGGGGCTGATGGTGACACAGCAAAGATGGTTCAGCTCTCCACGGGCAGAGCTAAGCTCCTGGGCAGTATATGGTGATTGATGAGGTAGATGTTGCTGGTGTAGGGCAAGGCAGGTAGCGAGGCAATTATTCAAGGACACAGTGGGGTGCAGTCTTCAAGTATTTATTCACAGTTATTAGGATGCTCCAGGTTACAGCTGCCAGATTATAAAAGCCCACGTCGTTCTGTGTCCTCCGGGGAAGTGATCCAGCCAACTCTCAGATAACTTAGAAGCACTTGAACGGGACCCCCTTCTGTGTACCTCTCCAGGTCATCTCTCTCTGCGCTGGCTCTCGCCCTACTGCCCTGCGCCTCACACACAGTGTCCCGAGCCAGTGGCCGCGGGCCTTGTCGGGCGACGTCTGGTCTGTCCCCTTGGTCCTATATGGCCACCCTTTCAGCGATTATGTGTGGATTTTGGCTACGGCACATAAAGATACCACAACCTCCGGTTTGCTAGCTGAGCCTTAAAGTACTCCACTAGTCTGGGGCCGGTCCCCTCCTGAGGCCTTGATCCCTCCACGTCAGCGTGAATTCGGGCGCATGGATGGCTTCCCGCACTCGCCGTGCCCCTAGGATCCCTTCTATATCTGGAGCCCTCCTCCCTGCTCCGGTCTTCTCTCCTCACTCTCCTACTGCTGGGACCTTCTGACTGGGCCCCTCTCCTCCACGGTACTCACCCACTGTACTCCTGCTCCATGGACTGGAACCAGGAAATGGACTGACTGACTTCTCGATGTTTCTACCCTTCCTTTTATACTCTTCTGTCAGTGCTCCCCTAAACTACTTCCTCCACCCACCTCCTCTACTTAGTTCCACCTTCCTAACAGGGACCAGGCCTGTGCTCTCCCTTAGGAGCTATCTGGACCTTCCTTTATGAAGTGGTGTAGTGTTGGATGTGAGTGTTTGGGTCCTGGGAGAGTGCTCCCTCCTTACCTGAGAGTGGGGTACCACACTTCTGGCTGAGATGCAGTACCTTTGTGGCAACTGGACCCGCAGGGGCGCCACACTAAGCACACTTGTTAGTATATTATTACTGTCACAGCAGTTTCCACAACTTGCACCTGTAACGGGTCTGGGAGGCGGAACCTCTGAGCTACTATACAAGGGGGCAGTCCTTGTAAGGGAGCGGGTGGCGACCAGGGAAGACGAGCAGGAGGTCACAGCAGGTGACCGGGACAGTCTCTGAGTGAACGGGCTGGAGGTCACGGCAAGTGACCGGGGCAGTCTCTGAATGAACGGGCAGATGGTCACGGCAAGTGACCGGGGCAGTCTCTGGATGAACGGGCAGATGGTCACGGCAAGTGACCGGGGCAGTCTCTGGATGAACGGGCAGATGGTCACGGCAAGTGACCGGGGCAGTCTCTAGGTAAAGGGTTGGTACGACCTGTGGCGGCTGATGATAGACGTGAGCTCCCAGGTGAGCAGGCGAGAGTCTCTGGATGAACGGGTGGTCACAGCATGTGACGGCGGAGCCTCCAGGTAGGCTAGCAGACAGGCGGCAGATGAGCGCTCCCAGGTGAGCCGGCAGAAGTCTCTGGACAGGCGGGTGGTCACAGCACGTGATGGCAGAGCCTCCAGGTAGGCTAGCAGACAGGCAGCAGATGAGCGCTCCCAGGTGAGCGAGCAGGAGTCACTGGACAGGCAGGTGGTCACAGCACGTGACGGCGGAGCCTCCAGGTAGACTAGCAGGCAGGTAGCAGGTGTGTGCTCCCAGGTGAGCGGGCAAGCTGGTCCATAGACAGACTGACAGGAGTTGGAAGGCAGACCGTCGGACCTCAGGCAAGCAGGCAGGTGGCTGATGTGCGCTCCCAGGTGAGCGGGCAGGCTGGTCCTTAGACAGACTGACAGGAGTAGTAAGGCAGACCGTCGGACCTCAGACTAGCAGACAGGTAGCAGATAATCAGGCAGGAATCTGGCAGGTAACTGGCAGGTAACTGGCAACGGGACCTGAGGGCTGAAGCAGAGTAGTGAACAGTGCAACAACATTGCTCGGGCACCTCCATTTTGGAGGAGGTGCCTTATATATGGTGAAGTCCTCCGGCCATTGGCCGGGGACTCCTTAGGACGGCGCGCGCGGCCCCTTTAAGAGGGAGGGAGAGCGCGCGCCCTAAGCACAGTGGCCGGGAAGGAGCGCGCACTGCCAGCAGAGCGGGAGGAGGACGCCGGGCACGGAGCAGGGAGGTGAGGGGAACAGCGTCCCTGCCTAGCAGAGGGCAGGGACGCCGGCGCTACAGCACCTACTCTGATTTGACTCATTTTGCTAGGAGGAGCTGGTCATGTTTGTTTTTTCTTTAAATGAGAATAGATATACTGTATTTCAAGCCTAAAGTGGGTAAATAACAGCGTTTTGGACCAAACATTTCTGATTTCCTGGCTTATTTTTCCTTTTTTACTATGAACATTCAGTTTTATATTGTAAACCTTCAGATGCTTTGTGCCGGCCACTGAGCCGCCCTGTCTGTATATTAGGTGTGATCTCAGCAGCCCTAGAGTCCTGTTAACCCCAGATCCGCTGATCAGTTGTGTGTTGCCTAGCAACTTCCACAAAGAACAAGGAAATGAGTTGTTCTGTCTATCAGATCCTCTATTCTTCAGTAATTGGAAAAGAAGAGAAGCTTTTCAGATAAACCATAATATGTGGCCTAACATTTTAGGCTAGCAATTGTCTACATCTGCAGATTTGCTGGTTATGCAGTAAAATATAGATGAGATATTTGCCTGAAGGTAAATTAAATTGTATTCTGTATTTAGCCTACCCATGCATAGGTTTTTATTTTCAGCAACATTATAATCATTGTTGTAAATGATGTATCTATAATATATAACGATGATGACATTCGGGCAGTCGTATCTCTGACATTTCCATAAAGAATGACAGGCAGAGTTACGCATGCTTGTTCTCTCTTCTATTCAGAAGGGGCAGAGAAGTGGCATAAATTATTACAGAAATGTACGCCAGCATCTGACTAGAGTACATGGTACAATTCTTGTAGTGGCACACTGCAGGTGAAAGGCACGCCAAATTAATTAAGCAGTAGACTGTAAGGCCGCAAGGGCAGGGCCCTCTCCCCTCTGTACCTGTCGTCACTATACGGGTATGTGCACATGGTCAGGAGCCGCTGCGGGTTTGACGCTTTGTGTTATGCAGCTTCAAACCCGCAGCGGCCAGCTGTTACAGCATAGTAAATGGGATTTCTAGAAATCCCATGTCCACTATGCGTCTGCGGCTCACCCGCGGAAACTTTCCAGACCGCAGCATGTCAATTTCTCTGGCGGGTCGGCATGTGGACTTTCCCCATAGACCTAACCTCTAAGGAAAGTCCGCATCTGAAAAAAAAAATTGGCGCCACTCATTTGCATAAAATGACCGAAAGCCCGCCGCTGGCTATTCCGCTGTGTCGGGGCTGCAGGCAGCTCCAGACAGTGTGCACATACCCTTAATTTGTTCATTGAATTTCTATTTGTGTTTTGTAAGTAACCCCTCCTCATGTACAGCACCATGGAATCAATGGTGCTCTAAAAATAAATAATAATAATAATAGTTAAGAAGTAGACGCCTATGAATGAGTTTGGTACATCTTACTCCAGAGCACTCTACAGCACCTTGGTTGTTAATGTATGGAGCGTGGCATCATCAAATTCAGTTTATACTATATATTCTACACATGACATTAAATATTTCTGCAGTTTCTGGTATGATAACATTGTATTATAAAACGTTGTGACTTCTGTTATACATCTAAGGGCTCGTGCACACAAGTTTATTTTCGGTCCTAGTGCGATTTGACAAACCATTGCATCGCACTTGGACCAATGTTATTCTATGGGGCCGTGCACATATCTAATCTTTTGCCCTAAAACACAACAAAGTTTCCTCCATGCTTCACAGTAGGTGCATTGTTCCTTTCTTTGTATGCCTGTGTCTGTTAACATAGTGCTGATGTAACTTGTCAAAAACCTCCAGTTTTGTCTCATCTGTCCAAAGGACATTCTCCCATAAGCTTTGTGGCTTGTCAATTTGCATTTTGACAAATTCCATTCTCACTTTTTATGATTTGCTTTCAACAGTAGTTTCCTCCTCGGTCATCTTGCATGAAGTCCAAGTGTCGGACTTGACCTTGGATTTCACCTCTAATCTCTTTTGAAATTGTTCTGGGCTCTTTGGTTATGATTCGTATTATCCATCTGTACAATTTGTCATCAGTGTTTCTCTTGCTGCCACATCCAGGGAGGTTGGCTACAGTCCCAAAGACTTTAAACTTCTGAATAATGTTAGGCTCACCTAGTGGATCTTCTAAGCTTCAGGTCTGGATGGTCACACGGATCCTGGGCATTGATGCAACAGCAAGAAGGCACGAGTGGAGTGAGGACTTGGAACAAGGGAGGCCACAGGCAGACAGGACGCAGGAAACTCCAAAACACTGCAGGCATATGCAAGCCAAGAGCAGATAGAGGTGCACAGCAAAACAAACAGGACTAAGACTCTTAAAACCAAGACACAGGTGTGTGTGTTTTAGTGGGCCTTAAATAGGCCTAGGCAGATGATGTCATAGGAGCACACTGGGCCACTTATAAAACTTGACAAGGAGCACAGCAGAAGGCACCAGCCATAGGGAAAGGTGGTAAAGTCCTGCCGAGCAAGGCAACTGCATAACAAATATATGCACCTGTAGTAACAGTAACATCAAGCTGTTTGGAGATGGTCTGACAGCTCTTTCCTTTTCCTTTAACATGTTTGTTTATAATTTACTTTCTAATCTCCTGAGACAACTCTCTTTTTTTTGTGTCCATACTCAGTTTGATACACAACATTATATACACCATGATTCCAAACAGCACAGTGACTACTTTTCAGAGAAACTATATAGAAAATGGAGGAGGTGCTGCTGAAGAAATTGCCATCGTATTATGGCAAATGTCAGTCATCTGTAGCAAATAATAATTATTTATCTCTGTTCATTTCAACCTGTTTTCTTTTGTGAGATTGTTGAAAACATCAAGTTCATTGTCCTTTGGACATCACCACCAAATACTACCCCTTAGACAGTTCAATCCGGTATCAAAAAGAATAGCTCACTCTTCTAGTGCTTAGAGATGAGTCCCAAATAGGGACAGTTCCTATATTACATCCATGCCCATATGCCCTATACCATAAGAAACCTTAAATCTTAAAGGGGTATTCCCATCACCAAGATCCTATCCCAATATATGGTAGGTATAATAATAATATTAGAAAAAGCCTCAAATTAGAAATGTAGTATAGTACTTCTGATTCACAATGTCGCTTACTCCATGTGCAGGGCATTGCAGTAGCTTAGGTATCTATGGTTATGACCACTAACAGCTAACTAATTGTCATTATATGAGTGGTCGTAATGATGGTGGTTCTAGAAAAAAACTAAAAGATTCAGTTCATAATAGTTAAAAGCCTGTTAGAAAAAATGTTTATCTCTTGAAAATATTAGATGAAATGCGTGTGAGCCCAGAGGCCATTTACATAGGGAGGTAAATCCTTTTCAGATTTTCTTTTCATTATTTGCCATGTAGGTGTAGCAGCTTCCAGTTTGCTCAGCAATTACCTACGCGTGTCTTGGTCTTACAGCTTTATTCTCGGAATGGGTAAATAAAACATGGCAAAGCACTGCATCAGATGTCCGCAGCTATTAATGAGTTTATGAGAAAGACTTATCAGCACTTGACTTACACAAACTTATCTCCTCTTCAGTTAAATAAACTTTAGTATTGACAGAGGGACTTTATGACAATAATTATAGTCAATAAAACATTTAGTAATACTATGTCAGGGTAAGACAAGTTTAGAATATTATAACGTTCATATATAAGACTATGGTATAGAACCTAGAGACCCAGGTGTGCCATATGTTTGTTACCAGTGTAAATTTATACATCTGAGTAATCGATGTGAATACTTTTATGCCCAAAAATTACTAAAGTATTCTCAGAGTGATACCTTTATTGGCTAACCAGAAAAAAAATATATATATGCAAGCTTTCAGAGCACAGAGGCTCCTTCTTCAGGCCATATTGCAAATGAATTTACAAGACAAAAGGCACAACATTTAAGAGATGTTACAGCAAGACATTTGTTCATGAAGTGGAGGGGGTGATGCCTCCTAATGATAAGTCAAAGGGATCAAAGTAAGGCTATGTGCACGCGAAACGTTTTTAATATGTTTTTGGGGCGTATTTTCGCTGCGAAAACGCATTAAAATAGCTTGTAATAGGTCTGCCATTTACTGCAATGCAAATCCCCATGTGCTGTGCACATCATGCGGAAATTTCCGCTGCGAATTCGCATTGCGGTAAAACCCACAGCAAGACCAATTCTAGTGCGATTTCGCTGCAAAATCACCGCCATTGACTTGCATTGGATCACATAAGATTCGCATGACTACATGTAGTCATGCGGATCTTATGCGATTAATGCGCGGACGGTACCCAGGTCTGGAGAAGAGGAGACTCTCCTCCAGACCCGGGTACCATAGTACCTGTAAGTAAAAAATGAATTAAAATAAAAAATAACCTTATACTCATCTTCTGATGGCCCCCGCTCTGCTCCCTACATCGCTGCTGGCTCCATGACCGGTACCGATACCAATAATGTAAAAGGACCTTCCATGACGGCAGCGGTCATGTGACAGGTCACGCGACCACTGACGTTGGCGGTCGCGTGACCTGTCACCTGACCGATGACGTCATGGAAGGTCCTTTTACATTACCAGTACCTACCACTGAGCCAGCAGAGACGGGAGCAGAGAGGGAGCCATCAGAAGGTGAGTATAAGGTTATTTTTTATTTTTTTACGTTCTAATTCCTTTTTTTTTAACAGTATGTTGGTCACACAATATAAATCCATGCCGGTTGCATGGATTTATATTGTGTGACCAACTTTCAAGCACTTTTCCAAGTGATGCTAAAATCACTTGGAAAAGTGCTTGACAAAAGCATGCGAAATCGCATGCTAAAAACGCTTGACAAATGCTTGTCCCTGGCAGGAAAACGCATGTACAATCCGCATGTACAATCCGCATGCGTTTTTTCTGCCAGGGAGATGCAGAAATGCTCAGGAAAAATCCTGAGCATTTCTGCATCGTGGGCACATAGCCATAGGGTTTTTAGTTGTTGATCACTTTGACTTATCATTAGGAGGCATCACCCCCTCCACTTCATGAACAAATGTCTTGCTGTAACATCTCTTAAATGTTGTGCCTTTTGTCTTATGAATACATTTGTAATATGGCCTGAAGAAGGAGCGGGCTAACACGTTACCATAATATAACTTTGTATTGTATGTCATTATACAGTTGAGTAAAAGCTTTATTCAGAAGATGGGGATTTTTTTGTCTTTCCCTTTGTAACGATACATACAAAAAATAATGCTCACAAATATTTTTCTCCAGGACTACTAAAGATTTATGGTCTATGACATTAACACAACATATACATTATAACCTGATACTTCATGGTATAAAGCACACACTTATCACTGCTATGTAGGCTAGATCTTTTCGGGAGGATTACTTCTTCTTATGTTGTGTAGTAATGTTGCCTTATAGCCACAACATGAAAATAAGCCTTCAAGGGCTGAGATATTGTATGCAGTCTCCTTTTACATGCACAAAACTACAACTTTGTATATAAAAATTTGCAGAACATAAAACGTATAACTCAATACAAGCCTCCACTAATCCCAAAAAGTAGCACAGAACAAACTGAACAACGCTATAACCTATAGGCTTGAATCTAGTGTTGGCAAGTATACTAATCAGTAGAAAGCCACAGTATATCTCCACTAGCAACAGTCACTGTTTTCACTCCACCGTTGTTCTAAACACTCATTGTCGGAACAGGTTTTTTAACTTTAACAGGATAAAGTTTTAGACCGAGATTAATGCTTTCTTCTTTCCTTATCCAACTTGGCATCATCAGATGGATACACGCTTGTTATCTATAGAGGCTCATTTGGGTCAAAAGAGATCAGCTCTCACAGCTACAATAAACCTTCCCCAAAGTGTTATTGCAGCCTTATTTTGGATTGGGTTGGATTGTAAGGAGACCATACTGGGCTTGTGGAAGTCAGAAAAAAAATATGCTGTTTAGATCATGACATTACTTCTCTACGCTTTAATGTTATACGTACAGCATATGCAATTGAAACCTGCCTATCTCATAAGACATCAGTTGCAACCCGACTGGTTTCGCCTCATCCGGCTTTCTCAAGGGCCTCGAGTAGTTGCTTTTAATCACGATCAAAGGAGTCTTTGTAAACGTGGATTGGAGACCAGCGTGTATCCATTTGATGGTGCTGAGTTGGACTAAGGTAGAAGGAAGTATTATTTTCTGACTAGTGTGGAGGAGTGAGTATACCTAGTTAAAGTTAAAAGAACTGTACCTGACGAGTGGAGAGAACAACGGGGAGTGAAAACGAGGACTGTTGCTGTGGGAGATATGTTAGATACGTAAACTGCACTATGCCACATAGTTTGGTGTCATCAGCAAATATAGAAACACTAATAATCCCATCTTCTATATCATTAAAGCTTCACTTTGTGCTTTTTTTTGTTTCTCTGCTGGAGTGGTATCAATAATGAATGTTCCCTATAGTAGTAGTAGAATACTTATCAGCTGCGGTCTTTGGCTGTTCTTGGCACCACTCCAGTTTATGACATGTAGGATCACTCCAGCGTTTGCGCGGCGGGCCAGAAGTCACTTCTCAATATAAGTCTATGACAGCCATAGTCTTACACTGAGAGCTAGTGACCGGTAGCTCTGGCTTCTGGATGGTGGAATGGGACCAGAGCGGTGCCATGAAGAGTAGAAGATAGCGCTGGTAAGTATTTTACTAGGGGCATTAGTGATACAACTCCAGCGGTGAAATAAAAATAAAACACCAGAGTCATGCTTTAATAGATTGAATAATAATGGATCCAGCCCTCAACCTTGGGGTTCACTACTTATAACCAGAGACCATTCAGAGCAACGGTCATTCACCACAACTCTATGGTTGCAATCTTTGAAACATTTTTCTATCCAATTACAAATCATACTTTGTAATCCTATAGACTTTAATTTTCCTATTTGATGTTTATGTGGGACATTGTCAATGCCTTTGGAAAGTCCAAAAACACTTTATCCACAGATCCACAGCTAACCCTCTATTCAGATTTCTTTCTAATTACTCTTCATGTCTTCAAACAAGAGATTTTCTGTGTAGGTCAGTAGGGCCTTGGCAGAAGACTACCCTTGTGGGAAATAAGTATCCAGCAGGAGGACTGATAATTTATCTCAATTCTGTTTTGGCTACTTGTAAAAGTTATTTTGATGACCAAACTGAACAGAATGAGCAAAATATGAATGTTTTTATTGTAAGAATTTAATTTCATTGCTCATTATATGATGTACTCAAATGTTTTATTAATCATTTATTAACTAAGAAAAAAATTATCACATCTAAAGAGTACATAAATGGGCTTCTTTATTAACAATAGACAAATTCTTCTTTTCTTGGGATAGTATCGAAGGAGTTAATTCTGAACAAATAGGTAATCTGAGTGGATGCTCTACAGAGGGAGAAGGTGCAATCAGCTTTGTAATCTTCTGCAAACACATCTCTAGATATAATGTGTGGATGAATCCCTAAAGAAACAGCTGGGTCACTTCCCAACAATGCGGCAGGTTATTTTCTGTTAAATTTTAATATTTGCTTGCTGTCTCAAGCAGTGATTTACTGCAAATAAAAAAGGCAAATATTACATTTAAATCTCCTGTTTACCAGGCCAGTATATGGTAGATGGTAGCTAAAGCAACTGTTCAAATCTGTTTTATATAAAAATAATAATACTTCCTAAATAGTTATAAAAGGCTAAATGGACAGAACAAGTAGCAGAAAAACAAGACTTAAATAGCATATACACTTTTATTTATTTATTCATAAATCAACAGTACAAGTAAAAGTCTGAAATTTCGGATTTTCCTGGATTTAAATTTCTTGTGATTTGCTTTGGCCGTACAATCGCCATTTTGCTTATTTGTAATACACCAGAAAATGAGTGAAAATAAAAATACCTTGCCTAAACCTGCTCCAGCACTACAGCCCCCGTTCTGTTCTTCGCGTAGTTCCCTTCTGCCTCTTCTTAAAAGGACTCTGTTGGCACAGAATGACTGTTCAAACTAAGTATGGCCACTTGGTGCATGGCGTGGCCAAACATTTAAATACACCTTCCCACCTGCTTGTTTTCCCTCGATCTCCACCCTCCCATCTTCTTTGATTGACAGCTCTGGCTTCAGAGATCTAGACAAGGATGGCGATAGATAGAAAACAAGCAAGTGGGAAAGTGCACTTAAATTTTTGGTCCCACCATGATGCACCAAGCACCCGTACTTGGTTTGAACAGTCATTCTGCGCTGACAGAGTCCCTTTAACTGCTCCACTGAATCAGAATCAGAATCCTCTTCCTCCATCTTATAATCAGCCCTTAGGACAACTTACATGGTGATGTCTGAAGCCCCGGCGCCGAGTGAAGTACTGGAGCAGTACTGGAGCAGTAATGAAAAGAACAGAAGGAGCTGCACTGATGACCACATGGGTGGCTCTGGTGGAATGACAGCTGAGCAGCGAGGTAACATTTTTATTTCCACCCTAGATTAATTATGCACTGGGGTCTTAAAAGTCATTAAAACATATTGAGCCACATTATATTCACATTGAATGACTGCAATGCAAAAAGAATTTACTGGCCACATTTGGGCGAACTGCCAAAGTTCTGTCAGATTTGCTTATCACTACTCAACATAACTAATATAACAAGTGGTGTCACAAAAGTTTACCCATAGTGCTACTTTTAATGGTTACTGCAGTTTCAGAATTATTTAGTACTTCGTAGAGCCTCTTTGGCTGTTATGACCTGCTGTAAATGTGATGCATAACCAGACATCGGCTTCTGGCTGCTTTCCAATATAATCTTAGTCCATTCCTCATGGGCAGTGGCATCCAGTTCACTAATATTCTTGAGTTTACATGATGCAATTGCCTTCTTTAAATTCCTCCAAAGATTTTCTATGGTGTTGAAGTCCATCGACTACTCCTGGATATTCCAGGTCTTCTTCTGAAACCAATTCTTGATGTACTTTGAGGTAAGTTTGTTATTACTGTCCTATTGGAAGATCCAATTACTAGCAAACTTCAGCTTCTTCTAAAGACATGACATTTTCTCCTAAAATTTCCTGATTCTTGATTGAAGCTATTTGCACTCTACAGACTGTAGGTTTCCAGTGCCAGAAAAAGCAGAACAGCACATTGCATAACTTCAGGGTAAGCAGGTTTGTTTTTATAAGTTTATGCACCATTCTTCCTCCTCCAGACAAGCCAGTGATCCATAGTTCCGAAAAGTTCCAGCTTTCTTTCATTGATCCACAGAACAAAATCTCAAAACTGGTGTAGCTTGTTTATATGATTTTTATCATATTGGAGTATGTCTTGGAGTTCGCTCATCGCTCACCTGTCATGTTCCCAAACACTTTTAGTCTGCAGGTATAGGGTTAATCTGTATGTTAATATCATTTCAATGTTGTCTGGTTGTCTTACTGAAACCACGGCTACGAGGAGAAAATGAACTTTATTCCTCCTGGGAGCCATCGACTTTCAGTCACAGAAGCGCAGCAGGCACCGACACAGTCACCGCTTAGTACACAGTGAGCGGCAGCTTTAAGCATGCCCGGTACTTTGATTGACAACTCGCTCTCCAATGTATCTGTGCAAAGCAAGCTGTCAAAGTGCCGAGGGTGCTTACAGCTGCTGCTCATAATCAGGCCCTGCGTCCGCACCCGGTGCATTCTGGGCAAGTGCCGGGGCCCTGAACAGGTGGGGGGGCCCACTCACTGTCGGGCACCCCGCCACACTATGGGACCCATGAGCGGTGTGGTACCACCCCCCCTCTTGCTCGGGGCCCCGGCAGCCAGCCCAATACCTACCCCTCCCCATGCCTCCGCAGCAGGTCCGGTATCTTCAGCGGCTGCTGCACAGTGACGTCTCAGGTTGGAGGGCGCGGTGACGCCTTTACACCGCGCTCTCTCCTGAGCCGTCGCAGAGCGGGAAGACGCCGGCGACGCTGGACTCCAAAGCAGCGGCAGCAGGTGAGAAGTGAGGTAAGTATTTGATTTTTTTTTCTTTATATGTATGGAGGCGTGGGACATTATATAGGGGGGGAACAAGTGACATCTTGCATGGGGCATTATATGTGGAGGAGAGGTGACATCCTGCATGGGGCATTATATGGGGAGGTGACATCCTGCATGGGGCATTATATGGGGGGGAACAAGTGACATCCTGCATGGGGCATTATATGGGGGGGGGGGTGACATCCTGCATGGGGCATTATATGGGGGGAGAGGTGACATCCTGCATGAGGCATTATATGGGGGGGGAGAGGTGACATCCTGCATTGGGCATTATATCGGGGGGAAAAACGTGACATCCTGCATGGGGCATTATGTGGGGGAAACAAGTGACATCCTGCATGGGGCATTATATGGGGGGGGGCGACAAGTGACATCCTGCATGGGGCATTATATGGGGGGGGAGTGACATCCTGGATGGGGCATTATGTGGGGGCACAGCCTGCATGGGGCATTATGTGGGGGCCAGTATCATTTATGGAGCGTTATGTGGGGGCCTGTATTCTGTATGGAGCGTTATAAGGGGGCCAGTATCCTGTATGAAGCGTTATAAGGGGGCCAGTATCCTGTATGGAGCGTTATATGGGGACCAATATCCTGTATGGAGCGTTATATGGGGACCAGTATCCTGTATGGAGGGTCATATGGGGACCAGTATCCTACATGGAGTGTTATATGGGGTCCATTATTCTGTATGGAGCAATATATGAGGCCCATAATACTGTATGGAGGACTATACTGTTCGGTCTGCACTGTGTGCTGCGAGGATTCTCTGGATTCTGAGCTATTTTAGAATTTACTTTAGATATGTAATGTAAGAAGTGAAATCTTTGGCCTTGTACTATATATATATATATGTATATATATATATATATATATATATATATATATATATTTCTCTGCAGTATCTGTGCATCATGAATCATGGTATGTGTTAAAGGGGCCCACTGAGACTCTTTCGCCCAGGGCCCACAAAAACCTGGAGCCGGCCCTGCTCATAATGCTGTGAGCAATGATTATAGCCGCTCTAGGCACACCTGTACAACTGAAGGCCAGCAGCTCCTGGGAGGAATACAGTACATTTTTGCTCTGTAGCTGTGATTTCAGAAAGGCAGCTAGACATCTTTGGAACGCTATTGTAGCGCTATTGCTGGCGTCCATGCATTGTGTCCCCTTCTCCCTCCATGCAGAGACGCCGGCTTACTCACTGCCCCAATCCTTAGTTTGGTCCCTGCCGTGCTCCGGTCTCCTGCTTCCTGATGCTCTGCACATCACACTGTGTCTCAGCAGTGTGCTTATTGTGCACGTGCTCCCCTCTTCTTAAAGGGGCAGCATGTGCACATGGTAAATGCCACCAGCTAACAGCTGGGAGGCGTTTAGTTAATGTCTTCACCTGCAAGGTGTATCCCAGCCAGTAGCTGGGAAATATCTTGTATAAATGGCACCCTTCCCAATTGGGAGGTGCCTGAGCAACCCCTATAGGTACTGTTAGGTGGTTAGTGTGTGCAGCTGTATGTTGCCAAGTCCCCCGTCCCTAGTCTGTTAAAATTATTCCTGTTTCCTGTATCCCGTTAGTCCAGTATATTTTGTAGTAGTTCCTAAGACCGCTTTGGCGGTGTTCGTATCATGAAACCGGATCAGCGGAATCTGTCTGCTATCCGGAGACCTGTAAGTCTGAACCTGTCCCAGAGGCCGTCCGGTCTTCACAGTCTAAACTTGTCCCAGTGGCCATTCTGTCTGCACAGTCTGAACTTGTCCCAATTGGCCGTCCAGCCCTGTTTGAGAATCTGTAATAAATGTTTCTGACCCCTGGGGTCAGCTGCTACTGCCGGACACCGCCCTGGAGTGGCACCTGGCAGGTACCTGCCGCACAAGCCTGTCCTCCCCACTAGAGGCTCCAGCGAACTCCAGGTAGCTGCAGTTACGCCCCTCCAGGGAGGCACAGTGGGTCCATGAACCACGTGCGCCACCTACGAGTGTAACAGCTCGAGTGTACATTAACAATGTATCTTCAGGTTAATAGAGTATTTTGGACATGACAGGTTCCCTTTGAGCATTTAGTATGTGTTTTGCTGTGCAAACTGAAACCTTAATGCCTGCTGCCACCAAATCTTGCTGCAGGTATTTTCCTTTTACTCAAGGATTTTTGACCACTTTGTAAATGTTGCTATAGCTTCATCTTTCTCCCAAACCTAGGTAGTGTAATCAGTATTCCTTTAACATTGACCTTTCAAATTCTGTTTCCAACTGTATCTCTTGGAACATTCAATGCCTTTGCTAACTTTCTGTATTCTTTTCCTTGTTTGTACAAGGCATTCATCTCTTATCTTAAAGGGGTTGTCTGATACTTTTAAAAAAATGCCAGTGTGTTTTAATGATAAATGCAACCTTTTTTCGAATTACCTTGCGCTGCTGATACTGCCTGTGAGCGGCGCTATCAGTGGCCGCTCACAGGCAGCATGTGACCCCCGGATGTTTGTGTACATGCAGATTTTATGCAGTTCAATGCAAGTCATTGTGCGCGATTTCGCCGTGAAATCGCACCCAAATTGGTTGTGCTGCGGATTTTTCCGCAATAATAATCTGCAGCGGAAATTTCCGCAGCATGTGCACAGCACATGCGGATTATCATTGGGAAACATGGTAGACAACTTAACAAGCAATTTTATTGCGTTTCCGCGGCGGAAATGCGTTAAATCTGCATCGTGGGCACACAACCTCAAAGTGGCTCTACTAAGCACTAAAGACCTTTGTTTCGAATAATTCTCAGACTGCAAGCGTAGTTAACTGTGGCAATCTGTGGAGAATTTGCATAAACCGTTTAGAATATTTGCTCTTGCAAGGTAATTAAACAAGAAATTTTTACTAGTTTATTGCAAACAGCAGAAAGTTTGGAGATTTTGCTAATAAACCTGATTTGCAATGGTGGTTAAATAATTTTAATTGCAATTGCGTAATGGCCAGAAACAGTTTCATTCCTCATACATACTTGACAGCTCATTCTCAACAGTCACCTGAAAGTGCAGTTACACTTTAAGTAGATTGATATTTCTTCAAGATCATCATAATATTATTCTGTGCTACAAAGACACTGCTGCCAGACTTCTTAGGTTAGGACTATACAATGGCTTTGGTTGTGCAACTGAAATTTCTGTTGCACGACTTATCAATACTTTATGGTATAAGCTAAGTTGGGGAAACAGATGCCCATCTTGTTTTTAAGTCCTTGAATAGCACCAGCCTAATCATTCATGCTGTCCTATAAACTATAGAAGTAATTATCTCATACAAACAACTTCTTTTCATGTGCCCATTTAATGCTTCTCTATTAGCCAGAGTGGACAGTCACTAACAAAAACTGGCACCTGCTTTGGCAGAATGGGTGTGGCATTTATTAGATGATTACCTATTCATATGAATGGCCATTATGGAATACTTTAAAGCTGGTGGGTATGGACCCACTGTGCCACCCGCCGAGCTTACCCTGGAGGGGTGTGACTAAGTGTCTTAGGGGTACTCACTAGAGACTCTGATGGTTAGAATAGGTTGGGCCACCGGTAGACACCAGTTACCTCTCCATGGCAGTCCCCAGGACTGCAGCAGCTGACGGGAGGGTAAGAGACTCGGGTATGGAGTACTGATGGGTGAGACAAAAGCGTAGTCTGACGGTCTGAGGTTGAGGCAGTCAGCACATGTTCAGAATTCGTAGCTGAGGTCAGGAGTGGAGAGATCAGGATAAACAAGAAGGCAAGCCGAGTCGATAACAAGTGAGGCAAAATAGGAGTACTACAATACTGGAAGCTAGAGATTGAGCTACCTACTAGAACTCGAGTTCAGATAAGGAATGGAGGGTGGAGTCGCCTGACATATTACTTGCTGACAGGTGATGGGCAGGGGCACCAGATCTCTCTGTAAGACAGAATGGATACAAATTCCTGCAGAGTTCGGCCTTGTTCCCCCCCCCCCCCATGACTCACAAACAGCAGATCTGAAAGAGAAACACTAGACAGCTCAGAGGGATGGTCAGGTACTGGGTGGAGCAGAGCGAAACACGCGGTGAGTAAGGTGGTGCTTAGAAGGTGCGCGAGTGGCTGGCGTTACAAATACTACATCTATCACTGCTCTGGAGGTTTTGGAGCCTTACAGTACCTCACAAAAGTGAATACACCCCTCACATTTTTTAAAATCTTTTATTATATCTTTTTATGGAACAACACTGAAGATATGACCCTTTGATACAATGTAAAGTATCATAGAATCATAGAATGGTAGAGTTGGAGGGGACCTCCTGGGTCATCTGGTCCAACCCCCTGCTCAAATCAGGATTCACTAAATCATCTCAGACAGATATCTGTCCAGCCTTTGTTTGAAGACGTCCATTGAAAGAGAACTCACCACCTCTCGTGGCAGCCTGTTCCACTCATTGATCACCCTAACTGTCAAAAAGTTTTTTCTAATATCTAATCTGTGTCTCCTCCCATTCAGTTTCATCCCATTGCTTCTAGTCTTTCCTTGTGCAAATGAGAATAAAGATGATCCTTCTACAATGTGACAGCCCTTGAGATATTTGTAGACAGCTATTAAGTCTCCTCTCAGTCTTCTTTTTTGCGAGCTAAACATTCCCAAATCCTGTAACCGTTCCTCATAGGACATGGTTTGCAGACCGGTCACCATTCTGGTCGCTCATCTCTGAACTTGCTCGAGTTTGTCGATGTCTTTTTTAAAATGTGGTGCCCAAAACTGGACGCAGTATTCCAGATGAGGTCTGACCAAAGAGGAATAAAGTCCGATAATGACTTCACGTAATCTAGACTGTATGCTTCTGTTAATACATCCCAGAATTGTATTTGCCTTTTTTGCTGCTGCATCACACTGTTGACTCATGTTCAGTCTATGATCTATTAGTATACCTAAGTCTTTTTCACATGTACTGTTGCTTAGCTCTATTCCTCCCATTTTGTATATGCTTTTTTCATTTTTATTGCCCAGATGTAGTACTTTGCATTTTTCCCTGTTAAAAACCATTCTGTTGGTTGCTGCCCACTGCTCCAGTTTATTTAGGTCTTTTTGAATCCTCTCTCTCTCTTCTCTAGTATTAGCTATCCCTCCTAGCTTTGTGTCATCAGCAAATTTAATCAGTTTACTCTCAATTCCTTCATCTAAATCATTGATAAAGATGTTGAACAGTACAGGTCCCAGGACAGAGCCCTGTGGTACCCCACTTGAGACATTCATCCAACTGGATGTGAAGCCATTTACAACCACTCTTTGAGTCCGATCACTAGTAGTAGTCAGTGTACAGCTTTTAAAACAGTGTAAATTTGGTGGGCCTGCTAAATAAATCAATACACAGCTTTAAATGTTTAAACCCCTGGCAACAAAGTGAATACACCCCTAAGTAAAAATTACCAAATTGTGCCCAAAGTGTGAATATTTTGTATGGCCACCATTATTTTCAAGCACTGCCTTAACTCTCTTGGGCATGGAGGTCACTAGAGATTTATAGGTCTTCCACTCCTTCATGATGATATCACGGAGGTAGTGGATGCTAGAGCCCTTGCTCTCCTCCTCCTTCCCCACAGATGCTCAATAGGTTTACGTCTGGAGACATGCTTGGCCAGTCCAGCACCTTTACCCTCAGTTTCTTTAGCAAGGCAGTAGTGTTTAGTAGTTTTAGAGGTGTGTTTGGGGTCGTTATCATGGTGAAATACTGCCCTGCGGCCCAGATTCCGAAGAGAGGGGATCATGCTCTGCTTCAGTATGTAACAGTACATGTTGGCATTCATGGTCCCCTCAATGAACTGTAGCTCCCCACAGCCAGCAGCACTCATGCAGCCCCAAACCATGACACTCCCAACACCATGCTTGACTGTAGGCAAGACTCACTTGCCTTTGTGCTCCTCACCTGGTTCACACGCTTGACACCATCTGAACCAAATAAGTTTATCTTGGTCTCATCAGACCACAGGACATGGTTCCAGTACTCCATATCCCTAGTCTGTTTGTATTCAGCAAAGAAGAGGCTTCCTTTTGGGACAACAGCCATGCAGACCAATTTGATGCAGTGTGCAGAATATGGCCTAAACACTGACAGGCTGACCCCCCACACCTTTAACCTCTGCAGCACTCAAACGTCTATTTTGAAAAGACAACCTCTGGATATGACGCTGAGCACGTGCATTCAACACCTTTAGTCGACCATGGCGAGGCCTGTTCTGAGTGGAACCTGTCTTGTTAAACCGCTGTATGGGCTTGGTCGCCATGCTGCAGCTCAGTTTCAGTGTGTCAGCAATCTTCTTAGAGCCTAGGCCATCTTTATGTAGAGCAGCAATTCTTTTTTTCAGATCCTCAGAGAGTTCTTTGCCATGAGGTGCCTTGTTGAACTTCCATTGACCAGTATGAGAGAGTGTGAGAGCGATAACACCAAATTTAACACACCTGCTCTCTAATCACACCTGAGACCTTGTAATACTAATGAGTCACATGACACCGGCGAGGGAAAATGGCTTTTTGGGTACACTTTGGCCATTTTCATTTACCGGTGTCAACACTTTTGTTGCCAGCGGTTTAGACATTAATGGCTGTGTGTTGAGTTATTTAACATAGTAACATATAGTAACATAGTTTGTAAAGCCGAATAAAGACTTGCGTCCATCAAGTTCGACCTGTTAGTTCTGTAATTGCTAAAGTTGATCCAGAGGAGGGCAAAAACCCCAAATGATTTGGCCAATCTTCACCTGAGGAAAAATTCCCTCCCGACTCTGAAACCAGCAGTCAGAATAAATCCCTGTATCAACCTACTATTTTATTTTATTTTTAAGTATATGCTGAAATCTGCCTGGTATCTAGAAATGCATCCAGTCCCCGCTTGAACTGGTGTAGTGAATCCGACATTACCGTCTCCTCACTCAGTGAATTCCATATTCTCACTGCTCTTACCGTAAAGAACCCGTTCCTATGCTGGTGCTGAAACCTTTTCTCTTCCAGTCTTAGTGAGTGCCCTCTTGTTACCGTAATATCCCTCCTTTTGAACAAATCCCGGGCAAGATCTCTATACTGTCCCCTAACATATTTGTACACATTTAAAGGGCACACCAACTTCATACTGTTATACAAGCTATACACTGACTACTTTACATTGTATCAAAGTGTCATATCTTCAGTGCTGTCCCATGACAAGATATAATAAAATATTTACATAAATGTGAGGGGTGTAATTTACTTTTGTGAGATGCTGTATATTCTAGGCATGCTTCTGTAAGGGTATGTCTGAAGTATTTGTCTCAAAAAGGTTACCACGGGCACATTTGACATAATCCACTCCAGTAAGTAGGTCCTAAAGCCAACATAGTTTTTACCATTCAATCCCCATAAAGGGTTATGGCCTTAGGCAAGAGGCCCTTGGATTGTGTTCTTGGAGTAGTTGCTGGTGGGGGGAGTGAGCTTAAAGCAGGAGTGATAAAACTTTCCTGGTCAAAATCTGGAAAGACAAGAACAGGGTCAAAATCAGGAGATGAATCAAAGTTAGGGAAATAGACGGTGTTAGATACCAAGAGGTCAGTCAAAGTAAAGTTAAGTAAGCCAAGGTAAAGTTTATGCGTAAGCACAGAGTCAGATGAAGTTGGGAACACAAGTAAGATCAGAAGAGGATGAGATTAGGATTTAACACCAAAGATACGGTAACTGGCAACTCCCAGAAAACTGCAGGGGGTTTAAATTGGGCATGGTGTTGCTCTATTAACCACAGAAAATAATATAATAATAAGATCTTGGTGGGATTTGAACCCAGGGCCCAAGCGCTGCAAGGCTGCTGTGCTAACCACTGAGCCACTATGCTGTGCTGCTATATACATATACTGATTATATCTTCTATTCAGCCCAAGAAGGACACATGTCATGTGAGGTGGGCATCTGGATTCCCTGCTGCTGGTCTGTTCCTTGTTTCTCCCTTCATTCTAGGCTGCTGTATTTATCTTTCTGATTTTTTACCTACTTGGCGACTCAGAATAAACATGCTGTATTTGCACTTTGCACTTGGTTGCAAGCCTGCTGATTCATAGTCACCTTATTTATATCAAAGTGTGTTTTATGTGACTTGTGATTATATTCCATGTAGCCGGCTAAACAAGGTTTCTAGTTGTCCTCTTCTTTGTTACTGTGTGGATTCATTTTTCTATCTGTTTTCTGCAGATTTTTAACAGTATAAATTTGTAATATAGATAATATTTTCACACTCGATTGCTCTGTGATCATGTCATGTTCATGCTTCACTGTTGTAAGTGAAGAGCTTGGTCTTCAAGCGTGTGACCACTAAATTCTTGGATATTGTTGGTAATAATTACATAGTAATGCTAAAAAAGGAAAACTTACTAAAGTTAAACATTCTACAGTGCCAATCCCTGGTAGGTTTATAGAGATTGCTTTAATTTATTCATTTTAAGGAAAGCATTTGTGATCTGTAATGCGTTATCGGAGCTACATGGTCTGTAACAATGGTGTATTTATTAGCTCCATTAAACATAAATTCATTATTGTGCAGTAAGTATGACATAACATAAGGCTAGAGTGCTGTGACCCCTTCATTCTGTTGTTTGACCACCATTCTTTTAAAAAAAGAGTTGTTTTAAAAAGTGTCCCCCAACCAATAGCACTCATGTAAAATAAAAAAATAGATAGCGTTCACCTTTCCTGCGTGCAACAATGGCGTCATGTTGACAGCTCATATCACCGCTGATATCAAACAGACAGGAGCAGCGGCAAACAGCCAGCATTTGACACCAGGTAGGTGAGTACTATCTGATTTTGGTTACATGGATTCCAGCATTTGGAGACAACTTTTTTAAAAGTGACGAATTCTTTTAAGTCTATACACTAATTGACTCCATTGTCGTGTCCCACGACTTGAAATCATACAGCATTGTATTGTATTGTTGCAGTTGTGTTTCTATGTAATAAGGTTTGCCTGTTAGAAGTTTGTCCTCACTCTATCCCTCTCTGCCTCCCTAGCTCTGATGTCAGCAACCCCCCCCTTCTTTTTTTCCTCATTTTGTGTCAAACATGGTAGGAAGCACATGTCTTGTAACTCTGGTTTAGGATAGTCTTTTTTACCTACTGCAGCTGTTACAGCTACTGCTAATGTAATTGTGCATACTGCAACACTTAACCCCTTAAGCCCCGAGGGTGGTTTGCACGTTAATGACCAGGCCAATTTTTACAATTCTGACCACTGTCACTTTATGAGGTAATTACTCTGGAACGCTTCAACGGATCCCCCTGATTCTGAGATTGTTTTTTCGTGACATATTGTACTTCATGATTGTGGTAAAATTTCTTCGACATCACTTGCGTTTATTTGTGAAAAAAACGGAAATTTGGCGAAAATTTTGAAAATTTTGCAATTTTCAAAATTTGAATTTTTATGCCCTTAAATCAGAGATATATGTCACACAAAAGAGTTAATAAATAACATTTCCCACATGTCTACTTTACATCAGCACAATTTTGGAACCAAAATTTTTTTTTGTTAGGGAGCTATAAGGGTTAAAAGTTGACAAGTGATTTCTCATTTTTCCAACAAAATTTACAAAACCATTTTTTTAGGGACCACATCACATTTGAAGTCACTTTGAGAGGTCTTTATGACAGAAAATACCCAAAAGTGACACCATTCTAAAAACTGCACCCCTCAAGGTGCTCAAAACCACATTCAAGAACTTTATTAACCCTTCAGGTGCTTCACAGGAATTTTTTGAATGTGGAAGAAAAAAATGAACATTTAACTTTTTTCACAAAAATGTTACTTTAGACCCAATTTTTTTTATTTTCACAGGGGTAACAAGAAAAATTGGACCCCAAAATTTGTTGTGCAATTTCCCCTGGGCACGCAGATACCCAATATTTGGGGAAAAAACACTGTTTGGGCGCACGGCAGGGCTCGGAAGGGAAGGAGCGCCATTTGACTTTTTGATTGTAAAATTTGCTTGAATAATTAGCGGACGCCATGTTGTGTTTGGAGAGCCCCTGTGTGCCCAAACATTGGAGCTCCCCCACAAGTGACCCCATTTTGGAAACTAGACCCCCCCAAGGCACCTATCTAGATGCATAGTGAGCACTGGGAACCCACAGGTGCTTCACAAATTGATTCGTAAAAATGAAAAAGTGTTTTTTTTTTCATTTTTACGAATCAATTTGTGAAGCACCTAGGGGTTCCAAGTGCTCACTATGCATCTAGATAGGTGCCTTGGGGGTCTAGTTTCCAAAATGGGGTCACTTGTGGGGGAGCTCCAATGTTTGGGCACACAGGGACTCTCCAAATGCAACATGGTATCCGCTAACAAATTGAATGGAAAATCGGCTCAAATTGTTAGCGGACACCATGTTGCGTTTGGAGAGCCCCTGTGTGCCCAAACATTGGAGCTCCCCCACAAGTGACCCCATTTTGGAAACTAGACCCCCCAAGGCACCTATCTAGATGCATAGTGAGCACTTGGAACCCCCAGGTGCTTCACAAATTGATTCGTAAAAATGAAAAAGTGAAAAAAAAAACACTTTTTCATTTTTATGAATCTATTTGTGAAGCACCTGGGGTTCCAAGTGCTCACTATGCATCTAGATAGGTGCCTTGGGGGGTCTAGTTTCTAAAATGGGGTCACTTGTGGGGGAGCTCCAATGTTTGGGCACACAGAGACTCTTCAAATGCAACATGGTGTCCGCTAACAAATTGTCGGCTCAAATTGTTAGCGGACACCATGTTGCATTTGGAGAGCCCCTGCGTGCCCAAACATTGGAGCTCCCTCACAAGTGACCCCATTTTGGAAACTAGACCCCCCAAGGCACCTATCTAGATGCATAGTGAGCACTTGGAACCCCCAGGTGCTTCACAAATTGATTCATAAAAATGAAAAAGTGAAGAAAAAAAACACTTTTTCATTTTTATGAATCAATTTGTGAAGCACCTGGGGGTTCCAAGTGCTCACTATGCATCTAGATAGGTGCCTTGGGTGGTCTAGTTTCCAAAATGGGGTCAGTTGTGGGGGAGCTCCAATGTTTGGGCACGCAGGGGCTCTCCAAACGCAACATGACGTCCGCTAACAATTTGAGCCGATTTTCCATTCAATTTGTTAGCGGACACCATGTCGCGTTTAGAGAGCCCGTGATGTGCCTAAACAGTGGAGCTCCCCCACAAGTGACCCTATTTTGGAAACTATACCCCCCAAGGATTTTATTAAGGTGTATAGTGAACATTTTGAACCCAGAGGTACAACACAGAATTTGTTTACATTAGGTCATCATATTGAATAAGTTGTCATTAGTCTTGAGCGCAAGTGCTCGCTACTTGAGTTTGCATCGGGTACTCAGGTATGCACCATGTACAGCGTGTGCTCGAGTGATATGCTCGAGTCCCTGCTCCGCATGTTTCACGGTTATTAGACACGGAAAAAAAAAACATGCGGGGATCGCTCGTGCATGGCAGGCAATCCCCGTAAAGTTTGGCCGCGAAGCGTATGGGGCAGAGACTCGAGCATGTCACTCAAATACCCACGATACTCAATGCATACCAGAGCACCCGATGCAAACTCAAGTAGCGAGCACTTGCGCTCAACACTAGTCGCCATATCGTCATCTTTTTTTCTTACTTTTGAAAAAAATCCCAACCCCATCACAACCCCAGCCCTAACCCCAGCCCTAACCGTAGCACAACCCTAACCGTAGCACAACCCTAACCGTAGCACAACCCTAGCCCCAAACCCAGCCCTAACCCTAGCCCAATCCTAACCCAAGAGTTTATTTTTGACGCCGTTCCTTGTGCGGTATAAGTGATTAGACGACTTTATTCTTCGGGTCGGTGTGATTACAGCAATACCAGAATCATATGGGGTTTTTATGACTGACAGCTGTCACACACTAAAAGACGCATTTTTTGTAAAATCTAGTTTTTGCATCGCCATATTTTGAGAGCTATAATTTTTCCAGATTTTGGCAGACAGTCATGTGATGGCTCGTTTTTTGCGGGATGACTTGACGTTATTATTGGTGCCATTTTCAGGCACGTGACATTTTTTGATCGCTTTCTATTCCGATTTTTGGGAGGCAAAATAAACAAAAACCAACAATTCAGGAATTGTTTTTTTTGTTTTTTTTTTATTATGTTCCGCGTGTGGTAAAATTGATAAGGTAGCTTTATTCTTCGGGTCAGTACGTTTACAGCGGTACCACATTTATACCGTTTTTCTATGTTTTGCACTTTTACATAATAAAAGCAATTTTATAGAAAAAAATATTTTTTAGCATCGCTTTATTCTGAGAGCTATATCTTTTTTATTTTTCGGATGATGGAGCTGTATTGCGGCTTTTTTTTTGCGGGACGAGATGACGTTTTCAGCGGTACCATTTTTATTTATATTTGTCTTTTTGATCGCGTTTTATTCCATTTTTTGTTTGGCGGTATGGTGATAAAGCATTGTTTTTTGCTTAGTTTTTTTTTTTTTTTTTTTTTACCGTGTTCACTGAAGGGGTTAACTAGTGGGACAGCTTTATAGGTCAGGTTGTTCCGGACGCGGCGATACCAAATATGTGTACTTTTATTGTTTTTTTGTTTTTTTTTATAATAATATTTATTGATGGGTACATTATATTTTTATTTTTGGTGGATTATTTTTTTTATTTTTTTTTAATATTTTTGCAACTTTTTTTTTTTTTTTTTTTTTTTCACTTTCTGGAAGCTTATATAGTTTATTACTTTGTCCCACTCTGGGACTTTCACTTTTTTTTCTCTGATTGCCTGCATGGCACAGGAATGCAGCACCATCCCTGTGCCATGCAGGCTGTCAGCGCCGGACAGGGAGAAGATTGTTTGGAGATGCACTGCGCATGTCCAAACAATCTTCCTGCTGTCTGGTGACCCGGATGTTGTCATGACGACATCGGGTCATCATGGCAACACCCGGGAAGCCTTTGCAGACAGCGCTGGAAGCCGGAAGAGGAGGTGAGTATCTGCGATCACATCCCCTTGCCCCCGCAATGCTGCGATCGACTTCGATCGACTTCGATCGCAGCATCGCGGGGGTTAATGTGCTGGGAGCGGTGCAGGACCGCTCCCTGCACATAGTATCGGGTGTCAGCTGAGACAATCAGCTGACACCCAGTGGCGATCGCGCCCGCACAGCCTGAGTGCGCGCGTGATCGCCATGACGTACTAATACGGGTCTGGCTCTTAAGTCCCAGGGCACAGACGCGTATTAGTACGTCAGATGTTATTAAGGGGTTAAAGGGGTTTTCCCACAAACGAAAGTTCATTTTAATCAATAGATCTTGGAATAATAACTTCCACAATTGGATGTGTTTAAATAAAATGTTCCTGTACTGAGATAATCTTATAAATGTGCCCTGCTGTGTGCTGTGTAATGGCTGTGTCTGACTGTACAGGAACATGGTCTGATCATACCACAGCTCCTGGGCAGGAAAGGAAGCAAAAGAGTATAGAGACTTTACAGCACGGGATCACAGCTGATTCTTTCTGTGAGGTAAAACATTTCCCTGCCTGTTTTTAAACAATGTTTTACTTCAATGCTTTACTTCACCTGCTTCTCCTGAACTACCATTAGAGGGAGCTCTAGGACAACTGTATGCATTACATGAGATTTATACCAGAAAGGTGCTTGAATATATTACAACTCTGAAGAAGCTTAATACACATGATTCTCTTGAAGAACTGCAAAGTTTCCAACAACTTTATTCTGAGAAAGGCCGCATACTATGTGATATTAAGTCTGAGGCAGAGACCAGAATTACACAAATACCAGAGACGTCATCTCGCATTTCTGGGTCTGCCAAGGAGTCAAAACGATAATCTAAGTCACCCTCTTTGAAATATTCAACTCTCAGTGAGCAGCTTATACGGGGACATGCAGAAGCTGAGGCAACTAAGATTCAAGCCACCTTTGCGCAAAACAGAACTGAGATGGAGGTCAATGTAGCACTCAGGAAGGCAAAAATGTATGCATTGGAAGCCAAAGCAGCGCACAGCAAGGCAGAGGTGAAAACAGAAGAAATGCTCAAGAAGGCAGAAATGGATGCATTGGAAGCCAAAGTAGTGCACAAAAAGGCAGAGATGGAAGCGATAGAAGCACTCAAGAAGGCAGAAATGGATGCATTGGAAGCAAGCGTAGCAGCCCAAGTAGCGTGCAAGAAAGTAGAGATGAAAGCGAATGCAATACACAGGAAGGCAGAAATAGAGGCCCTAGTTTAGGAATGTGAGAATGCCACAGCCATGGCAAGGTTAAAGGTCCTGGAATAAGCAATCAATGAGAGTCAAAGAGACAGCATCAGTTTAAGTTATCTTGATACAGAAGACCCTCTTAAGAACACAAGAGACTATGTACTAAGCCAAAATAGCGCACCCCTGACTAACAATTGTTCCTGACAGTACAGACATTCCTCCAAAGCAACAGGATGCAGATACTTCTCCAGCATGCTGCATTCAAGGTCAGTACAATGCGCTGCCAATCCCTCATCTTGAAACTCTTTCAAGCACCAGAACATACCAGGTCCCTGCACCTCAGCGAACCCTATACACAGATGCACACATGCAAGTCAATACGCAAGCAAGTAATCATACTCCTGACAACCACATAGTTCCGGTTCCACATATGGCAGAAACTATGCACATCAAACCATTTCCTGAACTGAATGTCTATGCCGCACCATACTTTCCTGCATCTCTATTTTAGGGCACTACCAACCAAATGAATAGCACTACTCAACTACAACAATTGTCTTTCCAAAATCAATGCAAAGTACATGGTTCACCAAGAACAGTCTCACAAGGTTCGATGATCAACCTGAGAACTATAGAGGTTGGAAATATGCCGTTGGAACCGTAATTAGTGACCTCGACATCACTGCTGCTGAAGAGCTAGATCCGCTGATGAAGTGGCTCAGGCCATAATCCTTAGAGCGGGTCAAGAGACTCAGATCTGTCCACATCAGTAATTCAGCGATCTCATGGCTGCATGGGAGAGACTAGATTGACATTTTGGCGGTTCTGAAGCTATAGAAAATGCACTGTTCAAGCGACTACAGGATTTTCCTAAAAGTTTAAAATTCCAAGAGCTCAGTGACCTACTGTTAGAGCTCCAGCTGGCCAAGGCAGACATTCAGGTAAACCCAATAGTCTCTAAGTTGCCATACAATATTCAAGAAAAGTGGACCACACTTGGGTCAAGATACAAAAGAGAAAATCAATTCTCATTTCCTCTGTTTTTTCTACTTCTATGAGTTTATTTCAGAATATAAGACTCGCTCAAGCTTTTCCTATGGAGAAGCCAGCAGCCCTGGTTTATCTCCTCCTAAATACGAGAGTTCATGTTTGAACAACAGAAACTACAGAGGTCCACTGTCAGTGAAAAAGGCCAATGTTCTCCCCACACCTACATCAGCTCCAGACAAGACCAACAAACGTGAAAAGGTTGAAAACTTTAATTGTCTGTGTCATATTCATAGGAAGCCATATCCTCTACCCTAAAGAAGTACAATGGATTTAGAGAGAAACCATTCCAGGAATGCAAGGAGCTTCTGAAGAAGTTTGGGATATGTTACAGATGCTGTGCTTCTACTGAACTCTGCTAAAGACTGTAAAATGACTATTAAGTGTTTGGAGTGTGACAGTGAGGACCACGTCCAAGTACTCCAGCCATCTAAACCTAACACAGCACAGCTTACATCTTCCATGCCCACCACAAGCCATCGTGGGGAGGATGCACAACAAGCAGCAAGTCCTACCACATTATCTTGTTCATGCACAGAAGTCTGCGGAGAAGGCCTCTTGGACAAGTCATGTGCAACGATGTGCTTGGTGAACGTATATCCCAAGGGTCAACCCGAGAGAACCGTAAGGGTGTACGCCATACTGGACAAACAGAGTAACCAATCACTTGCAAGGTCAGAGCTCTTTGATCTCTTCAATTTAAAGGGAGATGCTTACTCTTACACCTTAGGCACTTTTCACTGCTGCATCTCTATGCTATACAGGCAATCAGACTGCGAAAAGTGAAAGTCCCATAGTGGGACAAAGTGTAAGTGTAAAAAGAAGTATCAGAAAGTGTAAAAATATTTAAAAAAAATGAAAAAAAAAATCCTTAAAAAATAAAAATATACTGTACCCATAAATAAATAATATTATGAAAAAAAACAATAAAAGTACACATATTTGGTATCGCCGCGTCCGGAACAACCTGACCTATAAAACTGTCCCACTAGTTAACCACTTTTCAGGAGCTCCCCAAACGCGACATGGCATCCACTAAGTATTCAAACAAATTTTACATTAAAAAAGTGAAATGGCACTCCTTCCCTTCCGAACCCTGCCGTGCGCCCAAACAGTGGTTTTCCCCCACATATGGGGTATCGGCTTACTTAGGAGAAAAGGAACAACAAATTGCATGGTGCAAATTCTCCTGTTACCCTTATAAAAATGCAAAATTTGGGGCTGAAAAACATTGTTGTGGGAAAAATGTGAAAATTTTATTTTTACGGCTCAGTGTTATAAACTTCTGTGAAGCACCTGGGAGTTCAAGGTGTTCACCACACATCTAGATAAGTACCCTGAGGGGTCTAATTTCCAAAATGGTGTCACTTGTGGGGGGTTTCCACTGTTTAGGCACATCAGGGGCTCCCCAAAAGCGACATGGCATCCGCTAATTATTCAAAGAAATTTTACATTCAAAAAGTCACACAGTGCTCCTTCCCTTCCGAACTCTGCTGTGCGCCCAAACAATGCTTTTTCCCCACATATGGGGTATCTGCGTGCTCAGGAGAAATTGCACAACAAATTTTGGGGTCCATTTTTTCCTGTTACCATTGTGAAAATAAAAAAAAATTGGGTCTAAAGTAACATTTTTGTGAAAAAAAATTAATGTTCATTTTTTTCTTCCACATTCCAAAAATTCCTGTGAAGCACCTGAAGGGTGAATGTGGTTTTGAGCACCTTGAGGGGTGTAGTTTTTAGAATGGTGTCACTTTTGGTATTTTCTGTTATAAAGGCCCCTCAAAGTCACTTCAAATGTGATGTGGTCCCTAAAAAAATCGTTTTGTACATTTTGTTGGAAAAATGAGAAATCGCTGGTCAACTTTTAACCCTTATATCTTCCTAACCAAAAAAAATGTTGGTTCCAAAATTGTGCTGATGTAAAGTAGACATGTGGGAAATGTTATTTATTAACTTTTTTTTGTGACAACTCTCTCTGATTTAAAGGCATGAAAATTCATAGTTTCCAAATTGCGAAATTTTTGACAAATTTCAGATTTTTTCACAAATAAACACAAGCCCTATCAATGAAATTTTACAACTATCAGTACAATATGTCACAAAAAACAATCTCAGAATCAGTGGGATCCGTTGAAGCGTTCCAGAGTTATTACCTCATAAAGTGACAGTGGTCATAATTGTAAAAATTGGCCTGGTCATTAACGTGCAAAGCACCTTCGGCGGTAAAGGGGTTAACAGCAGCATGTAGAGCTTAATCTGAGAGGTCCAGTTCTCCTCCCATGAAGCAGTAGTTGTCCCTATTAAAAAGGTTGTGCTAAGTTTTGAAGTTATCCTGTAATCATTAGATTGGACAGAAATTCTGGATTACTGAGAGACTGACCACTGGGACCCCCCCAATCCTGAGAATTGTGCTGTAGAGAGCCCCATATGAATGGAGAGGAGGTCGAGCATGTGCACCTCTGCTCCATTCATTCTCAATGCCAGCACTAGAGATAGCAAATCACTTTATCTAAATTATCTAGTTTTCTTTAATTATCTTTGTTTCAGGGTAAATGACCAAATAAAACATTTTTTTTGCACTGCACATTATGCAGGGATGATATTGTATGTCTACTGTTGTGGGTTTGTATGTTTGGGCAGGGCTGCCATCAGGGCATTACTGCATGCCCTTACTGGCGTTTGGGGCCCTGTGAACAGAGGGGCCCTAGCGATTTGAACTTGCGTCTTCGGACCCATGTTCACTTTAAATCTCCCACACGGTAATAGTTAATAGCCACTAGCCAATCACAGGCCGGCAGCTGCCTGACGTCAGTGCGCACGTTGCGGGCGCGTGACGTCACTGCCGGCCTGTGACTGGCTGGCGTCCGTGCCTCAGATGAGGAAGAGAGTTGTCAGTGGTGCAGTGGCAAGGTAAGGAGAACTTTTTTATTTTATTTTGTAAAGTGGACACATGGGGGCAGAATGCAGGGGAGACACATGGGGCAGATTGCTGAGGAGACACATGGGGCAGAATTCAGGGGAGAAACAGGGGGCAGAATGCTGAGGAGACGCATGGGGGCTGAATGCTGAGAAACACACGGGGGCAGAATGCTGAGGAAACACATGGGGGCAGAATGCTGAGGAGACACATGGGGCAGATTGCTGGGAAGACACATGGGGGCAGAAAGCTGAGGAGACACATGGGCCAGAATGTTAAGGAGACAAATGGGGGCAGATTGCTGAGGAGACACACGGGGGCAGAATGCTGAGGAGACCCACGGGG
The DNA here is from genome assembly GCF_046119375.1 of Phyllobates terribilis. Lineage (NCBI taxonomy): Eukaryota > Metazoa > Chordata > Amphibia > Anura > Dendrobatidae > Phyllobates > Phyllobates terribilis. The sequence goes on along the minus strand of NW_027362761.1, from coordinate 1,030,476,219 downwards.
GAAGATTGCTGAGGAGACACACGGGGGCAGATTGCTGAGGAGACACACGGGGGCAGAACGCTGAGGAGAAGACACACGGGGGAAGAACGCTGAGGAGGAGAAAACAGGGGCAGAACGCTGAGGAGGAGACACGCGGGGGCAGAACACCTAGGAGGAGACACACGGGGGCAGAACGCTGAGGAGGAGACACACGGGGGCAGAACACTGAGGAGGAGACACACGGGGGCAGAGCGCTGAGGAGGAGACACACGGGGGCAGAGCGCTGAGGAGGAGACACACGGGGGCAGAACGCTGAGGAGGAGACACACGGGGGCAGAACGCTGAGGAGGAAACACACGGGGGCAGAACGCTGAGGAGGAGACACACGGGGGTAGAATGCTGAGGAGGATGAGACACACGGGGGCAGGATGCTGAGGAGGAGACACACGGGGGCAGAACGCTGAGGAGGAGACACACGGGGGTAGAATGCTGAGGAGGATGAGACACACGGGGGCAGGATGCTGAGACACACGGGGGCAGGACGCTGAGGAGGATGAGACACACGGGGGCAGAATGCTGTGGGGGAGACACACAGGGCAGGATGGCGATGAGGAGGAGACACACGGGGCCAGAACGCTGAGGAGGAGACACATGGGGGCAGAACGCTGAGGAGGAGACACCTAGGGGCAGAACGCTGAAAAGGAGACACACGGGGGCAGAACGCTGAGGAGACACATGGGGGCAGGATGCTGAGAAGGAGACACCTGGGGGCAGAACACTGAGGAGGAAACACACGGGGGCAGAATGCTGAGGAGGATGAGACACACGGGGGCAGGATGCTGAGACACACGGGGGCAGGACGCTGAGGAGGATGAGACACACGGGGGCAGAATGCTGAGGAGGAGACACACGGGGCCGGATATATTTTATTTTTGAGGATACTGTTTTCAGTGAGAGGGGGTCCGGTTACTGTGCAGGGTGGCACTATGTCACTTTTTTTTCTTCATCTTGTGTAATGTAAAAGTTGGAGAAAAATTGGGGAATGTTCTCTGCAAACTGCTCTAGATAACTGTTATTTTCTGCAGAGACGAGTCCTGGCTGGAAGAAGTGATGGCAGTCTGTGCTGGATGAAGGAGAAAAGCGAAGATTAAGGACTTCAACTAGAGACGTCACTGGTGAGTCGGTGTGTTACCTGTACACTATACACTACACTATACACAGGGCTCTTGTGTATAATGTCACTGGTGATCCCTGTATTACCTGAACACTTACACTATACACTGTATACTATGTACAGAGCTCCTGTGTATAATGGCATTTATGGTAATATTAGTATTGTGTTTTTTTTATTAATGATCAGTATTGTAGTATTCAGTCACTATGTGATGGTAATATATGGTCTGGTCATGGTGTTGACGGTATTTGTTCCTTGTATGTGGTATTATTCAGTCACTATGAGGTGTTAATATATGGTCTGGTCATGGTGTGACAGAATTTGTTCCTTGTACGTGGTATTATCCAGTCACTATGTTATGATAATATGTGATAAGGTCATAGTGTGGTGGTATTTGTCCCTTGTATGTGGTATTATTAGTCATTTTTAAAAAATGTATGTGACACATTCCGATAAAGAAAAATATATCAAAAAGAGTATTGGGTATTATAAGAAATATTTAATAGGTTAGAGTAGAGTAGGGCCCGGTCAGAAGAGTCTACCTTGCCGTGGTAGTGGTTTAAAAATTCTTTTGGCTGAAACAAAAGCTGCTGGCTATTTGTGTGATATGGTGTTCGATGGGAACTGTTAATGTGTGTAACATCTCTGGCGGCGTGCTTGCATGGCTTACCATCTCCCACCATGCAAGACCGCAATCTTACCTATCAGGCCAGGCTGCACACTTTGCTCCAGTACCTGCTGTTTGTATGTCTCTTGTCTGCTGGCTTAGGGCGTCGGCGCTGTTGCTTCCTGATTCTTAAAGCTACAGAGTGCACAGTCCTAATGCTTCCCCAGCCTAATGCTATGAGTCACTGGATACTTAAACCCCCTCCACCCAGTAGGAGGCGCCTGAGCAACACTTCCTTACAGTGTGTTCTGTGCACCTGTGAGTTGCCAGGTCCTGTCCTGATTCTAGTCTATTTCCGCCACCCTGGGGGCTGAGTACCCAGGGCCGCTAACTGTATCTCTGACTTCTAGTCTGTTTCCGCCACCCTGGGGGCTGAGTACCCAGGGCCGCTAACTGTATCTCTGACTTCTAGTCTGTTTCCGCCACCCTGGGGGCTGAGTACCCAGGGCCGCTACCTGTATCTCTGACTTCTAGTCTGTTTCCGCCACCCTGGGGGCTGAGTACCCAGGCTCGTTCCTATATCTTGCTCCTGGTGCAGTTCCTGTCTAAACAGTGTCCTTGCCCGTTACATGTTTGTCTCTATGAACCTTCCCTTTTCCTGCAGTGTCTGAACCTGCACCTAACTCCTACTCGTTGTCTCTGTACTTCAGTTTGTGAGTTTTGTGTCCACTCGCTACTTCATTGTAAGTACCTTGTGTATCTGGTTCGCTTGTCCCCTTTCCCTGCCTCCGTATCTACCTCCTGTGTTTTAACTATCTTCCTGTATTTTCCAGTCTGTTCCATGTGAACAGAGCCCTGTCCTGTCTGCCAGCACCTTCTGCTCTGTTCCGCTCTACTTGCTCACAGCACCTGCGGTTTTGCTCCGCTCTGCTTGTTCACCGCACCTGCGGTTTTGCTCCACTCTGCTTGTTCACCGCACCTGTGGTTCTGCTCCGCTCTGCTTGTTCACCACACCTGCGGTTTTGCCCCGCTCTGTTTGTTCACCGCTCCGGCGGTTCTGCTCTGCTTGTTCACCGCACCTGCGGTTTCACTCTCCTCTGTTTGTTCACCGCACCTGCGGCTTCGCCCTGCTCTGTTTGTTCACCGCTACGGAGGTTCTGCTCTGCTTGCTCACCGCACCCGCGGTTTCGCCCTGCTCTGTTTGTTCACCGCTCCGGCGGTTCTGCTCTGCTTGTTCACCGCATCTGCGGTTTCGCTCTGCTCTGCTGTCCACCGCACCTGCGGCTCCGTTCCTGTGTCCCAGTCTGTACTGGTCCCTATCCTGCCTGCGTTCCTACCTGCCAGTACCCGCCGGTCTGCATACCAGCCGTGCCTGCCAGTGCCCACCTGTCTGCATGCCAGCCGTGCCTGCCAGTCCCCACCTGTCTTCATACCAACCGTGCCAGCAAGTACCAACCTGTCTGTATGCTAGCCTAACCTGCCTGTTCCTGCATTCCCCGGTGTGGATCAACAACTGTGACCGGGGTGTGACCTGGAGTAGCAGCTGGTCCCTCTGCTCGGTTCCTCCCTGGTTCACGGAGTCGACTGAGCCGCCGTGTGACCTTGGTCAGACCGAGTTGATACTTAGTTACGCCCCTCCAGGCACTCCTCGGTTCATGGTACAGTGGGATCACTAATCACGCTCATGCCAGTCTGCCCGGGCGTGTGCGTAACAGTTTGCTCAGGCCATGGTTCCCGTTAAGCCCCACGGCCCTTCGCTCTCAGAGACATTTGAATCCTTGTCTGGCGAATACGTGCACCAAGGAAATTTTTTTTCGCAAGCTGAGGTCCAGGCGATTTACGCACCAGCCCAAATGGATCTATCAGCACTCGTTCCTGCGGATCCACCACGGTACTATGAGGATCCAAAATGAAGCCGTGCATTTGTGGAGCAATGCATGCTGCATTTCAAATTCTATGCTCACTATTTTCCTACTGATCGGGTTAAAGTAGCATTCATGATGTCCTACCTAGCGGGTGATGCCTTGAAATGGATCACCCCCCTATGGGAAGCATGGGATCCTATCGTCTCTGACCTGCAGGCCTTCCTGGTGGCCTTTCTAATTGTCTTCGATGACCCTAATCCTGAAGCTTCTGCTAAAGCTTCCCTTCCCAATATCCTGGATCAGCCCCGATGGGTGATGTGTGTAGGTAGCCTACCAGTTCTCCAGCCTGAAGAGACTGCTGCCCACAAAGAATCCACACAGGATGACAATGCTCCACAGAATACTTCTCTTCCCAACCTCAAGAGGCAGTCCAGACGTGCAAGGCGTAGAGGTAAACCATCATGCCATGTTCTGTCCTCCAAAAGACCTCCTGTTCCCCAGCCTGTAGAGGCAGCTATCTGCACAGAATCCATGAAGGATGACTATGTTTGTCAGGCAAAGCACAGGCCAGAACTCAGTCACAAAATCGGATTGCGGTCCCGCTGCGGTTGTTTGGGACCCCCTGACTGTCTTTGTCCAGCGAAGGTTGGAGAATCCCAAGACATTAGGCCTGTAGGAGAGGCTGCCCTTGGCGTTAGTGTTTCCTCTCTACAGATGACCATGACTGTCTCCGTGGCAAGTGAAGGCCTGGGATTAACCGGATGTTTCGGGCTAAAAGCCTTGAAGAGTCGGTGTCTGATTCCCGTCCGACAACTCCAGAAGCCGGTTTGGGCATTGTCAGCGGAAGGACGAGCCCTACTCAGAAACAGTCAAAATATGTCTGTACAAATTAAGCTCCTGATTGGAGCATTACACATGAAGAAGTTCACATTCCAGGTGCTGTCTGGTTTACCCACAGGTCGTCCAGAGCCGAGAGATCTAGTGCCCGCTCAGGTCTGGAGATCCTGCATGGTGTTTCCTGGGGGACTGCTGAGGTGCAAGGGGTGTCCAGTCCCCATATCTTCAGGACGGTCAGCAGTTTCTTCTTCTTCTTCACCAGATCTGCTAGTCGCTGACTCGCTGTGCGCTGAAGTCTCCGAAGGAAGGGAAGCGGAGGCATTGTCCCCACACAGTCTCGACGATTGTACCAATGATCTGGCTTTAGGCACCGCCCTGCCTCGCAGACGTGTCATCTCAGAAACCAGACTGAAGTTGGTCCCTAAGCAAGGATCCTCCATCTCTAACAAATCTGGCAATAAGTCCACCAAGGCGGTGGCTACCTCCAAGGCTCTGCACCCCTCCAACCAGGCGGACGACCTCCAGTTGCCTCCTGAATCCTCCGGGGTGCTATCTGATAAAAAATGGAGAAAGACTTTTCTGCACCCTGTACCTGGTACTTTGCCCACTTCATCCAGTAAGCTTGGTAAAGTGTACGTCAAGGCGGTGGTTTCCCCCGAGTCTCTGCACCCCTCCAACCGGGCGGAGGACTTCCAGTTGTCTCCTGAATCCCCCAGGGTGCTACCTGATAACAAATGGAGAGAGACTTTTCTGCACCCTGTACCTGGTACTTTGCCCACTTCATCCAGTAAGTTTGGCAAAGTGTACATCAAAGTGGTGGTTAACCCCGAGTCTCTGCACCCCTTCAACCTGGTGGAGGACCTCCTGTTGTCCCGTGAATCCTTTGGGGTACTACCCGATATTAACAAGTGGAGAGAGACTTTCCTGTGTCCTGTTCCTGGCACTTCACCCACTTCCTCTGTTGCTGAGGATGGCTTGATGGGAGGAAGCATCCTAGTCACCAAGATGGTGAGACCAGTTTCGTTCCCTCTAGTGGACAGAAGAGGTAATCTTCTTGAAGAGAAGGATCGGCCTCCAAATTCTCTGCAGGAAATCCTTGCTGGCTTGAAGAAGAGGGGGTGTAAAGGGGGGGGGTACTGTAACATCTCTGGCGGTATGCTTGCATGGCTTACCATCTCCCACCATGCAAGACCGCAGTCTTACCTATCAGGCCAGGCTGCACACTTTGCTCCAGTACCTGCTGTTTGTATGTCTCTTGTCTGCTGGCTTAGGGCGTCAGCGCTGTTGCTTCCTGATTCTTAAAGCTACAGTGTGCGCAGTCCTAATGCTTCCCCAGCCTATTGCTGTGAGTCTTTGGATACTTAAACCCCCTCCACTCAGTAGGAGGTGCCTGAGCATCACTTCCTTACAGTGTGTTCTGTGCACCTGTGAGTTGCCAGGTCCTGTCCTGATTCTAGTCTGTTTCCACCACCCTGGGGGCTGAGTACCCAGGGCCGCTATCTGTATCTCTGACATCTAGTCTGTTTCCACCACCCTGGGGACTGAGTACCCAGGGCCGCTACCTGTATCTCTGACTTCTAGTCTGTTTCCGCCACCCTGGGGGCTGAGTACCCAGGCTCGTTCCTATATCTTGTTCCTGGTTCAGTTCCTGTCTGAACAATGTCCTTGCCCATTACCTGTTTGTCTCTATGTCCGAACCTTCCCTTTTCCTGCAGTGTCTGAACCTGCACCTAACTCCTACTCGTTGTCTCTGTACTTCAGTTTGTGAGTTTTGTGTCCACTCGCTACTTCATTGTAAGTACCTTGTGTGTATCTGGTTCTGCTTGTCCCCTTTCCCTGCCTCCGTATCTACCTCCTGTGTTTTAACTATCTTCCTGTATTTGGCAGTCTGTTCCCTGTCCTGTCTGCCAGCACCTTCTGCTCTGTTCCCCTCTGCTTGTTCACCGCACCCGTGGTTTTGCTCTGCTCTGCTTGTTCATCGCACCTGCGGTTTTGCTGCGCTCCGCTTGTTCACCGCACCTGCGGTTTTGCTCCGCTCCGCTTGTTCACCGCACCTGCGGTTCCGCTCTGCTCTGCTTGTTCACCACACCTGCGGTTTTGCTCCGCTCTGCTTGTTCATCGCACCTGCGGTTTTGCTCCGCTCTGCTTGTTCACCGCACCTGCGGTTCTGCTCCGCTCTGCTTGTTCACCGCACCTACGGTTTTGCCCTGCTCTGTTTGTTCACCGCTCCGGTGGTTCTGCTCTGCTTGTTCACCGCATTGGCGGTTTCGCTCTGCTCTGCTTGTTCACCGCATCTGCGGTTTCGCTCTGCTCTGCTGTCCACCACACCTGCGGCTCCGTTCCTATGTCCCAGTCTGTACTGGTCCCTATCCTGCCTGCGTTCCTACTTGCCAGTACCCGCCGGTCTGCATACCAGCCGTGCCTGCCAGTGCCCACCTGTCTGCACGCCAGCCGTGCCTGCCAGTGCCCACCTGTCTGCATGCCAGCCGTGCCTGCCAGTCCCCACCTGTCTGCATACCAGCCGTGCCTGCCAATACCCACCTGTCTTCATACCAGCTGTGCCAGCCAGTACCCACCTGTCTGTATGCCAGCCTTACCTGCCTGTTCCTGCATTCCCCGGTGTGGGTCAACAACTGTGACCGGGGTGTGACCTGGAGTAGCACCTGGTCTCTGTGCTCGGTTCCTCCCTGGTTCACGGAGTCGACTGAGCCGCCGTGTGACCTTGGTCGGACCGAGTTGATACTTAGTTACGCCCCTCCAGGCACTCCTCGGTTCATGGTACAGTGGGATCACTAATCACGCTCACGCCAGTCTGCCCGGGCGTGTGCGTAACAGTGTGTGATTGGTGAGGACCGGGTGCGGAAGTGGAGTTTTTCCAAGAGTGGGCGGTGGGACTGTGGAAGGTTTAAGGGGTGGAGGCGGAGCTTGGGTGGAGCCTGGGCGGAGTTTTAAGGGGCCTGGAAATTTTGCCAGTATGGGGCCCTGAAATTCCTAGTGGCAGCCCTGTGCTTGGGCAGTTCTTTTGTCCTAGTCTGACCCTGAATTGTTTACATACATGTTTGTAGCTCTGCATCTGTCTGTGTAACGGTGCATTGTGGTGTGAGGATACTTGAGGTTAGAACAGTCTGAGTGTAAAATCATATTTGGATGTTTGGGACATATTTACTAAATCTGTAAAGACTCTTTTGTATATGTCTAAGGTCTCATTCGGATGTCCGTGTTGCATGTACCTCTTGTATCCCTTTTTTTTTCAAGGATACAGCACATACCTCCTTATAATCTTTGGTGCTATTCACATGTCCGTCTTTTTTCACAGACCACGTTTCCTTGCAAAACTCATGGAGATGTCTGATTTTCTCTGGTGTCACAGATGAAAAGTACTAATCCATGTCTATGAATCCATGAAAAACACGTCCAGAGCACGGATGGCAGCAGTGTGCAGTCTGTGGGCTGTATAAATTTAACATTGCAAAGGATAGAAGAAGCTTTGTTATGTATCCATACGTGAAAAATTCTTATGACGCTGATGGTAAAAATGGACATATAGACCGTACACTGATGACACACAGACCGTATACTGATGATACCGGTACCATTTTTTCACGTATGTGTTTAATGAGGTCTTGGGGAATTCCATTTATTTTTTCTGTTTTAGGAAGAGACAAGTGGAATTAATGCACAAAACCGATCCTTTGTGTAACTTGCACAAATGGAAGCTTTTGGGTTTGCACATTAATTCCACCAGTCTGTTCCTAATATAGAAAAGACATTATAACCTCGCATTGGCCAAACATGTACATTTGAAAAAATACAGATGAAGTATTCAGAAGCACCGATGAGCCATTGACTGTGTTGGTCAGACATAGTGCACCTATGCTTATGTTAGACTCTCCTTACGCCAGGTATACGTTTAGTTATAAAACTATAGTAAAAACATCATCTACTAAACTGCTAAAAGACACATATACCTGGCATAAAGACAGTTGAACATAAGCATTTTTGGTGTGTTTGATTCCGTCTGCAGAGCGCTACCTTTGATTACATTTTTGTGTATTTTTCCAAATATATTCACTTGTTTGATGTTACAATTGTAATGTAAAAAAGCCCTTATTCTAGATTTGTACCACGTATTTAATTGTATCCGAAGTTTCTTACAGACAAGGATATGCACTGTATGTAAACAATAGGCTGTTTCAGATTTGTTTTTGTTATGTTTTAGAATGGTGGTAGATATATTTTTGTTATGATTGTGTAATGCTGTTGCTGCAACTGGTTGTCTGAGACATTAATTGGATTTGACACTGACTCTAAAATGCAGACTCCTGACTATTTGTACTATACTATATAGGATTTCAATGTTTTCACTCTCATCGTGCTCGTCACATATCTATTCAATTTGCATACAGCTGATCACAAGCCGATCTTTGTGGTAACAACTGAGAGAAGTGAAAGAAAAAGAGGACGGCTCGTGATTGTAAGTGTGCACAATGTGTGGAGTGGTCACGTGACAAGTGCAGTGAGTGTAAAAACATACAATTTGTATAACGCATAAACTGTAAGGATTGCATGCAATTTTCAAGCCACATACTTGTGATTATGACATTCAATTCTGTTCATATCTCTGTGTAGTAATCTCGCTTATGATCAAATATATATGATATACACATATACAGTACAGACCAAATGTTTGGACACACCTTCTCATTTAAAGATTTTTCTGTATTTTCATGACTATGAAAATTGTACATTCACACTGAAGGCATCGAAACTATGAATTAACACATGTGGAATTATATAGTTAACAAAAAAGTGTGAAACAACTGAAAATATGTCTTATATTCTAGGTTCTTCAAAGTAGCCACCTTTTGCTTTGATGACTGCTTTGCACACTCTTGGCCTTCTCTTGAATATTCATGCTCCTTAGTAGCGGTACACAGTGTATCAGCAGTGCTGCGGCTCCTGCTGCTGCCGGCTATCTCCTGTGCCTGCTGTTAAAGGGCATGACTATTCAACCTCTCTCCACGCCCATGGGCGTGGGGAGGGGTGAATAGTCATGCCCTTTAATGAGCGGGCACAGGTGATAGCCGGCAGCAGAAGGAGCCGCAGCGTGGCTCCATTGTGTGCCGGCTATGAAGGAGAGTGAAGTCACTGCTCCCCGCGCAGACAGACCCGGCGTGGGGAGCAGTGACTTCCGGCAGCTGATCTCTCCTTGTGAGCCGCGCATGGCAGTGACGTCATGCGCGGCTCACAAAGAGAGATCAGTGTGGGCAGACCGGACGCAGCAATGGAGGAGAGAGAAGAAAGGTGGGTAGGAGTGTTTATTTTTTTTTTAATGTGCAGCATGATGGGGATTAGGGGGACCATGCATACCAGGACAGGGATTAGGGGTGCCATGCATACCAGGACAGGGATTAGGGGTGCCATGCATACCAGGACAGGGATGAGGGGTGCCATGCATATCAGGACAGGGATGAGGGGTGCCATACATACCAGGATAGGGATTAGGGGTGCCATGCATACCAGGACAGGGATGAGGGGTGCCATGCCTACCAGGATAGGGATTAGGGGTGCCATGCATACCAGGACAGGGATAAGGGGTGCCATGCATACCAGGACAGGGATTAGGGGTGCCATGCATACCAGGACAGGGATGAGGGGTGCCATACATACCAGGATAGGGATTAGGGGTGCCATGCATACCAGGACAGGGATGAGGGGTGCCATGCATACCAGGATAGGGATTAGGGGTGCCATGCATACCAGGACAGGGATTAGGGGTGCCTTGCATACCAGGATAGGGATTAGGGGTGCCATGCATACCGGGACAGGGATGAGGGGTGCCATGCATACCAGGACAGGGATGAGGGGTGCCATGCATATCAGGATAGGGATGAGGGGTGCCATGCATACCAGGACAGGGATGAGGGGTGCCATACATACCAGGAGAGGGATGAGGGGTGCCATGCATACCAGGATAGGGATGAGGGGTACCATGCATACTAGGACAGGGATGAGGGGTGCCATGCATATCAGGATAGGGATGAGGGGTGCCATGCAGACCAGGATGGGGATTGCTGTGCCATGCATACCAGGATGGGGATTGCTGTGCCATGCATACCAGGATAAGGATTAGGGTGCCATGCATACCAGGACAGGGATGAGGGGAGCCATGCATACCAGGATAGGGATGAGGGGTGCCATGCATACCAGGATGGAGGGATGCCAGGCATACCAGGATGGGGACCACGTATAAAAGGAAGGGGGGGGGGGCATATATACCAGGATGGGGGATATTGTCAGAATTGGGGGACATTACCCCTATACCAGTGTCAGCAGAAGACCCCCTCCCCCTTAAAAGTGCATCATGACCACATTTTTGCTTACATTTTTTTTTTTTTCCTCCTCTAAAACCTAGGTGCGTCTTATGGTCCAGTGCGTCTTATAGTCCGAAAAATACGGTAGTTATACAATAATGTTATTATGATCTTATATCACTGTAATACGCTGCATCAACTACAACTAATGCTAAATAAATTACAATACTAATTCTTAGTCCTTTTAAATGATCAAACTCAATAATGTATATAGAATTACAAATGTGTATTCGATCCCAATATGAAATCAGGACCAACCACCGTTTTAAAAGCCTTGCTACCACTGTTGTTTTATGCAGCAGCCAGAGGTAAGCAGGTCAAGATGGTCAGACGGAACTTGTGGGCCAGTGCTAAGTGCTTGCCCCCCCAGGCTAAAATTTGCCAGCCAGTCACTGCACCTGAGCACTATGCACCGAGCTTAAAGGACCTCAATCTGGGTTCTGATGTTTCACCCATGCAATGCCTTGGTTTGCTGTGGGACATTAAACAGGACACTTTCACATTCCAAGTATCATCCTGAGATAAACCCTTCACCAAAAGTGAAATCTTATCTGTCATGAATAGTATCTATGATCCTCTTAGGTTCATAGTACCCATCACCAGTCAAAGCTAGATACTACTGAGACAGTTTACCGCTGAGAACATGGATTGGGACACTCGGCTACCATCCCAGAAACAAAAAATTTGGGAGACATGGAAGAAGTCTCTGAAGGTTCTAGAACATCTCCAAGTCCAAGCAGATTATTGTGAAATCTAAAGATGTCCCATGACTTGGAAATCATACAGTATTGTATTGTTGCTGTTGTGTTGCTGTGCAATAATGTTTGCCTTTTAGAAGTTTGTCCTGCCTCTCTCCCTGTCTCCCTCCCTAGGTCTGATGTCAGCAACCCCATTCTTTTTTTTTTCCTCATTCTGTGTCAGACATCTTAGGAAGTACATGTCTTGTAGCTCTGGTTCACATTAGTCTTTTTAACATATTGCAGCTGTTACTGCTACTGTAATTGTGCATATCTACAAGAATTCAGCTTGCAAATAAGCCTTCTCCTGGAATCTTCATACGTGTTTCCTGCAGTCGAGTCAAGCTATCTGATAAAATCTCATCGTGTGAGTAATAGTACATAGAGGCAGCCTAGAAACAATGTCTATAGATTGCCCTAGACTTGCAGCCTATTTATGGAGTCAGAATATCCATAGTATCTGCTTTATGCCATAGCATGGAACTGGAAAAAAATACTAAACAAAATACTGAAAACATAATATAAATGATTATATTGCATATGTACAATATTCAAGATCATTTTGCATATCCACAACCCCAAGTTGCAGAGCAGGACTTTTCATACAATCTCCAAGTAGCGAGCATTAGGCAATGATAAGTAAGTATGACATCAAGCATTCTTTACTTCAGTAAATAAATACAAGCTTTGAAGCTTCTCACCAGGAATTCTAGAATTACTTAGATGCATAAATGTATTAATAATACACATTCTCAAATATCCAAAGCACCCAGACAGTTAACATACATAAGTAGGCTGATCTAACATTTTCCACTGTTCATTGCCATATAATTCAATTACTGCATTTTCAGTGTAGGCAGTGGGATGTCTAATTGATGAAGCTATTGTAGCATACATCTGTAGTCACTGGTGAGTGATCGATATGAAAGGCATATCTGGAGAATTTTCTGGCTATACAATATCACTAAAAATAAGTGAATAGTTTCTAATATGTATAACATAATAATATAAATGAAGATTTTAGAAGAGCTTTTAGCAGCTACAATTGTGTTGTTGATGGAAGATGATGAACAGGATTTGGTTGTTTTTTTGGCATATGTCACAGATTCAGTTTCTTCAATCTGTCATATTAAGGCACCAAATGTTTCCTTCTGCAGCAGATGGGCTGTGCGTATAAGAGGGCCTTTCAGTCTCGGATTACCTGTAACAAGGCTTACATGACCCAATCAACCTGCTGGCTGTCCACTACAGAGAGAAGAAAAGGACAATTAAAGTACTAATCCAGTTTTATGCCTAGCGGTGTCAGGACTGAAATGTCCAAGTTATTGCTTTTTAACCCTCTGTTGTATATCACATTATAGCACATGCTTGTAAAGTAATCTAGTTTTACCAATACTAACATTATAAAGGTAATTTGAAAAATGAAATAATGAGATTTGTATCCAAACATGAGTAAAGACCTGGAAGATAAACTTTTTATTCTCAAAATAATTTGGTTGTGTATAAAGAATTTTATTGTTGTAACATTTTGAAGAAGTATTGCTCTTTCCTATTGTGCAATCAGTTATTACAATGAAATATGAACATTAAATTAGGTGTCAAAATATTAGACAAGAACAACATAAGACATTAGTTGTAGCACTTTGACATTTAGTAATATCATATCCTTTTTCATTATGTATGTCAAAACTTGCAAAATGTTGTAATAACACCACCTGGTATTTAGAATATCACCATGCTATAAGAAATAGCACTACATACCCAACATCCTTCCTTCCTTTCTTCCTTCCTTAATTCTTTCTGAGGTCCATGTGTCCTCCTGTCCACCGCCTCTTACTTCTACAACCACAGCTCTTTCCACTATCCCCATTAAAATACATGCTGAGCTGAGCATTGATGTGTATGGTGAACTCATATAATCATTGGTTGAACGAGCGTTTGGCTGGATTCTTTCTAAGATACAGTATATGGGTACCTTTAATAAGCAAAATGCTCCTGAATTTCTTCACACATTTTTGAAGTGGGTTTAGAAATGGGGCTTGTCTAAAAGATGTCCTAAAATGTACCAAATTTATTAATACCATGTGCCATTATTTTAGTACAAAACGTTAGTATATAGTTGTTTCTCATCAGTCTGGGCTCCAGGGTCCAGCGTTTCGTCAGCCTTCAGATCGGCCATCTTTCTCTGCTGTTCTTCATGTCTACACGACTAATGTAGACTGTATCCTCTTTAACCTTCTGACAAACCCATCTATACTTGTGGATACTCTTCATTTTTAGTCTGTGACAACACCAGCTTAACTATACCGTTGAATATCTCTGCCATACCACTGGGTACCCCTCATTGGATTCTGCGACAATACTGGCTGTGCTTTACCAATACTTAACTTTGCCATTCTGCTATGCCGGTTCTACATTGGATTCTACAACAAATACAGCTATGTTACACTGAACCTCATGGCAAATAGAGCTCTGCTTCTCCAGTTGCCATTGTTCCAGTTTCGCCATTATCATTCCATCTGCACCAATGCTCAACTGCACCAATATTACTATTCATGCTGCATTAGAACTTCTGTCCTCGCCATAGGACTTCAAGAATCCACCTCACCAAGTAAGATCTAAAATAGATAGTTAGTCGTGGGTGGTGTAAAATGCTGTCTGACCACTATTCATGGAAAAAACATATGGGAAACATTGTAAACATTTTGTGTCATCCACATGTGCTGCTGAAATTACTTCCAAACTAAGTGATAACCAAGCATCACTAAACGCACTTACCTTCATCCCCACCGATGACCAAGGTATTAATTCCTGGAATCTGAACATGTGTCTGTGTCCATTTTATCTCGATCACCATTGCAACGATTTTTATGATGCAGTATTTCTAATACTGTCTAAAATTTTACAGAACTTGATATAATATAATATAACAATCTCTTAAAGCTAAAACACCTTTTTCTGAACTTCATTCTAGAGTATCACATTGCACCTGCTCAGAATAGTGGTTTTATCAATCATTTTGTACCCACAGGTCAGATACGCAGCTGTCAGTGTTATTTATATGTACATAATATAGTCGTCATATGTGACCTATTTATTATTTATATGACGTCTTCTTTAGTTATTGTTGCAGTCTATTCAGCTAAAAGGTTAATGACACAGATGACATCAGAGGTCTTGGTGAAGGGCTCTACTCTGCTGCAATGTTGACTTTTTAGTTAATCTTCCTATGCATGAATATTGATGTGTGCATTCCAGCATAAAATCCGCTTGGGATTGTCACCTCAATAACGCAAATTTAGGAAACCCTGCAATGTACTACTGTTGTTCGATTCGATTGTCTGGTCTGTAAGTGAATTGCCTCTTCAGAGAAAAAGAGGTCTTGAACTCTATAGCGCCACCTATTGGAAGCAGCAGTCCTACAAGTCACAATCAACCCTTTAACGAGTCATGCAATATGACTTAGGAAAAAAGCCAAATCAGAATCTCAATTTGAGTTCAAGTCCTCTTTTTCTCTGAAGAGGCAATTTGCATATTAAATTTCCCAGAGGACCATTGCATGGCGACTAAGCCTCCTTACCTTGACAAACCAGTGCCGGTATGTCACTCTCCACAAGGAGAAACGTTACCCCTTAGACCTCAGTCCAGAGCCTCTCATCTAGCCAAATCAGTTCTCAGTACTTTGCACTGATGAGGGCCAACAGTCCGAAACACCGTGTCTGCAAACTGAGATTCTGATTTGGATTTTTTCCTAAGTCATATTGCACGACTCGTTAAAGGGTTGATTGTGACTTGTAGGATTGCTGCTTCCAATAGGTGGCGCTATAGAGTTCAAGTCCTCTTTTTCTCTGAAGAGGCAATTTGCATATCTGGTCTGTAATAAACTCGAACCTTAGTAGATTAATACAGTACCTTCTCTACAGATTTACGAATGCAGAACCCAGTAATAGGATACTTAGACCTCTTTTTTTTCCAAATTCTCAAAAGGATAGTTGGGTGAAAGTGAGGCAATGTAGTAGAGGAGGAAGTGTCTTAAAAAAAAAATCTTAAAGCAGGAACTACCATTGTTAAGTACACACTTTTGCTAAGTTTCAGGATCTGAATGTATATACATACAAGCCCAAAAATTAACATGTAGTGTCTTGGCAAAAATGCAGCAGGGCTCAAAATACGCACGTAAAAAAAGAAGAGTTTTGGAAAAAAATTTGTACTGGTGCTGTAAACGCTGCGTATTTAAGGCACCATATACACTCTGTAAAGCGAGCAGAAAAATGTTACATGTGAACAAACCCTAAATACAATAAAGGCCCCGTCACACTAAGCGACGCTACAGCGATCCCGACAACGATACGACCTGTCAGGGATCATTGCTGCGTCGCTATGTGGTCGCTGGCGAGATGTCAAACAGTCAGATCTTCCCAACGACGCAGCAGCGATGCGGCGACCTGTAACGATCTGTATAACAATGCACGCCTATGTGTTTCTGTGTCTGAGTCGTCAACAAGGTCGTTGGTAAGGTGTCAAACACACTGATGCATGCTACCCAGCGGGACCTCAACGATCAAAGAAATGTCCAGACCATTCCGACACGACCAGCGATCTCACAGCAGGGGCCTGGTCGCTGCTAAGTGTCAAACGTAGCGAGATCGCTACTGAGGTCGCTGTTGTGTCACAAAACTTGTGACTCTGCAACGATCTTTCTAGCGATCTCGCTTAGTGTGAAGGGGGCTTAAACCTTTTGTTAGCTGATGTATTAATGCAGTGTTCAGGAGGGATGTGAACTTGTAGAAGTAAATACAAGTCAGGTCTGTTGAGATGAGCCATGGAGTTTAGAGGCTTTATAACTGAACCCTTATGTCCCCGGGGACAGGGAACAGCCAACACACACTATTCATCCTCACAGCAGGGATTTCTACGTGACTCAGCTTTTTCCAAATCACATCATACTAAAAGATTTATGATTTGACCCCAAGCTTTCTTGTAGCCACTGAGGGTAAACAATCATGGAGTTCTCGGCAGTAGCTGCATATAAGAAATGTTCCTTTCTCTGACCATTTCAATTCACAACTTGTATTGTACGTTTGTAAGATACTTTTTTCAGCCAAATCTGATTTGTACCATTGTAAAACTCTAAAAAGTGAATCAAAACATTTACAACCGAAAATGGTTATTCAGACCCTTGTAGCCTACATCCGGTAAGTAGCCCAGTAATGGATGTACATTTGCAGTCTGATGTTTTAAAAAACCTGGTGAGTTTAGGAAAAAAACTAAATAAAACCCACACCCCCTTCTCTTCCATGCCCATTTCAAGCCTCTATTGTGAGGCGCAGATTTTTCTGTCTTAATCGGGAGGTTTCCGCTTTTCAGGAGAGTTGACAAGTATGCAGTATATTAATAATATAATAATAATCTTTTTATTTATATTATTATTATTATATTAGCTAAGATCCCCATTTTGCCAAAAGTTTGTAAAAGAAGTAACCCATCATTTAAACACAGCACACTTCTATGACGTCTATTTTCTAAATGCTATCTCTAGGATACTTGGTAATTTTTTTTTAATAAATACTGTAGAGTGAACATTTAGTTTTGGCATTTAGGAAAGGTTGTCGCTGACAGCTACTTTCAAAGTAGCATATTATTAATCGTTGGAGTTAACTTGTCCATCAGCAAATGACTGCCGAAGATTTACTGAAAATACCTACAAAATGTGTTTGATCCAATTTACAAAGAAAAGCAAAGGGCTCTATAGGACTGCCAGTCATTGTTTTATATGCCTTGGCATCTGAAAATAAGTACTGCGTCATCTATAAACTGTGGGTTAGGAACTGCCAAGCCTTTAATTTGTTAGAAAGGCAGACATGGAACAATTACTTTTGCCATCATTCATCGAATTGGTATCCGTTTCAGAATATAGGGAGGTAGAACGTGAGAGTTTAACATTTGGCATTAAATATCATCCTAGAAAGTCAAAAAGCGAGAGTCAGCAATCTACAGTTTCTCTAAAGTTTTGCTTTTAGTTTCTCATGTATTTTCTTGAAAAAGTATTTTTGCCTTGATACTTGACATGATATTCTGAATTTGTATAACAATGCCATAAAATGTCACCAACTAAAACTATCTTGAGGAAAGAGGACCCTCGTGGGCAGGGTCCTCTTTCCTCCTGTACCAGTCGGCAACTTGTATTGTTTAAGATTATTGTACTTGTTTTTTATTATGTATACCCCTTTTCACATGAAATAAACGGCGCTATAATAATAAATAATAATAATTGGACACTACCATATAGTCTGGGTAGTAATAATGGCATCAGATGTAACTACCATAGTGTCCATACAGTGGCAAAAAAAAAGGGCCCAGATTCGTCATTGGCATATTTTTAAACTACATTTTTCTGTTTTTGTCTTGTGGTTGATGTTGACGATTTTTTTGCCACATTTTTCAACATTTTTCAAAAATGGTCTTTATTTTTGTCTGTAACCTTTTTTTATGACTTTAAGAGCAAAAAGTCACAAGTTTTGCAAAATGGTGTAAAAGTAATACTAAAATATCTGGAATACATAAAATCACTTCGGTGGTGGAGGGTTCTGCGGTAGATTTGCAACAATTTGTAACTTTTCGAAAAGTCACAAATGATCAATTAGGAGAAAACATTTGGAAATCATAAACTCCACTCAAAAACAAAAAAGAAAAAACAACAACAGGTGAACCCATATAAAATAGACTTCAAAAAGCCGCAAATTAAAAGAAGAATTAGGCGAAATGAAAACAGGCAAAAACACCAAAAACTAGACAGAGAACAAGTGCAAATTTTTCCAATTGGTCCTCTCAGCTGCACCAATGCCACTTGTTTGTGCTGCATTAGAATTGTTCTCCTGAACAAAGGACTTCAAGAATAGCTAGCCATGGTGGTCTGCTGTCTGACGACTACTCAGGGAAAACCAATAGGGGAAGCATTGCATACATCCTTTTTCATCCACACGTATGGTTGAAATTGCTGGCAAACTATAAGAGCAGTGCTTAGCCATGCAACACGGACCTACTTTGCTTCATTCCTACCAATGCCTAAGGTTTTAATTCCTATAATTTGAACATGCCTGTGTCCATTTTATCTCGACCACTAATCATTTGTATAATTCATTTCAATTCAAATTATGCACAAATGAAAAACAGGTGAAAAACACCAAGAAATATACAAAAAAAGGGCAAATTCAATAATAAATCGGCCCCTAACGCTCTGTTCATGTGCCCATGTTCCATGTTTGGAAAAGACAAAAGGAGTAAGTGATCAATTGCATAATTTTCATCAGTTATGCAAAGGGCCCCTTTTGATTATTATGGGGTCCATTTGGTGTCCACTGTCCATCTTTTAGAATGGTAAAAAAGCATAGGGTCAGCCAGAGCTAAGGTATCCTGCTCGACAATAGGTGCGGAACCTATTTAGGGACAATAGGGGAGTCAGGGAGTAGTTAGATCTGCTTAGGGGTCTCCACTCCCCCTTTCCCTAGTTGCTGAGCTTTCCCCCTTTTCCCATCGTCATACGCTGGGTTCTTCCCATACCTAGCATGACATTATCACCAGCTTTTAAAACAAAAAAAAAAAAAAAGTTTTTTTTTTTTGTGTGTGTGTTTTTTTTCCGTGTTGTTATGGATCCCGTTTCGGTGCTGGGAGAGCAGCTTCGGATTTTGTCACTGGAGGTGACTGGAGGGGTTATGGTGAATGCATCGGAGGTGAATGCCTGTAGGTTGGTTCGTTCTTTCCATGCCTCTCATCCAGAGAAACCTGGTCCTGAGTGTCCAGAGGCTCGTAGAAGAGGGGGTACTGACACGGCTGTGTCAGGTTTGACAGACAGTCATTCTGGATCCGGCTGTAGAAGGTCACTGCGCTTGGCCTTACAGACACCTTTTTGATCCTTTCATCATCCCTCCCTCTCTAGGAACCAGTGGTAATCTCCACCTTCTGCTTCTAATTGACACACCTTTGTTGGATCTTTAAACACACTCAGTTTCTCCAGATACTTGCTTGTGATAGAGTAAATTTCTTTGTTCAGGTGTGAATTGTAGTAGTCGACTAGATTCTCCTTGGAGTTCCTTTGTGGACATCTCTCTGGTGTCTTCTCAAAGCTAAGTGTATCCCCCTGTATGTTTCCCTTGTTTGTCTTTAGTTGCAGTGGGGCTGACTAGTGCTCATCCATCCCCCTCCCTACTTAGGGCCTAGCTCTAGGGTCAGCCAGGGCTAAGGTATCCTGCTTGGCGATAGGTGTGGAACCTATTTAGGGACGATAGGGGAGTTAGGGAGTTGTTAAATCTGCTTAGGGGTCTTCACTCCCCCTTTCCCTAGTTGCTAGGTTTTTGCCCTTTTCGCATTGTCGTACGCGGGAATCTTCCCATACTTAAATTGACAGGACCCTCTGCTAATGTCTAGAATAAAGTGGACGGGTATTGTCGATTCTAAAGCCTCGAACTGGAAAAGGAGCTGTGAAGAAATAGAGCTGACGTGTCATATATTTTATGTGTTTTATCTCTCCGACTCCCACCACTTCTTGGTGTACACCATACAAACCTTTAATAATGACAAGCTGGAAGGCTGTATCGTTGCTTTAATAAAACCTGCTAACTTGGGGAAATAGGGTCATCCTACAGTGTGGCCATAATTCTATGTCCTGATTTGGCTTTGGTTCGCTAGGTATGCTTTTCCAGTAACAAACTATTTTTATCCTGTACATAAAATGCATCGTCCACTGTAGAGTTAATGGCTTTCACGCACAGGACACAATGTATTAGTCGGGGCCTGTTATGTTCAGTTATACCCAGGAGAGCAAGCCTCCTACTACTGTAAGGCCTGAAATTCCCCAGACTGATTAACTAATGGCTGATAAGTCACCCAGTCACAGACTGCTTAGTAAACTTTTAATTGCTGACAGATGACAAAAACTGCATGGACAAGGACGGAGGTACTTCTCTTCAATAACTTGCAGCTGTGCACTGAGAGAAGAACCTGACAGTGAGGTTTTTTTTAAAGCAATAGCTGCTTATTATTGCACATCATGTCTTCATTAGAGATTACAATGTATCAGAGCCATTATCTGCCTGCGTAGATTTGGCTACTTAGCTTCAGACTTGCTCTATCCTGACTTCTGTGTGAATGGAATTGGAAAATTGACAAATATGACCTATTTATAAAGACCCATTTAGACAGGCCGATTTCGGCCTTTTATTGAGCACCAAACAGATATATACAAGTTGAGTGGTGCTCATTTAGTGGCGGAGGAAACGTGATAGGAACAGAATAATAGGTAACACTATGGTTACCATTCAGCATCATATTATGGGCAGCACACTCCCTCTTTACTCAGGACAATTTGTTCAGGCCACATGCACATGTTCAGTATTTGGTCAGTGTTTTACCTCAGTATTTGTAAGCCAAAATCAGGAATGGGTGATAAATACAGAAGTGGTGAGGTGTTTCTATTATACTTTTCCTCTGATTGTTCCACTCCTGATTTTGGCTTACACATACTGATATGAAATACAGAACATGTGAACATGGCCTTAAACTAGTGTTTTTGAAAGTGCAGGACACGTTCACACATTCAGTATTTGGTCAGTATTTTACATCAGTATTTGAAAGCTAAAACCAGAAGTGGGTGAGAAACGCAGAAGTGGTGACGTGTTTCTATTATACTTTTCCTCTGACTGTTCTACTCCTGATTTTGGCTTATACATACTGATTTAAAATACTGACAAAATACTGAACATGTGAACGAAGCATTACAATGTTTTTATTCCAACATAAATTATCCAGTCACCCAAAGAACAAGCATTCACCGATTATGCTCTATATAGTACAATGCACTCCCCATAGTATAATGGTTTCCTCATAGTCCTCCATACAGTATAATGCAGACCTCATAGTCATCCATATCGTACAATACACTCCCCATAGTATAAAGCACCCCATAGTCCTTCATATAGTATAATGCATTCCCCATAATCCTCCATACAGTATAATGCACCCCATAGTCCTAGATACAGTATAATGCAGTTCCCATATAGTACATATAGTATAATGCACTCCCCATAGTCTTTGATAGAGTATAATGCAGCCCCTATATAGTATAATGCTGCCCCATATAGTGCATATAATAAAATGCACTCCACATAGTCCTTGATAGAGTATAATGCAGCACCCATATAGTACATATAGTATAAAGCACTCACCATAGTCCTCAATAGAGAATAATGCAGTTCCATAGAGTATAATGCAGCCCCTATATAGTACATATATTATAATGCACTCCCCATAGTCCTCGATAGAGTATAATGCAGCCCCCATATAGTATAATGCATCCCCCATTTAGTACATACATTATAATGCACTCCCCATAGTCCTCAATAGAGTATAATGCAGCCCCCATAGAGTATAATGCAGCCTCATATAGCATAATGTAGCCCCACAGAGTGTAATGCAGCCCCACAGAGTGTAATGTAGTCCCACAGATTATAATGCAGCCCCATAGAGTGGCTAACATAGAACAACATTTCAAAAAACATCGCGGAAAAAAAGATGCAGCCTTACCAACACCAAGTCAGCTAACCAATGCATCAGCAGAATGCAGCAGACCCCCATGATAAAGGCAGGAGCAGCACAGGTGCAGAATACTGATGCAACAGCCACTCACTACTTAGCAATTCATGGAAGGGGTGGCTGTGTAGTATTACCATCCATGGTCTGGTGGTATTTGTATGTGGTATTATTCGGTCACTATGTGGTGGTAATATGTGATCTGGTCACTGTGAGGCATTATTTCTCCCTTGTACATGGTATTATTCTGTCATTATGTGGTGGTAATACGTGGTCCTGCCATGGTGTGACGGTATTTGTCCCTTGTATGTGGTTTTATTAGGTCACTATGTGGTGGTAAATGTGGTCTGGTCATGGTGTTGTAATATTTCTTCCTTGTACATGGCATTATTCAGTCACTATGTGGTGGTAATATGTGACCAGGTTATGCTGTGGCAGTATTTGTCCCTTGTATGTGGTATTATTCGGTCACTATGTGGTGGTAATATGTGATCTAGTCATGGTGTAACGGTATTTGTCCCTTGTATGTCGTATTATTGGTCATTTTAAAAAAAATGTATGTGATATATTTCCCTAAAGAAAAATAAAGAAAAATATACCTAAAAAGAGTATTGGGTATTTTAACACAGTTTTAATAGGTTAGAGTAGAGTAGGACCCTGCCAAAATTGTCTACCTTGTCTTGGTGGCTGCTTAAAAAATCTTTTGGCCAAAACAAAAGCTGATGGCTATGTATGTGATATGATGTTCTATGGGAACTGTAAATGTGTGATTGGTGAGGACGTGGTGCAGAAGTCAAGTTTTTCCAAGAGTGGGCGGTGGCACTGTGAAAGATTCAAGGGATGGAGGCGGAGCTGGGGTGGAGTCTGGGCAGCGTCTTAAAAATTTTGCTTGGCCCTGAAATTCCTGGTGGCAGCCCTAATCTTGTGTATTAGTTTAATAAAGGCTACATCTGTACATATATGGCTTAATAGCAAATCTAATTGAACCTTTTCAAAAGATGTCCAAATTTCTAGAATAAACCTCTGATGAACTGCTACCATGCTCCTTCATGTTTGCCCTTCAACTGTGTCCTGTGTAAAATCATCTTTGGAGTTAAAGAATGACGACCTGAAATAAGGAATTGAGATCTATTTTTATTTTAATTGCAATCTATTTCCTTCTAGTAATGCTTCTGGGCAGAATGTTAAAAATGCCTATTTATCAAACTACACTAATGTCAAGAAATTCCTTTGAGGTTTATCCTAAACACAAATAAAGAAAAAACTTTTTGAACCTACAATATTCTTTGCATTAGCTGTAAAAAAACAAGGAAAAAAAGTTTGAATGATTGAAAGAGCAGGCAATGTCCACCCTTTAAGCCCTTTTTTGCTTGCATTTTTCTTGTCATGAGTAGGAGCTGTGCTGCAGTAACTGAGAATAGTCACAGTACGCTGTATAGAGTCGTGTGCCGGCTCTGTATGCATCAATGGATCTAAAACATGAAATAAGGTAACTTTAGGGATAGTATTGATTAAAAATACCCCACTGTTCTGTAAACAGCTTCTATGCAGAGCATTGTGATTCCATGAATACAGACTATCAACAAACTATACATGGTTTTATGCTGAAATTATAATCTATTCCTTCTGTTCTGTACTGCTAATCTACGAATGTAATCAAGCAAGAAATAAGCGCCAGATAGAAGGAAGAACGACTGTAGAATCTCACTACATAGGGTCTATAACCAAGTTAAAGTGGTTTTCCGGTCTTAAGCTTCCAGTCTGCAGACACTCTATGTGACTGTAGACTTGTGAATCCTCACATTGGACGCACCGCACGCTGTGAGAATTCTCCAGTGCCGGGAGTCGGCAGTCATGTATGCGGTTTGCATACTTCCGGGCACATTCCGACTAGACTGTTTCCGGCCTCGCTGAATACACTTACATTACCCATCAGGTCGGCATGTGACCGCATGTATACAAATCACATAAATGCGGTCACGCACGTGTCGCTTCCTGCGCCGGCACCGGAAAATCCTCACAGTGCGCGCGATATGAGGAGTCACAAGTCTGCAGTAAGACAGATTTAGGGGGCGCTGCTTTTATTTTTTTTAAGTCTAGCTTCAATTGCTTAATTTTGCCATTAAATGCATTGTAGCAATAAAAAGTATAGCAGCACCCTTACTTACTTATAGCGTTGACATAGGTGGGGCAGTAACTCTGAACATTGATTCGATATTTTATATTTTAGCAAAATAAAAAGTGAATGACTGGATTGTTTTGACAAATATATAGTGAAATACCATTCATATAAAATGTTCACAAGCTAAGACATCACATTAGCCTGATATGTGCTTCATCAGCAGCTTTTGACACCCCAGGCCATATACCTCTCACCTGTCATTTTGCTGGGGTTTCACTCTGCTCTTTGGGTGTTTTACTATTAAGGATGGTGTCTATCACATATGTAATATCACATTCTTATACTGGATGTTCCCCTAATTTTTAGCCATGTGCTGTGTACAAAATATTACAGTAGATATGAAAATGCAGGGTGCTCAGGTATAAGCTCATCAAGGAACCTGTCATGTAAAAAACGCTATTAACCTGCCAATATGGGGTTAATTAGCAGGTTAATAGCGTTCTAAAGCTTCCTGGCACCCGCACAGAGATCCCCGCAGCCAGTAACCATGAGCCAACACTGACTGATATCTGGCTCTACAGTGCATCATACATAACCGGATGTTAGTCAGTGCCAGGGCGTGGTTTCAGCCGCTGCTCACTGTGCACTGATTGGTGACTGAAGCCACACTGGCCCTCCCCTAAGACTGAAAGCCGAAAGCTCCCAGGAAAAAAGTTCAATTCCTCCCAGCAGCAGGTGTCACGGCACTGTAGCAAGATATCCCTGGGCTAGAGGCTCCTTCTCTATGCCTCAAGCTAGAGGGTGCCCTAGTCTCTCCCTGCTCTGATGCCAGGGCCACGTGCCTTGCTGTGCTCCTATTTCAACCATTATCTGTCCCCTCCACCACCCAGGGAAGTGGGGAGTAGAAGTATATAAGAATACACCAACCTGAAAAACAAGGAAAGACAGACAGGGTTAAATGAAAATACCAAGTATACAAAAATGCACTCACAAACAACAGAATGGAACACTGAGGAGTTAAGGAAGAAAGAAACCAAATAGAAGAGGATGAGGATTCGCACACAGACAAATCACCAAGCAACAGTCTTCTGAACAACTGTTCAAACGCCACCTCCAACAACAGCACCTCCAACTCCAGAACTAGGCAGTATGAACTAACACTGGCAAATCCTGATTGCCAGAAGCGAGTATATATAGCAAAGGGGAGTGGCCAACTCTGAACAGCTGAGACCATCAAAGCAGGAAAGCTCCAGCTCTCAGTTGAACAGATTAACCCCTGTGCTGCTAGCAGAAACCTGCACCATTTAATATGATGGTGAAGTGCTTCTAATCAGTGCAGGAGTACGTTAAATCAGACCGTGGTCTTCTGGCCCCTCTCTGGCCGTGGTAAACCCGTGACAGCAGGGCTCTCAGTGTGGGTGCCAGTCAGCTTCAGAATGCTATTAACCTGCAGATTAATCCATATCAAGCAGCAAGGTGGCTCAGTGGTTAGCACTGCAACCTTGCAGTGCTGGGGTCCTGGTTTCAATCCCACTAAGGACAGCATCGGCAAGTAGTTTGTATTTTCGCCTCGTGTTTGCGTGGGTTTCCTCTGGGTACTCTGGTTTCCTCCCACACTCCAAAGACATACTGACAGGGAATTTAAATTGTGAGCCCCAATTGGGACAGTGTCGATAATGTCTGTAAAGCGCTGCGGAATTAATGGCGCTATATAAGTGAGTAAAATAAATAAATATTGGCATATTTTTTACATGACAGTTTCCCTTTAAAGGGAATCTGTCAGTAGGAACAGGCTTAGGGGCAATCCTATTACAATGTACAAATATATGAGAGGCAGTAAAGAAATCTTTCTAATGAGGAGCAATCTCTATGTCTAGAGGATAGAAGTTTTTATCATAATCACAGACATAGATTCTTTACTGTAAGAGCAGTGAGACTATGGAATACTCTGCCACGTGATGTTGTAATGGTTGATTCACTACAAAAGTTCAAGGAGGGCCTGGATGCCTTTCTTGAAGAATATAATATTACAGGTTATGGGTGATAGATTCTGTGATGGGACGGTGATCAAGGGAACTAGTCTGATTGCTGTATGTGGAGTCAGTAAGGAGTTTTTCCCCTAATATGGAGAAATTAGTGTCTGCCTCATGGGCTTTTCACCTTCCTTGGAATCAACATGTTAAGTGTACCTTCAGTCTTAAAAACGATGAAACTATCAACCATCCTAAGCCGTCTATATGGTCAGGCAGGTCATAGAAAGTTGAATAAAACGATACCTTGATACCTGCGATCCAATGTCTTATTGGAGAGAAATCTACATTTTTTTTAATATGTAAATGAGCTGTTAAGATCCATTTGCCAGATATAGCTCTCCCTGAGAATCTGCCTCCAGATCTTATTTTAAATTAAAGGGGGTGTTACCAGTATGAGACATATAGCTCAGGACAGTAGACTGTCAGTCATTACATGAAAAGGAAAATAGTAGAAAGCATCCAGCGGGTGATGAAGTTGAAAACATCTTTATTCTGCCATACACGGGATGTGATGTTTCGACCTGTCGCATGATGTTTGAAAAAGACCTGTGACATCGGGTCGCAGATATCAAGGTATCATTTTATTCATCTTTCTATGACCTGCATGCCCATATAGATGGGTCACAGGTCTTTTTCAAGCAACCTGTAACAAGTTGAAACGTCACATCCTGTGTATGGCAAAATAAAGATGTTTTGAACTTCATTACCTGCTGGACGCTGCCTACTATTTTCCTGTGCATGTTGTATCCAAGTGGGTTCCTTGAATTCTGGACCTTGCGTCTTTATACAGAACTAACAAATAAAGCAGCACTCTACAACGCTAAATATGCAAACATGAAATATATAAAATTTGAATAGAATTACTGCTGTAGAAAATAGAAATAAATGAGAAATCTTAGCGCATAAATAGGCCAATTCATGTGTACCTGGTAGCCTTGTTAATTTTTTTTATACAGGAGAATGCCCTGATCTGCTCTTTTGTCCTTTGAAGAGTGCTGCAAGCTAACCATACACATTTGATGTCAGCCATCACATGTCTCACACTGGTAATACTCCAATTTAAAATAAGCTCTGGAGGCAGATTGTCAGGGAGATCTGTGTCCAGTGCGTAGATCTTCTTAACGGCTCATTTACATATTAGAAAAATGAGCATTTCTCAGGAATAAGACATTAAATCACAGATATCAAGGTATAATTTTATTTAAGTTTCTGTGACCTACATGCCCATATAGACGGCTTAGGAGGGTTAATCCTACTGACAGAGTCCCTTCAACCCCTTCACCCCCAGCCTGTATTCACTTTCCTGTCCAGGCCAATTTTTTAAATTCTGACCAGTGTCACTTTATGAGGTAATAAATCTGGAACTCTTCAACATATCCCAGTGATTGCTTTTTTTATGACACGTTAGACTTCATGTTAGTGTTAAATTTTGGTCGATTTGATTTGAATTTATTTAGGAAAAGATCAAAATTTGGACAAAAATTTGAATAGATTGCAGATGCCATGTCACATTTAAAGAGCCCCTGACATGCCAAAACAGCAGAAACCCACACAAGTAACCCCATTTTGGAAGCTATAAATCTTGAGGAATTCATCAAAGGGTGAAGTGGGCATTTTTAACCCTCAAGCAATTCACAGACTTGTGTAATATTAGGCTGAGACAATGGAAGATTACCATTGTTTCTACTAAAATGTTGCTTTGGCCCCAAATTTTCAATTTTTAAAAGGAATAGGAGAAAATTGACAATACAATTTGTTGTGCAATTTCTCCTGAGTACATTGATACCCCATACGTGGTCATAAACTACTTTTGAGGCACAGTGCAAAGCTCAGAAGGGAAAGAGCGTCATATTGGAGTTTAGATTTTGCTGGAATGGTTTGACAGTGCCATGTCACATTGGCCGAGCCTCTGAGGTGCCAGAACAGCAGAAACCCTCATAAGTGACGTCATTTTACAAAATACATCTCTAAATGAATTCATCTAAGTGTGCAGTGATCATATCGACAAGACAATTTTTACCACAAAAATTTTGTTTTAGCCCCAGATTTTACATTTTTACATGGGGAAAAATGTCACCAAAATTTGTCACACAATTTCTGCTGAACGTGGCAATAGCAATACCCCATATGTGGCTGTACAGTACTGCTTAGCCATACGGCGAGACTCGGGAGGGATGGAGCGCTATTTGACTCTTGGAAAACATATTATCGTAGAGTAGTTTGCGGAATCCATATACAGAGCCCATTTTGGAAATTACACCCCTCGGGGAATTTATCTACAGGTGTTTTGACTCCACGGGTGTTTTCCAGAAACAAGTAGCAGTGGATGCTGCTGAGAGAAAATTGCAAATCTGCCATTGTAGTGCTCATACATTGCAGTGCTCATTTTGTTGTAGTGCCCAGTACATAGTGCCTGTAACATGGCGCGGTAGCTATGTGCGAGGTACTCGTGTTTTACGCCCTGGCACGCTATAGGAAATTAGGGGTCCTGGCTGGATGTGTTGACTTCTCCCCTAGCGTGACTCCCCTGCAGACCGCATAATGCCGGTTATTTCGGCTGGCCAGGACCAGGTGTTATAAAGTTCAATGAGGGAGACCAGCACTCTGACTTTTACTGAACAGGGAGGGATATGTACAGAGTATAGCGGGTACAAATCTTCATGGACGTTTCTCTTAACACAAAGAACATCTTCACACACATTCTCACTTTCCGTTTCTTAAACTCACTCGCTTCTGCCTCAGTTAGTTCCTCCGCCTTCACCACAATCCCGCACAGTGCTAAGGGAGCTTCCCTTGTGTAGCATCGGCGTCTCTGCCTCCTGCCAGGCAGAGACGCCGTCCCTCTCACCTCCCCGCTCCCCGCGCGGCGTCCTCCAGCGCTCCTCTTCCTGCTGCTGCTGTCGGCGCACGCTGCTTCCCAGGCACTGTGCTTAGGGCGCGCGCGCTCCCTCTCTCTTAAAGGGACCGCGCGCGCCGTCCTAAGGAGTCCCCGGCCAATAGCCGGAGGATCTCCCATATATAAGGCACCTCCTCCAAAATGGAGGTGCCCGAGCAATAGTTGTTGCACATTATACTTACCTCTGCTTCAGCCCTCAGGTCCAGTTGCCAGCCTGACTACTGTTCCAGTCCGCCAGCCTAACTACTCTCCAGCCCGACAGTCTGTCTTCCGTTCTAACCGCCAGTCTGTCTATGGGCAAGTCCGCCTGCTTACCAGGAAGCACCTGCCAGTTACCTGCCTGCTACCTGCCGTGACTGTTAACCTGCTCACCTGGGAGCACTCGCCTATTGCCTGCCTGTTACCTGCTAGCCTACCTGGAGGCTTTGCCGTCACTTGCTGTGACCACCTGCCTGCTAACCTAGAGACTCCAGCCTGCTTGGCCGTCACTTGCCATGACCACCTGATAGCCTACCTGGAGGCTCCTGCTGTCATTTGCCGTGACCACCTGTCTGCTAACCTGGAGACTTCAGCCTGCTTGGCCGTCACTTGCTGTGACCACCTGCTATCCTACTTGGAGGTTCCTGCTGTCACTTGCCTTGACTACTTGTCAGCTAACCCAGATACTTCTGCCTGCTTGTTGTGTCCATCCGCTATACTGGTCAGTCCCTGTCATCTGACCCGTGGGAGCCACCTGCTCTCTTACAAGGTCATCCCCAGAGTAGCACCTGGTCCCTCTGCTCGGTCCCTCCCGGGTCACGGAGTTGTTAGCCGCCGTACGACCAGGGTCGGTCTGAGTTGATACTTAGTTATGCCCCTCTGTGTCCCTCCTTGCACCGCGGCACAGAGGTTCCACCACCCGGACCCGTAACACCTTGTCCCCAAGAACGGCACTACAGTCAGTAAGCGAGAGTCCTATTCCTCAACCCGCGGTTCTGCATCCTTTTCCCCTTAGGGGAGCTATGTATGCCACTCTGGCAGGTACTTAGCATCTCTGCTTGCCGAAGTCTTGGAACTACCACACAGGGCACCCTCTTCATCTCGTGTTCCCTTCTCAAATTTGTCCCATTATCTCTTTGGCTTGCAAACTCGGGACCATCCCACTAGGCATCCTGCTACAGATCCCGTCTCCGGAGAATTACTCACTACTTCTATCACTTTTCCTCGTCTCTACTCTGGATCACAATATCCATTGCATTTGTCTCATTTCACAGACACCCACTTTATGTTGCTTCTGGTGCACGCTAGTCCCTAGCTAACGTCCTGACAGGAAACTTTTTCTGTCACAGTCTGGGTTAGTCCCAACCATTAACTCTGTTACCTGGTAACTACCAGTGGCTGGGCTGAACACAACCTATCACTAATAACGCACATCACTAAACACACTACTCATCAAAACACATTGCAACAATACACATGTCTTCAACAATACACATGTCTTCAACAATACACGTCTTCACCAATAAACATGTGGGCAGAACTTCTATCTTCTTTCATGCCCACACATTGTAGTGTGTAACGGGTCTGGGAGGCGGAACCTCTGAGCTACTATACAAGGGGGCGGTCCTTGTAAGGGAGCGGGTGGCGACCAGGAAAGACGGGCTGGAAGTCACAGCAGGAGAACGGGACAGTCTCTGAGTGAACGGGCTGGAGGTCACGGCAAGTGACCGAGGCAGTCTCTGGATGAACGGGCTGGTGGTCACGGCAGGTGAACGGGACAGTCTCTGAGTGAACGGGCTGGAGGTCACGGCAAGTGACCGAGGCAGTCTCTGGATGAACGGGCTGGTGGTCACGGCAAGTGACCGGGGCAGTCTCTAGGTAAAGGGTTGGTAAGACCTGTGGCGGCTGAAGATAGACGTGAGCTCCCAGGTGAGCAGGCGAGAGTCTCTGGATGAACGGGTGGTCACAGCATGTGACGGCGGAGCCTCCAGGAAGACCAACAGACAGGCGGCAGATGAGCGCTCCCAGGTGAGCGGACAGAAGTCTCTGGACAGGCGGGTGGTCACAGCACGTCACGGCGGAGCCTCCAGGTAGGCTAGCAGACAGGTAGCAGATGAGCGCTCCCAGGTGAGCGGGCAGGAGTCACTGGACAGGCAGGTGGTCACAGCACGTGACGGCGGAGCCTCCAGGTTGGCTAGCAGGCAGGTAGCAGATGTGCGCTCCCAGGTGAGCGGGCAAGCTGGTCCATAGACAGACTGACAGGAGTTTGGAAGGCAGACCGTCGGACCTCAGGCAAGCAGGCAGGTAGCTGATGTGCGCTCCCAGGTGAGCGGGCAGGCTGGTCCTTAGACAGACTGACAGGAATGGTAAGGCAGACCGTCGGACCTCAGACTAGCAGGCAGGTAACAAGTAATCAGGCAGGAATCTGGCAGGTAACTGGCAGGTATCTGGCAACGGGACCTGAGGGCTGAAGCACAGGTGAGACACTGGTGCAAACAACATTGCTCGGGCACCTCCATTTTGGAGGAGGTGCCTTATATATGGTGAAGTCCTCCGGCCATTGGCCGGGGACTCCTTAGGACGGCGCGCGCGGCCCCTTTAAGAGGGAGGGAGAGCGCGCGCGCCCTAAGCACAGTGGCCGGGAAGGAGCGCGCGCTGCCAGCAGAGCGGGAGAGGGACGCCGGGCACGGAGCAGAGCGGTGAGGGGAACAGCGTCCCTGCCTAGCAGAGGGCAGGGACGCCGGCGCTACAGTACCCCCCCCTTTAGGCCCCCCCTTTTTTAGGCCAGGCAGAAATTTAGCTAAGATGAGAGGGGCATGGATGTTCTCCCGGGGCTCCCACGTTCTCTCCTCAGGACCAAACCCCTTCCAATCTACTAGAAAAAAGGTCTTTCCTCTTACCCTTTTGGTGGCAAGAATGTTCTCTACCTCAAACTCGTCCTCAGCAGAAACCGGAGCAGGAGGCGTACCTGTAGACTTGGAAAAAGAGTTAAGTACCACAGGTTTGAGGAGAGATACATGGAAAGAGTTAGGGATCCGTAAGTTGGCCGGGAGTTTCAATTTATAGGCCACCGGGTTGATCTGGCTGATGACCTCCAGAGGGCCGATGAACCGAGGCCCTAACTTGTAAGAAGGTATCTTGAGTCGGACATATTTAGATGAGAGCCAGACTTTATCTCCAGGACGAAATTGTGGAGGATCCAGGCGTTTTTTGTCAGCGTGTCTTTTCATCCGTTCGGACGACTGAAGGAGTGCGGATCGGGTACTCTCCCAAATGGAGGAAAATTTGCTAACGAGAGATTCCGCAGCCGGGTTGTCCACAGAGGTGGAGACAGGAAAAGGAATCCGAGGATGTTGACCGAAGACTACAAAAAACGGGGATTTGGAGGAGGATTCGCTCTGGTGGTTATTATAAGAGAACTCGGCCCATGGTAGGAGATCCACCCAGTCAGAATGATGGGCATTAACGAAGTGCCGGAGGTAACTGGTCAGGTTCTGATTGATCCGCTCCACTTGACCATTGGACTGTGGGTGGTAAGCGGAAGAGAAGTCCAGGGTGACGTCTAGCAGTTTACAGGTGGCTCTCCAGAAACGTGAGGTGAACTGTACCCCACGATCCGACACGATGTGGAGGGGCAGGCCATGAAGACGGAAGATGTGGCGGATAAAGTCTTTAGCCAGGTCGGGTGCAGACGGGAGGCCTGGCAGAGGAATAAAGTGAGCCATCTTGGAAAAGCGGTCAGCGACCACCCAAATGACCGTACAACCGGCAGAGACTGGGAGATCAGTTATGAAGTCCATAGCAATATGCTGCCAGGGGGCAGCAGGCACAGGAAGCGGAAGGAGGTGACCGGCTGGCAGGTGTCTCGGGACTTTGTTGCGGGCGCAGGACACACAGGCAGAAACGAAGTCTATTACGTCCTTGTGCAGGGTAGGCCACCAGTAGTGCCGGGCAATAAGCTGGAGGGTCTTTTTCTGACCGGCGTGGCCAGCTAGTTTAGACGAATGGCCCCAGTGTAGGATCTTCTCCCGATCAGGTACTGAAACAAACGTCTTACCGGGAGGGAGACGATTTAGACTCACGGGAGCCACCTGCATTACTCTGGCGGGATCGATGATATGTTTAGGTTCATCCTCGAGATCGGACACTAGAAAGGATCGGGACAAGGCGTCTGCTTTGACGTTTTTGTCAGCCGGGCGAAAATGAAGAACAAAATCAAAGCGAGCAAAAAACAAGGACCACCGGGCTTGGCGCGGGTTAAGTCTCTGGGCATGCTGGAGGTAAGCCAAGTTCTTGTGGTCAGTGTAAATTATTACCGGGTGAAGAGCCCCCTCGAGCAGGTAACGCCACTCCTCCAATGCCAGTTTGATGGCCAATAACTCTCGGTCTCCTATGGAATAATTGCGCTCTGAGGAGGAGAAGAGTTTTGAGAAGAAGCCACAAGTTACCATCCTCCCGGAAGATGATTTTTGAGTAAGTACCGCTCCGGCTCCAGAGGAGGAGGCGTCAACTTCCAGGAAGAACTGCTTGTTGCCATCTGGGCGATGCAGCACCGGGGCGGAAGAGAAGGCCTGTTTTAGGGAAAGAAAGGCCTCCTCTGCTTCGGGTGGCCACTCTTTGGGATTAGTACCTTTACGGGTGAGCGCGGAAATTGGGGCCGTCCGGGAAGAGAAGTGTGGTATGAATAGGCGGTAGTAGTTGGCGAAGCCCAGGAATCGCTGAATGGCCTTCAACCCCTCCGGTCGGGGCCATTTCTCGATGGCAGACAGTTTCTCAGGATCCATTTGTAGGCCGGTCTGAGAGATAATGTAGCCCAGAAACGGAAGCGAGGTCTGCTCAAAGAGGCACTTCTCAAATTTAGCGTAGAGATGGTTCTGCCTGAGCCTGAGCAGGACCTGACGAATGTCCCTCCGGTGAGTCTGGAGATCCGGAGAGAAGACCAAGATGTCGTCCAGGTACACCACTACGCAGGAGTAGAGAAGGTCCCGGAAGATGTCATTGACCAACTCTTGAAAGACGGCAGGAGCGTTACAGAGGCCAAAGGGCATTACCAGATATTCATAGTGGCCGTCCCGGGTGTTGAATGCCGTCTTCCATTCATCCCCCTGACGGATACGAACCAGGTTGTACGCCCCACGGAGGTCCAGTTTGGTGAAGATTCTAGCCCCCCTCAGACGATCAAATAACTCCGGAATGAGCGGAAGGGGGTACTTATTCTTCACCGTGATCTGGTTAAGGCCTCTATAGTCTATACAGGGACGGAGGGAGCCGTCCTTCTTTTTGACGAAAAAGAAGCCTGCTCCCGCCGGGGAGGTAGATTTCCGGATGAATCCCCTGGCCAGATTCTCCTCAATATATTCGGACATCGAGATGGTCTCAGCAGCGGATAATGGATAAATACGCCCACGGGGAGGAGAAGTACCAGGTAACAGGTCGATAGGGCAGTCGTATGGTCTATGAGGGGGTAGTGTCTCTACTTCCTTTTTATTAAAGACATCAGCATAAGACCAATACGGGATCGGAAGTCCAGGTAGATTAGCTGGGGTAGGAGAAGGACGGACGGGATGAACGGGAACCAGACAGGTCTTATGGCAGCCCTGTCCCCAGCGAAGGACCTCTCCGGTCTGCCAGTCAAGAACGGGTGCATGTCTCTGGAGCCAAGGTAGACCTAGCAAAAGGGCGTGAGAGAGTCCAGGCAGAACATGGAAGGAGATACTTTCAGAATGCAGCATTCCCACCTGCAGAGTAATGGATTCGGTGATGAGTTGGATGGGGCGTGGTAAGAGCCCCCCATCCACGGCAGCAACGGACAAGGGTACAGCCAGAGGTTTGGTGGGGATGCGGTATTTCTCTACCAGGGACTGTGAAATAAGATTCCCGGCTGCTCCAGAGTCAAGTTGGGCTAGTTCGAAATAACGGTTCTCCCCGTAGACGATTGAAACTGACAACAGCAGGGATGGAGAGGATTTATTCTTGTCTAGGTGGACCTCTCTGAGCAAACCTAGACACAGGCGTTTCCCGACCTCTCCGGGCAGGCACGGATCCGGTGCTCCTTACTGCCGCAGTAGAAGCAGGTCCCCTCGGCACGGCGTAAGTCCTGACGGGTCTTGACCATCTTGGTCTGGTCGACCTGCATAGGCTCAGGAGAGTGTACCTGGTAAGAGACAGAAGGAGTGACGGGTTTCTGAAAAGTAGGAGCTAGACGTGGTAATCTCCTCTCACGGGTGACCTCTCTGGCACGCTCCTGGAACCGTAGGTCAATCCGGGTGGCAAGAGTTATTAAGTCATCGAGAGTGGTAGGAATGTCCCGGCCGGCAAGCTCATCTTTAATACGGCCGGACAGACCCTCCCAGAAGACGGATACCAGAGCGTCGTTATCCCAGGCCAGCTCCGAGGCAAGGGTACGGAACCGTATGGCATATTGGCCCACGGTGAGACTTTCCTGATGGAGGCATAGCAGAGATGATGCGGATGAGGTCTTCCGTCCGGGTTCGTCGAAGACTTTCCGGAAAGCCGTGAGAAAAGCAGGCAAGTTGGATACCAGGGGGTCTCCTCTCTCCCATAGAGGATTTAGCCAGGCCAGGGCCTCCCCGGTGAGATGGGACATGATGAATGCAATTTTGGCCCGGTCGGAGTTAAACTGGTGAGATAATAGTTCAAAGTGCAGGGTGCACTGATTTATGAAGCCCCGAGCCTGGGCGGAGTCGCCTCCGAAGCGAGGAGGTGCAGAAAGCCGGGGTCCGGGGTAAGATACCATGGTATTGGTGGGCAGCGGGGCTGCCGGGTTGCGAGTCATGGCACTGGCGGAGGTTGCTGGTGGAGCAGTCAGAGTGTCCAGGCGAGTATTGACATTCCGCAGGTGACCCAGGATGGACTCCTGTTGGGACCTTTGACGGGACAGTTCATGACACAAGTCCGAGAGCGAGGGAGCTTGGGTGCCACCGGGTTCCATGGCCCGAGCAAACTGTAACGGGTCTGGGAGGCGGAACCTCTGAGCTACTATACAAGGGGGCGGTCCTTGTAAGGGAGCGGGTGGCGACCAGGAAAGACGGGCTGGAAGTCACAGCAGGAGAACGGGACAGTCTCTGAGTGAACGGGCTGGAGGTCACGGCAAGTGACCGAGGCAGTCTCTGGATGAACGGGCTGGTGGTCACGGCAGGTGAACGGGACAGTCTCTGAGTGAACGGGCTGGAGGTCACGGCAAGTGACCGAGGCAGTCTCTGGATGAGCGGGCTGGTGGTCACGGCAAGTGACCGGGGCAGTCTCTAGGTAAAGGGTTGGTACGACCTGTGGCGGCTGAAGATAGACGTGAGCTCCCAGGTGAGCAGGCGAGAGTCTCTGGATGAACGGGTGGTCACAGAATGTGACGGCGGAGCCTCCAGGAAGACCAACAGACAGGCGGCAGATGAGCGCTCCCAGGTGAGCGGACAGAAGTCTCTGGACAGGCGGGTGGTCACAGCACGTCACGGCGGAGCCTCCAGGTAGGCTAGCAGACAGGTAGCAGATGAGCGCTCCCAGGTGAGCGGGCAGGAGTCACTGGACAGGCAGGTGGTCACAGCACGTGACGGCGGAGCCTCCAGGTTGGCTAGCAGGCAGGTAGCAGATGTGCGCTCCCAGGTGAGCGGGCAAGCTGGTCCATAGACAGACTGACAGGAGTTTGGAAGGCAGACCGTCGGACCTCAGGCAAGCAGGCAGGTAGCTGATGTGCGCTCCCAGGTGAGCGGGCAGGCTGGTCCTTAGACAGACTGACAGGAATGGTAAGGCAGACCGTCGGACCTCAGACTAGCAGGCAGGTAACAAGTAATCAGGCAGGAATCTGGCAGGTAACTGGCAGGTATCTGGCAACGGGACCTGAGGGCTGAAGCACAGGTGAGACACTGGTGCAAACAACATTGCTCGGGCACCTCCATTTTGGAGGAGGTGCCTTATATATGGTGAAGTCCTCCGGCCATTGGCCGGGGACTCCTTAGGACGGCGCGCGCGGCCCCTTTAAGAGGGAGGGAGAGCGCGCGCCCTAAGCACAGTGGCCGGGAAGGAGCGCGCACTGCCAGCAGAGCGGGAGGAGGACGCCGGGCACGGAGCAGAGCGGTGAGGGGAACAGCGTCCCTGCCTAGCAGAGGGCAGGGACGCCGGCGCTACATAGTGAACATACATTGTGACTAGTTCGTGCTTCTGGAGACATGCACCCTTAAATTATGCAGGCTCTTATCGCTTTTGTGGAATGAGTTGAAGCTTTTATTGGGAATATTTTACATAACATTTTGGATCACATTTATCCTGTGCTCTGCGCTGAGCACTTACTTTAAGGTTTCCATCTAAATCTCTGAGTGACGTGATTCAGATGAAACCCCCAAGGGATCCATTCACTGTAATGAGACAGCAGAGTTATTCTGGACTCTGTATGGCCTCTGTTCAGCGGTGTCTTTCTTTTCAGAGGTCCATAAAACTGTGGCCGACCGCGCTTTTATGCACACTCAAAAAGACGGACACCACTGGATCATAGGCCAGACAACATCCACAGTGTCTCCATCTGCCTCATTATAGGGAATCTTCTGCCGGGGGTTCGGTCTGAATCAGAGATTTACACTCTGTAAGCGCTCAGCGTAGAGTTCAGGATAATTGTGAGAAGAGCGTTACTGCAATCTTTGGGAGACAGAATAAACAAATCAACAGCAGGTAAAGAATTGGTTTTATATATTTTTTACACCGTTCCTCGCGCGGTATAAGTGATTAGACGATTTTATTCCTGAGGTCAGTGCGATTACAACGATACCAGATTAATATAGTTTTTTATGTGTGGCTGCTGTCACGCACTAAACAACACTTTTTTTAGCAAAAACAAATTTTTGGATCCCCATATTTTGAGAACTATAATTATTGTATATTTCTGCCCATAGTCATTTTATGGCTTGTTTTTTGTGGGACAAGTTGACATTTTTATTGGTGCTATTTTCGCGCACCTAACATTTTTTGATTGCTTTCTACTCTGATTTTTGGGAGGCAGAAGGAACAAAAACCAGCGATTCAGGAATTTTTATTTATTTATTTTTTTTTTTTATGTCTTTCACAGTATAGTGAAAGTGATAAGGCAGCTTTATTCTTCGGATCAGTAAGATTAGTTTATATAATTTTTTTTATGTTTTGCCACTTTTACACAATAAAAACTATTTTATAGAAAAAATAATTGTTTGTTTTCACATCGCTATATTTTGAGAGCTTATAGCTTTTTAATTCTCCACTGATGGAGCTGTTTGGTGGCTTAATTTTTGTGGTTTTGTGGGACAAGACGATGTTTTCAGTGATACCATATTTATTTCAATTTGACTTTTTGATTGTGTTTTATTCCACTTTTTGTTTGGCAGTATGATGAAAAAACGGTGATCTCACCTCTCCATGTGCCTAGCCAGCCCTCAACTGAACTGGTGAGATATAGGTACCAGGCTTAAGTAGATAGGTAGATACGAACCATTCAAAGTTAAGGTCACCTTGTCGTGGTTGGATGGCTTTTTCATTATGTGATCAAAAAATGTTAAGAAAGTACCTAATGTTTTCTACATACGTAACAATAGTGGAATTCATGTGTTCATAAAATTGCAGCATTCTGATGCATAATGTATACACAAGTTGAGATCATCAATTTCTCAGTCCTAGACAACCCCTTTAAATGTAAAAAAATATAATGATGAAGAAAAACACATTCCCACCTTGTCCTTGCAAACCATGCACTTTTAAGATAAGCTGCATTTGTTTAACACCACAGCATTCTCTTTC
This sequence comes from Phyllobates terribilis, assembly GCF_046119375.1. NCBI lineage: Eukaryota > Metazoa > Chordata > Amphibia > Anura > Dendrobatidae > Phyllobates > Phyllobates terribilis. The sequence continues at coordinate 1,030,437,261 of NW_027362761.1, read as the reverse complement.
AGTTGTAATATTGCTGCATTTTTTTTTCATGCACACAGAAAGCAAATGTTATTACAGCTTTTAGTAAAATGTGGATTTGCCACTTCTTTAGTTGTGATGCTCAGAAACCATCAGGAAAGCTGGCCATAAACATTGGAAGATTGTTGACCAAACAATGCTTCAGCCGATCATTTGGCGACAGCCATCTGGGAACACTCTCTCATGTACAGGAGTGCTCGTTAAGCTGAGAGCTCCTGTGTTCGCTATGAGAAAGCCGCCAGCCACTCTATACACATTAGACCGTCGGCCGAACACGTCAATATCAGCGGTTTCGGCCGGTATTAGTCTAATGTGTATGGGGGTGTGCTGTTCCCCCAGAAATAATTGCTGTTCAGATGTTTGTTTTGTATATGTTAGGAAATGAGTTCTGAATTTGTTATCTGCTAAATGTATTATTGCTACGTCGTCATCTGCTGGTCAGTATTTATTTACCGCTCACTCAGGTTCATTCCAATTAATTTGGTTCAAACTGGGCGTGGCTTTGCATGGCAGTTGGTGGGTCACTTGCTCTTGGCAGCCTTTTATAGCCAAAATTGCTGTGAGACAGGAACCACTTACTGGGCTAGCAAAGTCATCAATTTCTGACCAGCAGCAACCGACGTCAGCGGCTTCAGTGAAAGTTAAAGGATTGCACCATCAAGTATTATTTCTGTATCTGGTTAAATAAACCTGTAACATACCTGGGGGCATCCTTGCACAGTGGTCCATCTGCCACTGTGCAAGAGTGCGCACTTGATTTCCAGTCCAGACTGCTACTCTGACTTCTTTCCATACTGTCTGCTTTGCTCTGCTCTGGCTGCTTAGGGCGACGCCCGCTGAACTTCCTGTTTCTTGTAGCTGCTGCAGACACACCCCTAATGCGTCCTCAGCCTATTGCTGTCTGTCACCTGGTATTTAAACCAGCTCCTCCTTGGAATCCATGCCTGAGCATCTTGTTCTGTCTGTTAGCTTCTTGTCACTGATGTGCCAGGTCCTGTCTATGTTTCCTGCCTTACGGTATCAGTTCCCGTGTCTGAACTGTGTCCTGTCTGTGCACTCTAGCCAGCTGTCTGTCTGCCTTCCTGGAGACTGTATTTCCAGTCCTGTCTGAACACGCTCCTAGCCTGTTCGTCTAGCCCTCTGGGGGCCGCATACCCAGACTCGCTCCTGTATTTGTTGCAGTACAGTTCCTGTCTGAACTGTCTCCTAGCTTCCTACCTGTTTTGTCTTTATGTCTGTTTGTTCCCTTTTTCTGCAGTGTCTGAACCAGCACTTGGCTTTACCTAGGCTCGTTCCTGCATTTTGTTGCAGTAACTGTTCTTGTCTGAACTGTCTCCTAGCTTCTTACCTGTTTTGTCTTTATGTCCGTTTGCTCCCTTTTTCTGTAGAGTCTGAACCTGCACCTAACTTCTACTCGTTGTCATTATACTTCTGTTTGTGAGTTGGAGTCCTTTCGCTACTTCTTTGCAAGTACCTTGTGTGTATCTGGTTCTGCCTTTCTTTTCCAGTCTGTTCCGTGTGAACAGAGCCCTGTCCCCTTTGCTTTGTCTTTGTTTACCGCTTCGGCGATTTATCTCTGTCCTGTCTTACTTACCGCTTCGGCGGTTCCTGCCCGCTCAGCCTTGTCCACCGCACTTGCGGTTTTGCTCTGCTCAGCCCTGTCCACCACACTTGCGGTTTTGCTCTGCTCAGCCCTGTCCACCGCATCTGTGGTTTTGCTCTGCTCAGCCCTGTCCACCGCGTCTGCGGTTTTGCTCTGCTCGACCTTGTCCACCGCGTCTGCGGTTTTGCTCTGCTCGGCCTTGTCCACCGCGTCTGCGGTTTTGCTCTGCTCGGCCTTGTCCACCGCGTCTGCGGTTTTGCTCTGCTCGGCCTTGTCCACCGCGTCTGCGGTTTTGCTCTGCTCTGCCTTGTCTACCGCGTCTGCGGTTTCGCTCTGCTCGGCCTTGTCTACCGCGTCTGCGGTTTCGCTCTGCTCGGCCTTGTCTATCGTGTCTGCGGTTTCGCTCTGCTCAGCCTTGCCTACCGCGTCTGCGGTTTCGCTCTGCTCGGACTTGTCTATCGCGTCTGCGGTTTCGCTCTGCTCAGCCTTGTCTACCGCGTCTGCGGTTTCGCTCTGCTCAGCCTCGTCTACCGCGTCTGCGGTTTCGCTCTGCTCAGCCTTGTCTACCGCGTCTGCGGTTTCGCTCTGCTCAGCCTTGTCTACCGCGTCTGCGGTTTTGCTCTGCTCAGCCTTGTCCACCGAGTCTGCGGTTTTGCTCTGCTCGGCCTTGTCCACCGCGTCTGCGGTTTTCCTCTGCTCGGCCTTGTCCACCGCGTCTGCGGTTTTGCTCTGCTCAGCCTTGTCTACCGCGTCTGCGGTTTCACTCTGCTCAGCTTTGTCTACCGCGTCTGCGGTTTCGCTCTGCTCGGCCTTGTCTACCGCACCTGCGGTTTCGCTTTGCTCTGCTTGATTACCGCATCTGCGGCTCTGAACCCGTCTCCCAGTCTGTACTGGACCCTACCTAGCCTACCTGTTCCTGTATTCCCCGGTGTGGGTCAACAGCCGTGTCCGGGGTCTGACCTGGAGTGGCACCTGGTCCCTCTGCTCGGTTCCTCCCTGGTGCACTGGCGTCGTATGCCGTCGTGCGACCTTGGTCGGATCGGGCAGATACTTAGTTACGCCCCTCCAGGCACTCTCCGGTTAATGGCACAGTGGAATCACTAATCACGCACACGCCAGTCAGTCCGGGCGTGAGCATTACAAAACCAAGTCTTGAATTGCACCCTCGCGGTGGTTCTACATTCAAGACTACGAACGCTGAGCCGGTGCTGGTCCTATCTGCTCCGCATTTTGAATATGGAGGAAAGGAAAAAAAAATATCACATCATCAGGGGACCTTAACTTAAACTGAAACCATGTGCCATTTATAATTTTGGTATCCTTTTGTGGCAGAGCAGTTGTTGGGACCTTGAAGGCATCAGGATTCAGTTGCAACTGCTAACTTTGCACTTGATATAGCTGGCCATACGTGAGGGCTTTCAGATGCCAATTTTCTAAAAAGAAAATAACAACAACAAAAAAACCTAGTCATTCATGGTTGATCAGTGACAGTTGTCTTTGATGTCAATGATAGTTTGGACAAAACAGCTGACAGATGTAGCTCACTGTACAAGCCTGTTTTTTACTATTTCTGGAGTAGGGATGTCCTGTTTAAGAACTCAGTCCTGATTTGGCAGAAGTCCTGATTGCCTAATGGAATTGCTACTGAACAGCTGGAAGTAAAAGCACTTAGTATCTTTATTAATGCAATTCTTCCAGCCCATACTAATTCATATATCACTGCAATACCCAGTACCATGATAAGTTGGCAAGGCTTTTATCACATCCTGTTCAGACAGAATCATAGACTTTTGCTTGGAAAAGTGATGCTGGATTTTGCCCTACTTTACACTCATTGGATATTCTCTTCTAATGTAAATGCAGTAGTTTATCCCCCTGGGCTCCTCTGTTCTAGGCTTTTCCTCGCAGACCCTCTATCACTACAAAACAGCATACAGAACTTGTTTCTATGATTAACATTAAGAACTTGCACATGGGATCAATATGGAAAATACTGATCAAATGTAATAGACCTAAAGCAAATGAGCAGATAAAAAAGACAGGAAATTAGAAAATTAGTCTATTTAAAAGAAGACATATGCCGGAGGGAGGGGTCCGGGTGTATGACTTGCCAATGGCAGGGTATGACGTGCACTTGCTGAGCTCCTGCAGGACCCAAACATTTCTACATACCCATCTTCGTTCTTTTTCTTTTTTTATTTAATACCACACTATCCATGGACAAAAAGAGAACTTCTACAACCTATGCACCAAGTTTGTTGATATCTGATTCCAGTATTATTTGATATCTACGTTACAGACTATTTGCTTAGCTCTGGAGACTACATCCGACATGGCATAGACTCGCGGCTCTGAGCCTCCTGCCAGTCTTAGTCCTCGCTTGTCTTCTGTCTTTCTTGACTTGACCGCAATGCCAGAGCCAGACTAGTCGTTGAAGGAAACATCTTTGCAAAATTCGGGAGGTGAATGGGATTGGAGACAACATCTATGATCTATTCCCATAAGGCAGGACCTCTTGTTTATCAACTCAAGGAGGCACAGACACGCGCCATTCAGTTAGTGAAACAGAATCTCACTCAAGTAGGTAAAAGAGTGGCTGATTTTGAATGTGACTCATCAACCTTACACCATAGGCTAGATGAACAAGACCATATTCTATGAGATAGCCAACCTTGTCACTCATATGGAGGAGATAGAAAACTGCCATAGGTGGAATAATCTTCGAATACGGGGGCTCAGGAAGTCCTCTCTCAAGATCTACAGAAATTTGTAAATCCTTTTTGTGGTTTGCTGGAAAAGTCAGATAATTGCCATTTTGAAATGGACAGAATTTATAGAGCTCTAGGCCCTAAACCTACATCTATGTCAAGACCATGTGACATTATTTACTGCGTGCACTTATATAAGGAGAAGGCATCCATCTTGTAAGCTGCTAGATCTAAATAACGCATCCAGTTTCTCAGCTGTGACCTTTCCATTCCTCCCGATCTTGCATGGCGTACCCTTCAACTATGCAGAGCACAATCTCAACACCACGATGACCGAACATTATAGACCCATGCTTCAACTTTCTAACTTGGTTGTTTTCGTTCTCTTTAATGTAGTTAACTGGATGTAACTATATGTACAGTTTTTCTCACATTTTCCAACATCTTTTTGTCACCTTCTCTCCTGATCTTTTTTGCTTTTGGTGGGTATAATAATAATTATGTTTCTAATGTGTAGCGTCGGCGTCCCTGCCTCCTGCTAGGCAGAGACGCCGTTCCCCTCACCTCCCTGCTCCGTCCTCGGCGTCCTCTTCCCGCGCTGCTGGCAGTGCTCGCTGCTTCCCGGGCACTGTGCTTAGGGCGCGCGCTCGCTCCCTCTCTCTTAAAGGGGCCGCGCGCGCCGTCCTAAGGAGTCCCCGGCCAATTGCCGGTGGAGCTCCCATATATAAGGCACCTCCCCCAAAATAGAGGTGCCCGAGCAAAGTTGTTGCAAAGCCTTTCACCTCTGCTTCAGCCCTCAGGTCCCGTTACCAGTCTGTTTTCCAGCTCTGTCTATCTGTTTGCATTCCCTGCGGTCCGACAGTCTGTCTACCAGCATCCGCAAGTCTGTCTATGGACCAGTCCGCCTTCGGATCAGGAAGCACTTGCCTGATACCTGCCTGATACCTGCCTGATACCTGCCTGAGACCACCTGCCAGCCAGCCTGCCAGAGACTCTTACCCGCTCACCTGGGAGCGCTCACCTGCTACCCGCCAGCTAGCCTACCTGGAGGCTCTGCCGTCACTTGCAGTGACCACCTGCCAGCCAGCCGAGAGACTCTTACCCGCTCACCTGGGAGCGCTCACCTGGTACCCGCCAGCTAGCCTACCTGGAGGCTCTGCCGTCACTTGCAGTGACCACCTGCCAGCCAGCCGAGAGACTCTTACCCGCTCACCTGGGAGCGCTCACCTGCTACCCGCCTGCTAGCCTACCTGGAGGCTTTGCCGTCACTTGCCGTGACCACCTGCCTGTCTAGAGACTCTTACCCTGCTGTCACTTGCCGTGACCACCCGCCTGTCAAGAGACTTTCCCCGTCACTTGCCGTGACCACCTGCCCTTCTACCCAGAGACTGTTCCTGTCACTTGCCGTGTCTACCTGCCCGCCTTCCCTGGGAGCCACCCGCTTCCTTACAAGGACTGCCCCTTTGTATAGTAGCTCAGAGCTTCCACCTCCCAGACCCGTTACATAATGTTAACAGTTTCTTCTGGGTTTAGTAGAGATGCTACCTTCGTAATGGCTTCCTTAACCCCACTTAGGTGTTCAGGCCTGCTAGTACAGCCCTTTAGTCTCCTGTTAGGAGTTGGTAGTTTAGTATTTCCTCTGTAGAAGACACCTCTCCGAGTTAGCACACATCTATGTCTTAATTGTACGTTTCTCCCATTTGTCAATTGTCTTTGTCTTCTCTCATTCCCTTATTTATCTAATTATTATGATGGCTAAATTAAGCTTTGCCTCCTTCAATGTGAAAGGACTGAGAAGTTGTCACGCTCCACCAAGGATCCAGGCGGCACATGGTGAGACGGATGGTAAGGGAAGCACTGCCACTGGGAAAGATTAGAGGGACAGCCCCTGAAACTTGCCCTGCGCAACACTGAGTTCCCCGATGTCCCTAGGTTCTTTCACTCCGTGCAGCAATCGCGTACCTATACCTATCTTGTCCTAAGCACGGCCCTCCTTAGTGTGTGGGGCAGCAGGAACGCTGGTGCTGCTCTATAATAAAGACATAAAGGGAAACAAACAAGGATAAAAGAAACAGCAATCATTCAAATCATTCAATGTGCACCCAAACTATGGAATGGTATATAAAGGAGAAGGAAGAGAGAGGAAAACCAAAAAGAAGATAATGAAAAGGAAGACTCCAAACAAACTTTCAAACAGCAATCTCCGGAGACGACTTCAAAACGACTTCTCTTTCCGCGGCTCACAGCTCCAAACCAATTCCAAGATATAGCAAGCTACCACTGCCAACTACCCAGGCTATGAGTACTTACACCAGAGGGGAGTGGAGTAAATCAGAACAGCTGAGATAACTCGGGACGGAAAGCTTTAGGAGACAAGCAGGAGTGTTTAACCCTTGCAATGAGTGAACAAGGGAAAACTGCACATCTAACTGGAAAGCAAAGCAACTCCAACCAGTGCATTTGTGCATGTAGCCAAATGCTGCAATGTTCTGACCTCAGAAATAGAGGAGACCACTCTCTGTCACAGTACCCCTGTGAGAAAAGTCTTTATGAAAAGCTCATATCAAGTCCTCGTCTGTTTCTAAATTCTCTAAGTATTGGTTGGTTGGTTTCATCCTACTAACCCACATAAAAGGAATCTGTCAGCAGGTTTTTGCTATGTAATCTAACAGCAGCATGTGGTAGGGACAGAGACCCTGACTCCAGGGAGGGTTGTATCACTTAGTTTACTGGATGCAGCAGTTATGATAGTCACATTTTTCTCTGCTGCAGATCTAGCAGAGCTCAGATGATGAGCTGTGTATTACCTGCCCACACCACAGAGAGTTGCAAATCTATGCTGGGGGTGGAGTTGGACTAGAATGCAGGAGGCCAGTTGTCCTCTAGTGATAATCTCCTGCTGATAAAGCACTGATTGTATTGAAACAACAAAACACAGCTCAGTAAGTAACACAACGCTGGAATCAGGGTTTCTGCTCCTACATTATGGTGCTCTCAGATTACATAGCAAAAACCTGCTGATGGATTCCATTTAACGAAACTAAAGGCATTTCTATTGCTTTTTCATGAATCCCTATCCCATTAAGTCTTGGAATCTATACTGGACAGTAAGGGCAGATATACTTTCCTCAAAATTTCTCTTGCTAATAGGACTTATGCTATTGCCAATTTCTATTTTCCCAATACAGAACAAAAATCTTTTGGTACGAAGGTTTTGCAGACTTTGGCTGAATTTGCTGAGGGATCCTATATCATCCTAGGAGGAGATTTCAATATACCTTTTGACCCCTCAATTGATTCTTCCACTGGTAGGTCGTCTGTTTTCTTTTCAGCAATCCTCAGCATTAAGAAAAATATTATGAGACTACAATTGGTAGACTTTTGGCATTCCTTCTTCTCTCGCCTCTGGTTCTCCCCTCCGGCCAGCAGCTTTTCCATGGAAGCAATGTAGTGGGCACCATTGTAAGACCAGATCCCTGTATAGGGGTGAAAGTGAGAAGGCTGGGGTTCCTCTGAAATGTGACAGACGGCGTGGCTAACATCAAGCCTGTCCAAGATAGCCGTTTTGAGCCTATAGTCTTTGAGAGATGTTACAGTTTGCTTTTGTAAAGTTTTGACTTTTTATGAAAACTGGTAGAATTTATGAATCAAAACCTATATTTTTGGTATTGCCGTAATCATAGAGACACGGGCAATTATGTTGATCATTTTTTCTGAACAATGAACACTATGAAAACAAAACCCAAGAAACACTTTCACTTTGATTTTTTTCTGCTTTCCAGTACACTGCAAGTTAAAATCAATAGTGTCATTCAAAATTACAATTCAGCTTACAAAAAACAACAACAAAAAGCCTTCATATGTCAAAATAAAAATAAAAGACGTTATGTCACTTGGAAGAAGGCGAGGAAAAAAAGTAAAAGCTCAAAAACAAAAATTGGCTCAGACGAGAAGGAGTTAAAGGTCCTGGGCCACATACTATCAACTATAACCATGAAAGAACTGATTTAGGTTAATAAAATGAATTTGAGGAACATTTATCACTTACATTTCTATTTATAATTTGAGACCTTTTTATTACACTTTAAGGAATGCTCTATCCAATTGGCTGTTGGGCTCCCATGGACATAGACCAGGGGGACTACCTAATGTTCCCATGGTTAATCCATTCCTAATAACAAATATTAGAAGATAATAATGCTTTTCAAGGTAAAAATCAAGCATGAAGCTAAAATTTTTTTCACAATCATGAAATCATTTTGCTGATTCACTATGACTCTAAGAACAGCCACAGTTAACCTTTAAAAATGCCACAAAGTTCGTGTTCTGCTCCAACATATCCTCGTTTTCCTATTCCATAGCTAAAATTAGCAAAGTTACAATATGTCAAAATAAAAAGTGCAGTGAAAGTGTAGCATATTTAAAGGGAACATGTCACGAGATTCATGACGGACAGCACGAAACTGGGACAGGCTTTCTGGTAAGAAACAGCTATGTGTACTCCATAACGCTGCAGCATTGCCGAGGGCATTGCAGTGTGGAAGTGGGGAGAAGAGTAAGGGCTCTTTCACACAACCAGATTTTATGTCCGAGTGCTGTCCATGAAAAGCGGACCACACTCGGTCCAATGTTATTCAATGGGGCAGTACAGATGAGCGATTTTTTTCACAGACCAAATCTGTATGTAAAAAAATCACTCCATGCACTAGATTCTTCTGTAAATCTTCAAGTCTATATGATCACTAAAAAAAATCGGATGCTATACAGTACACAGTTTAGCATCCATTTTTCATTGATATATTGCAATTCTGTTACAAAGGAAACCGTAAATGGTTTTGCAAATGATTAATATCAGCTGCTGTAAAAAAACGGATTTTATACAGATTGCACATGGATGACAAATAGATCTTTTTTTTTGTTTTGTTTTTTATATGATTCATGTAAATCTGGCCTTGAAGAGAACCTGTCACCATGTTTTCACCCCTTGAGAAAGGACCACGCCGAAACACGCGTTGGGGGACGTGTGCAAAGTGGCAGTTCCAGACTTGCACCCTCTGAGGTAAAATATGGATTGTTAGTATCACTTAATCTCCTTGATATATTCACTTATACACTACCGTTCAAAAGTTTGGGGTCATTTAGAAATTTCATTATTTTTGAAAGAAAAGCACATTTTTTTTTCAATGAAGCTAACATTAAATGAATCAGAAATACACTCTATACATTGTTAATGTGGTAAATGACTATTCTAGCTGCAAACGTCTTGTTTTTATTGCAATATCTATATAGGTGTATAGAGGCCCATTTCCAACAAACCCCACTCCAGTGTTTTAATGGTACATTGTATTTGCTAACTGTGTAAGAAGGCTAATTGATGTTTAGAAAACCCTAGAAAACCCTTGCACAAGTATGTTAGTCCAGCTGAAAACGGTATGGCTGATTTGCGAAGCTATAAAATTGATCTTCCTTTGAGATAGTTGAGAATCTGGAGCATTACATTTTTGTTCTATGAAACTCTCAAAATGGCCAGGAAAAGAGAACTGTCATGTGAAACTCGACAGTCTATTCTTGTTCTTCGAAATGAAGGCTATTCCATGCGAGAAATTGCCAAGAAACTGAAGATTCCCTACAATGGTGTGTACTACTCCCTTCAGAGGAGAGCACAAACAGGCTCTAACCATAGTAGAAAGAAGAGTGGGAGGCCCCGCTGCACAACTGAGCAACAAGACAAGTACATTAGAGTCTCTAGTTTGAGAAATCGATGCCTCACAGCTCCTTAACTGACAGCTTCATTAAATAGTACATGCAAAACGCCAGTGTCAACGTCTACAGTGAAGAGGCGACTCCTGGATGCTGGCCTTCATGGCAAAGTGGCAAAGAAAAAGCCATATCTGAGACTGGCTAATAAAAGGAAGAGATTAATATGGGCAAAAGAACACAGACATTAGACAGAGGAAGATTGGAAAAAAGTTTTATGGACAGACGAATCAAAGTTTGAGGTGTTTGGATCACACAGAAGAACATTTGTGAGACGCAGAACAACTGAAAAGATGCTGGAAGAGTGCCTGACGCCATCTGTCAAGCATGGTGGAGGTAATGTCATGGTCTGGGGTTGCTTTGGTGCTGGTAAAGTGGGACATTTGTACAAGATAAATGGGATTTTGAATAAGGAAAGCTATCACTCCATTTTGCAATGCCATGCCATACCCTGTGGACAGCGCTTGATTGGAGCCAATTTCATCCTACAACAGGACAATGACCCAAAAAGCACACCACAATTTTGGAAAGGTGCCAACAATTTTGTCTGGCCCATTTTTGGGGCTTTGTGTGAAATGGTGTCCAATTTGCCTTTTTTTCTCAGTTTTTTTGCGTTGTTCCAATACACACAAAGGAAATAAACATGTGTATAACTAAACATGTGTAATAATTTTCTGGAAGAAATACTTCATTTTCTGGAACAATTTCAAGGGTGCCAACAAGACAAGGCACAAAAAAGACCTTTTATTGTACTTGCATATGGTGCAGTCCGGTCCGATGGGCTTCTCTGGTCTTGATCCGGCACCTCCTCACTTATTGCGATTGTTGTCCTGCTTCTTGCTTCGTGACACATCCTACGTCTTCTACACAGTGTCCTCCATCGCACTCCTGTGCAGGTGTACTTCTCTCTGCCCTGCCGAGGACTGAGCAAAGTATTGTAGTGCACATGTGTCGGTGCTCTTTGGCTTTTCCGCGAGCAGTACTTTGCTCTAACTTCGGCAGGGCAGAAAGAAGTACGCCTGCGCAGGAGCGCGAAGGAGGACACTGTGTGGTGGAGGAAGAATGCGCCATCCACAAGAAGCAGGGAAGGAAGACGGCAATTGCAAGAAAAAAGGAGGCGCCACTTCAAGATCAGAGATGCCTATTAGATCAGACTGCGCCGTCTGTAAGTATAATAAAAGCTATTTTTTGTGCCTTGCAGAGCGGATAGAGGACATATATAAAACATTCTAGTATGCTGTACAGAGGGCTTACATATGCTGGCCATACCTTATGTGAAGAAAACCTGGGGACAGGTCCCCATTGAGGGGATAGCACTCTTTTATCTTTTTGCTGCCCATCTTGGCAGGTCTCTTCCTATTCACAGATATGGAGAACCGTAAAAGAAGCAGAGCGAGGTGTGGGAGGCCAGTGGGGATATGCTCACATAACTCGTCTCCCCATTTCCAGCACAATAAACCTTGGCTGCTCCCTTCCAAACAGCTGACAGTGCTTTAGGCAGCATGAATCTCCTGGAAGGTTCCATTTTTAGGGTATTCCCGACTTAAAATGTCACAAGTATGTATTGTAACATTCTGATACCACAAATGAAATAACAGGGGGCCCTATAGCTTAGTCCTTACACGGTAGTTCTCCCCGACACCCGCTGTGCAGAGAATTGCAACACAGCTCCATTCAAGTGGATGTGACAGTGTAGTATTTTCTCACACAGCAGGCGGCTGGATAGATGGATGTGTTATCTAGGGATGCATATCGCCATGATATACTATCACTACTATCATCATGGACACACCACTGTAATGCCTCGGTCAGCGTGAGGCACTACAACTATATTTTACTCATTGAATTCATCATAAAAATTAATATTGTCTAATTTTCTTTGGGGTGTTCGTGGTTTTGACATGAAGATTAGTGCAGCGTTCAGCTACCCCTTCTTAAACTCTAATAGGATTTACAGTGGACACTTGGAACCAGTTGTGCACATAGCCTGATGAGGACCTCTTAGCTCTCTATTATAGTAAATACTTGTTTCTCACAGAAAATAACAATTCTGAATAATTTTTTCTTAGGATCTTTTTTCTGCTCTGGAATTTTCTTAAGCATCAATCATATATGACAGGTAGATGCATAGATGGGTTTCTGGGGGAGCGGTCATGAATGAATGGATTCCAGGACCCTGCGGAGAATCTGATTCCCTGTTGCATTCCTGCAGCCTGTCCACATGCTTCAGGGCGTTGTTTAACAGTTTATATCATAAAGGGTGGTCTAGAGTTTGTTAACAGACTCCAAGACAACCATTGAGAATTTTAATTTCCTGATGTTGCACTCTTTCAGAATCCCATTGCTTATATTAGCAAATGATACCATATTGAGAAACTTTTCATAAAGCAAATCTCTAGATTCTAAAGTCCCCCATGGAAATGAAGTTAAAGTTAGCTGAACCTGCCAATTTTGTCAAGATGGACTGATCATTTAATGTCTATGAGGGCCTCCCAACTCTACCACAATAGATGAAGTTGAGGGAGATAAAGATTGGATGGTTTGAATTAAAGAGGTTGTCCACTACTTTTACATTGATGACCTACCTTAGTATAGGTCATCAATGTCTGATCGATCGGGGTCCAACTCCCAGTACCCCCACCGATCAGCTGTTATCAGTGTCGGCAGCGCGGGCCGCCGGCCGTTAAGTTCTCACTTACTGAGCTGCTCCGTCTACTTGTAGTGGCTGCCGCAGGGTACTACACATCCACCTCCTATTGCTTTGAATAGGACGTAGATGTGCAGTACCAAGGCTCGGCCACTACCAGTAGACGGAGCAGCTCGGCAAGTGAGTACTCCCGGCTGGCGGCCACAGGCATCGTTAACAGTTGATCGGCAAGGGTGCCAGGTGTCAGACTCCAGCCGATCAGACATTGATGACCTATACTAAGAATAGGTCATCAATGTAAAAGTAGTGGACAACCTCTTTAATTCTCCTTGATGATAAACTGAGTCCAGGGATGTCTGGCAGTGGCTTTCTCCACACCCATTGGCCTAATAGAGCATTCATGTATCAAAAGAATATACATATAAATATATAATGTGCAAGATTCCCAAGGATACACCAATAGGGGAATATCCACATGTGTCAGATTTTTTTGCAGACATACTGTATCTGTATGAAAAATCCATTAATCTAAATAGGATTGTCTCTGAAGCATGTGCATTTTGCTTGCTAACTCCATTCTGATAAATAAAATATCTGCAACAACTATGTGTGATTTTTGTTAAATGGTCTTTATGTCATCCAGCACTTTACACCATAATCTACTGTAACAGAAAAAGAAAATCTCACAGTATTGCAGTAAAAATTACATGTTGGTATTTAAGTTACCCAATTTGTAGTTGTAATAATTTACCCTTCTGATATCTCCTGGTATAAAATATAAGGGAAGAATATAAAAGTATTCTAAAGTGATAGCTTTGCATCTAATAACATGTATTTACAAATGTTATCTTCAAAAATATGATAATAATACAACATGTTGCATACAAACATCTCTATGACAAAGCCCTAATAAAGGTTTCTAAAGGGGAGAGATTGGAGGAGGCACAAGGTCAGGTGACAGATGTGGTGCAGTTAATTATTGTAAAAGGCCTGGGAAGGGAAGTCAAGGGGAGGAGTCGATAACGGGACCTGTAGCAGGACAGACGTGTGAGGTAGCGGAGTTGGCTTATAGCCGCCATTGCAAGTGACCAGGCCTGAGCAAAAGGTACCAAGAGACCAGATCCGAGTGAGGAATTGAGCGACCAGATCCGAGTGAAGGAACCGAGAGACCAGATCCGAGTGAGGAACTGAGCGACCAGATCCGAGTGAAGGAACCGAGAGACCAGATCTGAGTGAAGGAACTGAGAGACCAGATCCGAGTGAAGGAACTGAGAGACCAGATCCGAGTGAAGGAACAAAGAGACCAGATTCGAGTGAAGGAACCGAGAGACCAGATCCGAGTGAGGAACCGGAAGACCGGAGTCGGGTGACCAGAATCGGAGGTGAGAGTCAGGAACCGCGAGATCCAAGAGTAAATAGGGTCAGGGACGAGAGAGAAACGACTGGTCCACAGTAGCGGGACGTTCATGTGGGCCATCGCTTCCAGTGTAGATGTAAGGTACAATGTGGGGATCGAGCCATGCTTCAGTGAATGAAGGCAGCCAGCGGGGCAGGTGTGGCAAGTGATTCATCAATCTGGGACATGTAGCATAACGGGTAGTATTGTCGACCCTTGTTGGGGCCTGTGTGACGCCTTGTGTTGCCTAGAGATTGACGACGGTGACGGGTTTGATAGTGACGGTGACACCCTTTTGGTTAGGGTATTAGGATTACAAGATCACTGATGATGACAGCTGTTTAATTGTAATAATAGAAAATATGTTGTTTATCTACATTGCCTTATTAACCTTGTAACATAACTTGCTTCATTTTCACCGTTTGCATTATCCCCTGATATTGTGCCGTGTACACCCCTTTGATTGTGTTAATCAAATAAACAGTTGTTGGTTTAAGTACCACTGTCTCCTTATTGTCTGCGCTGTTACATCTGCGTACCTGTCTACACTGTTATGGGCCGTACATGGTGAGAACCGGCGCATGCCATAAGTGGCTATGTAAGGTATTATGAGGGATGTCAAGTGCTTGTGACAAGTAGATCTTATTGTGTTTGGGGGAGGGATGGATTACTGGCTGCAGGATTACAGGTCTAGAAATACACCTGTGACCACAGTGTGTGCGTGCTTGTGGTGTGCATATTCATGTGCACGGATTTCACTTCTCAGAAGCTTGGTTATAAGCAGAAGTAACTAGTTAGCGGCACTTGTTTCCTCTTGTGTTTTGCCTTACACAGCAAGGATGGACTGCGTGACCTTCTGGCCTTCAGAAAGGAAATGTCTCAGCTGGTTTTTGAGCCTAAGGCCAGTTCCACCCGTCTGCCATGATATGTGGCCCTCTGTTATGACAATAGTTATGACACTCATTTTCTTAGAAATACCATTTTCTGAAAAGCTGGTTGAGAATTGACAGATGATTTCTAGATTTGAAAGTACAAGAAAAAGACCCATTGCAGCATTATTAAAAAAAAGTTTTCTTTGGCTTTGTTCCTTTATATAGCCTTCATTTGTATCTAATTTTCAGTTAACATGGATAATTAAGTTTACATTGTTGTCTAACATATGCCTTATTAATAAAAAAAAAAATAGTGACAGTATACTCCGGTGATGCCAGGCTTGTATAAATGCGGATGACTTGTGACCACGCTAAGTGTTACATGCCGAACTCCTAGCACCATGGCTTCCACTGCTAAGTGTTGATACCAGCAAAATAGTATTCTGGGGTCAAAAGCCTTGAAAAGTAGTATAATTTTAGTGTAACAGGAGGCTAGGCTAAAATTTTGTGACTTTTGGCATTCTCACGCCAGTTTTGTCCAGCTCTGACAAAGTGGTGAAGCATCCAGCAAGGACTGGAGTAGGACTTATGACGAGGAGGACACAGAGGTGTATGCCACTTGTCTGGTACTCCTGACTCAGGAATAGGTGTAGGGTCTTCATGAATCAGGAGTGTCTGACTCCAGCACATCTCCTCAATAAGATAAACCAGGTCCTAGGAATCATCAGCGATACGCAAACAGCATGCCTGTATGGATACTGGGAACAGTTAGTGCGCAGACGACCAGCAGCCCAGACTATAGGCTGGATGAGTTTACTGGGAACAGTTAGTGCGCAGACGACCAGCAGCCCAGACTATAGGCTGGATGAGTTTACTGGGAACAGTTAGTGCGCAGACGACCAGCAGCCTAGACTATAGGCTGGATGAGTTTACTGGGAACAGTTAGTGCGCAGACGACCAGCAGCCTAGACTATAGGCTGGATGAGTTTACTGGGAACAGTTAGTGCGCAGACGACCAGCAGCCTAGACTATAGGCTGGATGAGTTAGCTGACAAGTAAGGAAAGGAGGCAAACGCTGATAGCGGGATCGGCAGGGAACGTGCACCAAGTGGGGTCATATAGCTGATTAGTAAAAATCAGCTGACAAGTGTTTTCATGGTAAGGACAAGGAAGCTATTGATACCGCTGTGTAATGGTTTATTAACATGTCAGTATTATTCATCAGGAGTGGAACGTACAGAGAAAAACTATCATTGAACGATAGACACTTGTTCTGGGTTTTGGCATACAAATACTGATGAAATACTGATCAAAAATACTGCTGTGTGAATAAAGCCTAACAGTATAGTAAGCAGAGCACATGAGTCAACTATGGGCTAAGAACTGGGCTTCCAGGGGTCCAACGGTAACATTAACCCCTGTTCAGCTATATACAAGTATTACATTACCCTCATTCACAAATTTACCTATGGTGGTTATACATAATAATGAACTAGGAAGTTTGGTAACTAATTGATCAGATGTTGCCTTTGTCTGTGCATAGCGAACCGAGTGTATTGGTCCGACTGCTACACAAGGGCCCACCAGAGGATTTACCTTTTCCTCCGTGGGCCAGTCCGGGCTTTTTCTAAGAACATGCTACTACATATAAAGCCTCATTCACATGTCTGTGTTTAAACATGTACATGAAAAAAGGTACCGGTGTTATCAGTGTTTTGCATCAGTGTGCCATCAGTGTTTGGTCCGTGTGTCCGTTTTTACATATCAGTGTTTTTCACGGATGGATAAAGAAATAAGTGACAAAACTTTTCTTATATTTTGCAATGTTAAACATGGACGTCACATGGATGCCACCCACATGCTGTACGTGTCTTTCAGGTACCAATAGACTTGCATTGACCCTTGTCATCTGTGCTGCCACAATAAAACGGATATGTCTTTGTGTAGTTTGCACCATAGGTTATAATGGGGATGTTTTGCATCCATTAAAAAACAGATACCACATGTACTGAAAACATGGATGTGTGAATGAGGCCTTACTGTATGCATTTGTGTTTGTTATATATTACAGCCAAGCAGGCTGAGCTGTGCTGTTTCCATAGCTATGACAGAAGTGAATGGCAGTTCCAGAAAAAAGTGGACCGGTGAGCTATGCTGTTCCTCTAACTCCTGACTTCTGTGATATGCTGTTTCCTATTCACTTATATCGGAGTTATAGAAAATGCATAGCTCCTCCCACTTGGCTGTTACTGCAGTCCAAGCACTAGTAGCCTGTGCATAGAGATGGATATTTCTACCGCAGCCAAGAATGGATGAGATGGGAATGCCAATGAGGGGGTGTTATGGTGCACTGAGTGCTCGGTCACACCAAGTGTGCACCAAAGCTTTCTCGACTACATACGAAAATGTATTTTTTTTTTTTTTCTGGCATCTAAACCACCAAAATCTATACTACACGTATAAATGTTATAGGGGCTGAGTCCCTACTGCCTCTGACAGTATCAGATGGAGCCGAGCTCCGTCTGCTGCTATTAACCTCCTAAATGCCGCTTATATCACTGACAATCTCTGGCAGCAGCATTTAATGACAGTCACCCCCGTGGGCGCTGTTCCATCAGCCTATAGGCTCCTAATAATGCAATTGCGGGATGCTGATGGGTTGCTACGGGTCCCTAAGGTGACTAAAAAAAAAGCAAAGAAATTAAAAAAATATAAAAATCGGAATCGCTCTTATTTTCCGCTATTAAAAATAAATAATAAAAATGTAAAATATGAATATATTTGGTATTACCTTGCCTGTAAAGGTCTAATCTGTCAAGATATAACAATTAATCAACCCAATTAGTAAATGCCATAACGAGAAAAAAAAAAAATCGAAAAGCCAAAATTGTGTCTTTTTTTGGTCGCCACAGCAAAGCGAGAAGATACAAGAAGAAGCGATCAAAGCATGGTATCTACTCACGTGGTATCAATACAAATGTCAGCTTACCAAGCCCTCACACAGCCCCATTGGCCAAAAAATGAAAATGTTATGGGTCCCGGGACACTGAGAAACAAGCCAAAATTGAATTTTTATGGATTTCGTACATTTTTTTTTAGCACTTAAGAAAAAACAAAAAGATAAAACTGTACATGTTTGGTATCGCCACAATCGTACTATCCTGGAGAAGCGCACCACCAGCTTATTCTTACCAACAATAAACGCCGTGAAATCAAAGTAAGAAGAAATTGTGGAATTTTTATGCAATTTCACACATGGAATTTTTTCCCGCTTTCCAGCACATTGAACAGCAGAATGAAAGGACTCAATAAAAACTACAACCTGTCCGGAAAAAAGAAGCTGTCATAGATCTGTGAGGACCGAAAAACAAAGTAATGGCTCTTGGGAGAAGGGGAGGAAAAGACTAAAGCAAAAAAAGGAGAATCTCCTTAAGGCCACATGCACACGTTCAGTATTTATTTGGTCAGTATTTTACCTCAGTATTTGTAAGTCAAAATCAGGAGTGGAACAATCAGAGGAAAAGTATAATAGAAACACCTCACCACTTCTGGATTTATCACCCACTACTGGTTTTGGCTTACAAATACTGAGAAAAAATACTGATCAAACACTGAACGTGTGCACCTGGCCTAAGAGGTAAACAGCAGTGGGGTGGGCATATCATTAGTGATCTGTGTGGGGCTCATCCATCTCCAGTCCCACCTACATGGTGCCTGTGGCCTTCAGGGGTCTCTAGCTTACATAACTGAACCCGATGCATATATTGTGGAGTTCAGCTGCTCTCCCCATGGCCGTGCCTCTGTTCCTAATGCTCCCCTCCATGGCTGTCTCTGCTCCTCCTGCTCCACCCCATAGCCATGTTTCTGCTCCTCCTGCTCCCCCCCCCCCCATGCTGGTGTCTCTGCTCCTCTTGCTCCCCCCCATGGATGTTTCTCTGCCCCTCCTGCTCCCCTCCATGGCTGTGTCTCTGCTCCTCCTGCTCCCCCCATGGCTGTGTCTCTGCTCCTCCTGCTCCCCCCATGGCTGTGTCCCTGTTGCTCCTGCTCCCCCCATGGCTGTGTCCCTGCTCCTCCTGCTCCCCCATGGTTGTGTCTCTGCTGCTCCTGCTCCCCCCATGGTTGTGTCGCTGCTGCTCCTGCTCCCCCCATGGCTGTGTCGCTGCTCCTCCTGCTCCCCCCATGGTTGTGTCTCTACTCCTCCTGCTCCCCCCATGGTTGTGTCTCTACTCCTCCTGCTCCCCCCATGGTTGTGTCTCTGCTCCTCCTGCTCCTCCCATGGTTGTGTCGCTTCTCCTCCTGCTCCCCCCATGGTTGTGTTGCTGCTCCTCCTGCTCCCCCCATGGTTGTGTCTCTGCTCCGCCTGACCCCCCATGGTTGTGTCTCTGCTGCTCCTGATCCCCCCATGGTTATGTCTCTGCTCCTCCTGTCCCCCAATGGTTATGTCTCTGCTCCTCCTGTCCCCCCATGGTTGTGTCTCTGCTCCTCCTGCCCCCCCCATGATTGTGTTTCTGCTTCTCCTGCCCCCCCCCATGGTTGTGTCTCTGCTCCTCCTGCCCCCCCCCCATGGTTGTGTTTCTGCTTCTCCTGCCCCCACCATGGTTGTGTCTCTGCTCCTCCTGCCCCCCTATGGTTGTGTTTCTGCTCCTCCTGCCCCCATGGTTGTGTCTCTGCTCCTCCTGCCCCCCCCCCACATGGTTGTGTCTCTGCTCCTCCTGCCCCCCCCCCATGGTTGTCTCTGCTTCTCCTGCCCCCCCATGGTTGTGTCTCTGCTCCTCCTGCCCCCCCCCATGGTTGTGTTTCTGCTTCTCCTGTCCCCCCCATGGTTGTGTCTCTGCTCCTCCTGCCCCCCCATGGTTGTGTTTCTGCTTCTCCTGTCCCCCCCATGGTTGTGTCTCTGCTCCTCCTGCCCCCATGGTTGTGTCTCTGCTTCTCCTGCCCCCCCATGGTTGTGTTTCTGCTCCTCCTGCTCCCATGGTTGTGTCTCTGCTCCTCCTGCCCCCCCCATTGTTGTGTCTCTGCTTCTCCTGCCCCCCCATGGTTGTGTTTCTGCTCCTCCTGCCCCCCCCCATTGTTGTGTCTCTGCTTCTCCTGCCCCCCCCTTGGTTGTGTCTCTGCTCCTCCTGCTCCCCCCATGGTTGTGTCTCTGCTTCTCCTGCCCCCCCCCCTCCCATGGTTGTCTTTCTGCTCCCCCTGCTTCCCCCATGGTTGTGTCTCTGCTTCTCCTGCCCCTCCCTCCCATGGTTGTGTTTCTGCTCCTCCTGCTCCCCCCATGGTTGTGTCTCTGCTTCTCCTGCCCAACCCCGCCTCCCATGGTTGTGTTTCTGCTCCTCCTGCTCCCCCCATGGTTGTGTCTCTGCTTCTCCTGCCCCCCCCCTCCCATGGTTGTCTTTCTGCTCCTCCTGCTCCCCCCATGGTTGTGTCTCTGCTTCTCCTGCCCCCCCCCTCCCATGGTTGTGTTTCTGCTCCTCCTGCTCCCCCCATGGTTGTGTTTCTGCTCCTCCTGCTCCCCCCATGGTTGTGTCTCTGCTCCTCCTGCCCCCCCCATGGTTGTGTCTCTGCTCCTCCTGCCCCCCCCCCATGCTTGTCTCTGCTTCTCCTGCCCCCCCATGGTTGTGTCTCTGCTCCTCCTGCCCCCCCATGGTTGTGTTTCTGCTTCTCCTGTCCCCCCCATGGTTGTGTCTCTGCTCCTCCTGCTCCCCCCATGATTGTGTCTCTGCTCCTCCTGCCCCCCCATGGTTGTGTTTCTGCTCCTCCTACCCCCATGGTTGTGTCTCTGCTCCTCCTGCCCCCATGGTTGTGTCTCTGCTTCTCCTGCCCCCCCATGGTTGTGTTTCTGCTCCTCCTGCTCCCATGGTTGTGTCTCTGCTCCTCCTGCCCCCCCCCCCATTGTTGTGTCTCTGCTTCTCCTGCCCCCCCCATGGTTGTGTTTCTGCTCCTCCTGCCCCCCCATTGTTGTGTCTCTGCTTCTCCTGCCCCCCCCCCCTTGGTTGTGTCTCTGCTCCTCCTGCTCCCCCCATGGTTGTGTCTCTGCTTCTCCTGCCCCCCCCTCCCATGGTTGTCTTTCTGCTCCTCCTGCTCCCCCCATGGTTGTGTCTCTGCTTCTCCTGCCCCCCCCTCCCATGGTTGTGTTTCTGCTCCTCCTGCTCCCCCCATGGTTGTGTCTCTGCTTCTCCTGCCCAACCCCGCCTCCCATGGTTGTGTTTCTGCTCCTCCTGCTCCCCCCATGGTTGTGTCTCTGCTTCTCCTGCCCCCCCCTCCCATGGTTGTCTTTCTGCTCCTCCTGCTCCCCCCCTGGTTGTGTCTCTGCTCCTCCTGCTCCCCCCATGGTTGTGTCTCTGCTTCTCCTGCCCAACCCTGCCTCCCATGGTTGTGTTTCTGCTCCTCCTGCTCCCCCCATGGTTGTGTCTCTGCTCCTCCTGCCCCCCCCCCATGGTTGTGTCTCTGCTCCTCCTGCCCCCCCATGGTTGTCTCTGCTTCTCCTGCCCCCCCATGGTTGTGTCTCTGCTCCTCCTGCCCCCCCCATGGTTGTGTTTCTGCTTCTCCTGTCCCCCCCATGGTTGTGTCTCTGCTCCTCCTGCTCCCCCCATGGTTGTGTCTCTGCTCCTCCTGCCCCCCCCCATGGTTGTGTTTCTGCTCCTCCTACCCCCATGGTTGTGTCTCTGCTCCTCCTGCCCCCATGGTTGTGTCTCTGCTCCTCCTGCCCCCCCATGGTTGTGTTTCTGCTCCTCCTGCTCCCATGGTTGTGTCTCTGCTCCTCCTGCCCCCCCCCATTGTTGTGTCTCTGCTTCTCCTGCCCCCCCCATGGTTGTGTTTCTGCTCCTCCTGCCCCCCCCCCATTGTTGTGTCTCTGCTCCTCCTGCCCCCCCCCATGGTTGTGTCTCTGCTCCTCCTGCTCCCCCCATGGTTGTGTCTCTGCTTCTCCTGCCCCCCCCTCCCATGGTTGTCTTTCTGCTCCTCCTGCTCCCCCCATGGTTGTGTCTCTGCTTCTCCTGCCCCCCCCTCCCATGGTTGTGTTTTTGCTCCTCCTGCTCCCCCCATGGTTGTCTCTGCTTCTCCTGCCCAGCCCCGCCTCCCGTGGTTGTGTTTCTGCTCCTCCTGCCCCCATGGTTGTGTCTCTGCTTCTCCTGCCCCCCCCTCCCAATGTTGTCTTTCTGCTCCTCCTGCTCCCCCCATGGTTGTGTCTCTGCTTGTCCTGCCCCCCCCTCCCATGGTTGTGTTTCTGCTCCTCCTGCTCCCATGGTTGTGTCTCTGCTCCTCCTGCCCCCCCCCCCCATTGTTGTGTCTCTGCTTCTCCTGCCCCCCCCATGGTTGTGTCTCTGCTCCTCCTACCCCCATGGTTGTGTCTCTGCTCCTCCTGCCCCCATGGTTGTGTCTCTGCTTCTCCTGCCCCCCCATGGTTGTGTTTCTGCTCCTCCTGCTCCCATGGTTGTGTCTCTGCTCCTCCTGCCCCCCCCCATTGTTGTGTCTCTGCTTCTCCTGCCCCCCCCCCATGGTTGTGTTTCTGCTCCTCCTGCCCCCCCCATTGTTGTGTCTCTGCTTCTCCTGCCCCCCCCCCCATGGTTGTGTCTCTGCTCCTCCTGCTCCCCCCATGGTTGTGTCTCTGCTTCTCCTGCCCCCCCCCCCTCCCATGGTTGTGTTTTTGCTCCTCCTGCTCCCCCCATGGTTGTGTCTCTGCTTGTCCTGCCCCCCCCATGGTTGTGTTTCTGCTCCTCCTGCTCCCCCCATGGTTGTCTCTGCTTCTCCTGCCCAGCCCCATGGTTGTGTCTCTGCTTCTCCTGCCCCCCATGGTTGTGTCTCTGCTCCCAGGTGCTTGCTGCCACAGAATGGAGACATTGCAGAGTATTTTGTCCTCCTATGGCATTACAGTGGTCTCCTGTACAGACACAATTGGTAACGGTCTCCAGCCTGATACCTGTCACCTGGGGCGGCACAGTGTAATGACAGACAGGGGCGCACACGAGACTGGCACTGCCGCCCTGCCCCGCCTGTCTGCTGTGCCACAAAAACACTGGGCAGCGCCGCGGAGACGCGCTAGGTGGCAGTAAGGAGCTACAAGGAGCCGAGTAAGGAGGACAGGAAGGGGCAGGACGAGGAGGGCTCCCATCTGACTTCCACACCCTCTTCCTGCCCTGTGTGATGCTCCTGAGTGCCCCTCTCACCATGGCTGCAGTGCTGAGCCCCCTGTGTGTGCCTGTGGGGGGCATGTGCCGGCCCCGCTGTGTGTGAGCCGCTCTCACAACTCTCGGATTAGTTTCGGTCTCTTCTCTCGGCGGCCGCTTCTTAGTTGGATTTGCCTCTTGTGCGGACAGGACGGAGCCGCCGCCGGGGCTCTCACCCCAGGAGCCGAGCGCTGACCGGAGCCGGGACCGGAGCACAACATGGCGTCCTATGTGGATAACAGCTTCAGACAAGCGGTGATGAAGCCCCCGGCTGACAGGAGCGCCCAGGTACGTCCTGCCGGTGCGCTGCCCCCTGTGCTGTGCCATACTGTGCCCCCTGGTGCTATGCTGGGCACACTGGGCAACTTACTGACAACTTTATCGCCCTCCCTCCAGGCAGGTGTGGGCACCGCGGCTCTGACCCTCAGGGGGCGCTCTCGTTAGTGCCAGACGTGTCAGGATATCCCTGCATACATGTGGATGGGACCCATGATTGGCACAGACATCGGCATGTACCCAGAATGTGGCATGTTGTATCTGTGTGATGCCACATCTACGCTGGCACAGAAAATGGCCTTATTGGCCCATAACCTAACCCTGCGCTCTGTGAGGTACCATGTATGCCACATCCACACTGGCATATACTGGGCTCCAGAGTATGGCATTAGTAGCCCACACACAGTGCATCAGTTACACATCTGCCAGACATGCCGCATTGATACTTGGGCACCCATCACTGGCACATGTGGTGGTCCCGGGGTCCTGCTTGGTTCCTATGTTATATTTGGGTATAGCTTGGTAGGAGGACCCCAGACGCCTACCACAACCCCTATACAGTTACTGCCGTCACCTTATGCCACCTCTCCTACCATACAACAAGGATGGTGTTAGTGGCGACGGCATGTTAGACCCACTGACATGGCACATGTGACATTAGTGACCACCACACCCCTTCCCATCATTGGCATCGCTGCCCCTTGATGAAAACACAGTAGCATTGTGTTAAGTTTGGCAATCTGCCCTGACTTCACCCACATACTTCTTGATTAATGTGCCCGAGGTGATGGGCATCAGCAATGCTGTGAATGCCATGAAGACTTGTAAGGAGGCGTCTCACATTCGCCAACAACAAGTCATTGTCAGCCATCTCCTCTGTAACAACATCGCACCCATTCCTGATAGACAGGTCGGCAATGTTTGATGTCACTCAGCGCCAGTGTGGGCACCACAGTACAATGCCCCACTGTGTGTGGGCAGGAATCATCACAGACCAGGGTGGCATTATTTACTTTGCCTCTGTATGGGTTGGCTCGGCTCTAGCTGCTGCCGTGTAGCTTACTGCTGTACATGGCATTATTGTCACTAGGCCCCCGGAGTGCCATGCCATGCCCACTCTGTGCTGTGACAACTGAACTTTAGCTGAACGCTCGTCTCAGGGCTTTTTCTGCCGCTTTTGCATTAATCCACAATTTGTCACACCCATTTTGGATACAAAAAGATCTGTATTTCTTCACCTAAGGGCCTGTCTGCCAATTACACGTCCTCCACCGTGCGGAAACCTCATTACACGCCACTTAACCTGCTGTATCCCAGGATGCGGAGGCATGAATCGAGCAGGTACTCCTTCTAGCGGGGCCATCTGTGACCCCCCCCACCGCCATACAGGGGGTACATGGTCCTATAATGTGGTACCACATCTGTACTTAGAGGGCACTTATTTCACTATGGAGACAAGTCTGACACAAAGGCACAAGGAGGCGCCGGACATGAGCGATCCTAGGGTTGATTACAGTAGTGTCCATACAAAGTATCGGCTGTGCAGCGAGCCCCTAAATTGTTCATCTGCCGTTTTATGATGGCCTTCTAGTCTAGGCACCTTACTTCTTTGGGAAGTATGTTCTTAAAGTGTTGAATGACGGCATCACAGGACTGTTTCCCTGTAGACTCATGTGATCCATGATGACATAAATCCCTTTGTGTGCCCCTGTAGACATTTGGTGGCTCACAGATATAGTATGCGCCCAAAGCATCTTGGCATTTTAGTACCTCACTTGTATCCATACTGCGACCACGTGCAGGTTTCACACATTGCGCCTTTATGTGGGTAATACAGTACCAGCTGAGTGGATGAGATGCCAACCAATCTCACCTACGCATATACGCCCCGATTCATCAAAGCAATTTTGCCTGAATTCTGCTAAAATTGCTTTGAAAAGTCGCAAAATTTGCTATTATTCACTCCAGTTTCTCCCTGCTCTGCCAAAATGAAGGAGCTGAGACGGGAGCATCGGCGGAGACTTGACATCCCAACTCCTCTAACCCATGACTAGCTGTGGTCTTCCTTACGCCAATTGGCACTGGAGTAAGCTATCTGGTGTGGCAGATGGAGGCGCTCACCACTTTAACATCGGTGAGACAATCGTCGATCTTGATGGATCGGGGCCATAGGATATGTGCACATGATGCCTTTTTTTCCAGCTGTAGAGCCGCCAGGTTTTTCCATGGAAGCCTCTTCAGGAGTGCTGGTGGTCTTTCTGGAAGCGACTTCTTGGATGGTTTTGCTTTGCTTTTTTGTGACTGACGTCTTTTCTTTGTGGTTTCCAATATAGTGGCGAGCGGCTAACTAGTAGAGGCCGCCCGAAGAATGAACATGTTACTACTTATAACTTCTTCAGGGTTTCCGAACCAATAAAAGACCGAACATGTGCAGCGCAATGAAAACGCTCACAAGAATGAACATCTCTATTTCTCTGTCAGAACGACTTGCTGTGCCCATGTTCAGGCTTTTGAACGTCTTTTAACCACTTCAGCTTTGTAAAAAGACAAGCGGTTATAAGCAGTGATCTGTCCCTCCTTCTGGCGTATTCCGCTCTGAAGACCTTCTGTACTTTACAATATAAGATGCCCGGACACATATTGGAGCGTTTTTCCATTGCTTTTACTTTAAGAAAACAAAATAAAAAAATAAAAACCTGCTATTGGTCTCTTCATTATTTAATGAAATGAGAAAAAAAATCACAGTAAAAAAGATGACACAAAAATCATAAGAAAACCCTACAAAACACCGCCGGTGGCCAAAACCGTCCAAAAAATGCTCAGGAGATGACACACAAGACGCTTCTATCTTCTCCATTATTGTAGAGGGATTGTGGACATTCATCTCTATACACTTGTCATATGCGACCAGAGATGGCCAGAATACCATACACATGAGAGGTGGTCCTGGGCTGAGATATTGAGACCTCATTCTTAGGCCGGGGTACCACTAGCTTATGGCATCGGATGTGATATGCTGATGACACTCGGCTCCTGCTCTGCTGCGAGCGGGAGCCTAGTGTCAGTGCTCCGTGCTCCGTGCTCCGATCCTCTCGCACAGAGAGAATTGCAGCACAGCAATTTCAAAAATGACCATTTTTTTGTTTTTTATTACAATGAAAAGGTTGAAAACTCTGCTGTGCATAATAATTTGGAACATGCATTTTGAGTGCAGTTTGAGTTTTTTATTTTTTTAAAAATACACTGTTATCATAGGCAGTTTGTACAAAAACCTTTCAATTGTACTCTAATAGTTATTTGACTGGAAAATTACAATGACTGCAATTCATATAGGTAATTTGGGAAAAATCTGAGAAAATATTATTTGCATAATAATTTGGAACAGTGTACAAGAGAGCTAAGCAGGAATACATGAGAATGGCCACTGCACAGTGTATGGCGCTGTGGTGCTCTGGGATCCTGTGACAACAGGTGTCAGCTGATCAGTGGTGTCTAGATTACTTATAAGTCATCGTTCTCGACGTCGCATGGTCCTTGCACTCCCGAGAACAATGGCAGCTTGTGTGCACTGAGCGATATATTCCAGATGACTCTGCACATCCCCGGCGATTAAATTGGACGAATGCAATCCGATAAAAATCGGATGGCATTCGGACCAATTTAATCCTATTATAGTGTGCTCAGTGGCGTTTTTTTTTTTCCAGCTCCGATTGGATTGCGATCAGGCTGGAAAAAAAAAAAAAATCACAGCATGCTGCGATTGCATGCTGGATTTAGATCACATGCACCCATATAAGCCTATGCGAGCGTGTGAAACATCGCACTGCACTCAGATATCACCCGAGTGCAGTGCGATTCCCGCCAACGCCAGCAACAGAGGAGATGGAGAAATTACTTTATCTGTCCCCTGGAATCATGGGGAGAGAGATTGTCGGCCCTTTTAGGATCCCTGAAGGGATAAAGATGAACTCCATAATGTATGTTGAGTTTCTCAAACAGCACTTCCTTCCATGGTTCAAGAAGAAGAACCGTGCATTCCGCAGCAAGATCATTTTCATGCATGATAATGCCCCGTCTCATGCTACACATAACACATCTGCATATCTGGCTGCTATGGGCATAAAAGGGTACAAACTTATGGTGTGGCCCCCATGCTCCCCTGACCTCAACCCCATTGAGAACCTCTGGAGCATCATCAAAAGGAGTGTCTATGATGGCGGGAGGCAGTTCACATCTAAGCAACAGCTCTGGGAGGGTATTCTGTCCTCATGCATAACAATTAAAGCAGAAACCATCCAAAACCTGACAAATTCAATGGACGAGAGAGTTCAGAAGCTCCTTTTGAGCAAGGGGTCCTATGTGCAAATGTAACATCACCTAGAATAAAGTTTTGAGTTGAAAACTGTTTGATTTCAGTTTCTAATAACCTGCTAATGCTTATAATTTCAAAAATGACCATTTTTTTGTTCTTTATTAAAATGAAAAGGTTGAAAACTCTGTTGTGCATAATAATTTGGAACATGCATTTTGAGTGCAGTTTGAGTTTTTTATTTTTTTAAAAATATACTGTTATCATAGGCAGTTTGTACAAAAACCTTTCAATTGTACTCTAATAGTTATTTGACTGGAAAATTACAATGACTGCAATTCATATAGGTAATTTGGGAAAATCTGAGAAAATATTATTTGCATAATAATTTGGAACACAGTGTATTTTGTGGACCTTAACATGGGAATTGTCCTGAGCCACTAAAACTAACTCCACAGCCAGTTTCCTTTTCTCATGGCCACTCAATAATTGCCTTAAAGTCCAAGGAATATTGTCTACCTGTCATATTTTTAAAGGGGTTATCTAGTGACTAGGAATACAGCAGACCCATAGTTATGCCCCTTGTCAATAATCAATAGCGCTATTTATCTAGATCTTATACGTATGATTTGCTGTACATTCTTTCGTTTCATAAAATATAGTTTAAGGCAGTGTCTGTATTGGGTGTGCCTGACACGCAGGCTCTGGATATGTTCGCCGGTGGCTTTGTGCGGGCGCCTGACGTGTGCTGCCGGCGGCTTTGTGCGGGCGCCTGACGTGTGCTGCCGGCGGCTTTGTGCGGGCGCCTGACTTATGCAGCCGGCGGCTTTGTGCGGGCGCCTGACGTGTGCAGCCTGCGGCTTTGTGCGGGCGCCTGACGTGTGCAGCCGACGGCCTTGTGCGGGCGCCTGACGTGTGCAGCCAGCGGCTTTGTGCGGGCGCCTGACGTGTGCAGCCAGCGGCTTTGTGCGGGCGCCTGACGTGTGCAGCCGGCGGCTTTGTGCGGGCGCCTGACGTGTGCAGCCGGTGGATACATTTGCCTGTCTTGCAGGAAGTCAGTCACTGCTGAACACAAAGAGCACGAGCGTGTGGGCATAGACCTGTCCGGAAATGATTCAGTTCTCTTACCATAACAAACGGTGGAAATTTCCTCATTGTTTCCTTGCTGGTTATGCCAGACAGCACCTGCATGAACATTACTAATGTGAACTTCTGCAAACATGCACCCATTGTGCGGTGCTAAACGGGTCTCTAGATGGGATCACTAATCAATAACATGACTCCTCGTCTCACTGAGCCCTGACCTCCACTCCTTGCACTGGAATAAGAGTGGATTCTGCACTAAGACCATACCCCAAGGGGCAGTCACCCATGCTATGTACTGTCTTCTGTGCTCATTGAGTGTTTTTTATGATTCTGCAGAATTCAGTAGCCAGCATGATATTTTTCAGTAGCCAGGGACTAGAATGGACTTTCTCCTAATGAATGACTTTGCCTTCAGCACATCAAGGGTAATTTTTCTGCCATAAACGTATATTCTGGGCTGAGAAGGGTGCCTCGACCCTCTTGCCTGCCGATTAATCCACCTATAAGCTATGGATTCCTTATTAGAGTCTATATAGAGCGCTTTTTCCTGTTTCTTTGTTTTGTTAAGCGTGGCCTGTAGCCCTAATCCTCCCGGGAAGGGAAACGCTTACTTGCCAGTAATTCTTTCAGCGATGGTGCTCTTGCTTGAGTTCAGCTGAAGGAAAAGTACTGGATGTGGGGATGAAAAAAAAGGACAAAGCCACCTTTCATTCATTTATTCTGGTGCATTTAGCCAAGTTCATTTGTAAAATACTTTGTTTTCTCACAGCCAGGATGGATGTGTATGATACTAATATGATGCTGAACACTGGACATGTTCTGTATTTTCTAGATATATGGATGGCATCTTTTCTGACCGTTCATGAATGGATGAGGTGTTGGTACAGAGAATATTATGTATGTATATGCTCTGGATCAGATATCAGAGCATGTGTCCTCACTATATGAAGACGTAGTATCAGCATGCGACGTGTTATGTGGAAACATTCTGTATGTTCTAGATATATGGATGGCACTTTCCTGACAGGTCATGAATGGACGAGGTGTTGGTACACAGAATACTATGTATGTATATGCTCTTGATCAGATATCAGAGCATGTGTCTGTAGTATCCGAAGATGGTTTATCTGCAGGCGATGTGTTATATGGTGTAAGTGAAATAATAAAAACCCAGAAAACCTCTTCTATACATGGTGGATGTGTCTGTGGTGTTCTGTAGCTCTGAACTCGTTGTCACTGTGTGCATTGTCCACAATCCTCCATTTCCACAAGCGATATATTGCATGTGACTGTAATCCTGTTAATCTCCATATGTAAACCTCTTAGTGCCCAGTGTAGCCAGAGATTGGACACTCTTTTTAGAACGGCACCTTTTCCTGAACTGTGTGAAGTAGAGCAGTTGGCTTGTTGTAAGTTGTAGGCCGTCAGCTTTATTGTCACATGGCTTTTATTACCGGGCTGGTGTGAGCGCTCAGGAATATGGAGCGTTAGTCATTCTCACAATGCATCACCACAGATTATGTATCCATGTTGTATCAATGATCAGTAAGAAAGTTACTGTAGTTTTGTGTGTTAATGATAGTTTGCACACTAAAGAATATGTTGCAGTAAATTCCCATTCTTATTAAGGACTTTGTTCTTGATAGTGCAGGAGTTTATTCATCAGTGAAAGCAAGATGACAGGTGTATACCTGACTTATTGGCATTTTTGAGTTTGGGTATGCTGACAATTACCATAGTGCTCTGTAATTACCACTGCCACAATCTCAAGGGATCAGCCTCCCGCCCCCAGTAGCTGGCAGTGTGCACACATTTTAGAGATGGGATATTGGATGGTGCCATTCAAGTCAATTGGCTGCCGTGTAATACATGGCCATTGCAGGACTCTTTGTGTACATGTGTATGTGTGAATGAAATATATATATAATATACCAGACACTGCATCAGTACTGTTTTTTAACGTGTCTAAACTCGGATGTGTGAATGAGCGACGTAAGTATTTACATCAGCAGGAAGATCAAGTGGGCTCAGCAGGAAAATGGCTGGATTTCCTGAGTGCAGATGATTGGCTTACTTTACTGCTGGCAATCTGTGCGCTATAAGACCAGCAGATTACGGTGTTCCTCGTACACCACGCGTGCGGCTGTGCTAGACAGGGCCTGCATAGGTGGGTCTTCACCTTGTTTCCTAGTACACAGTTGGCATGTGTACATGACATGTTCTTGCTACTTTGATGTGAAGACCAATACACCGTAAAGAGAGACCGAGCATACCATGTCTTAGAGCCACTGCAGTACCTACTGTAAAAAAGAAGAAACGCTACTCTGGGGGAATCTACGGGCCTAAATATGGTGAAGCTTTTTACAGCTTTGTGCAAATTTTCTCAGTACAAACCTAAAATGTTATTTTTTTCCCCTTTTAGATTCTTTTTTTTATTTGTTGTGGCTGTAGAAATAATAAAATGATATTGCTTAGCCTCCTGTGTTACCGCGTTGCTACTCTGCCGCTGCTCCAATGATTGTGTTGGTACAGGCTTCAACGGTGACTACACTTCAGCAGCGCTGCAGCCAATCAATGAGCTCAGTAGGTTGTGCTTGCTACAGCGGCAGAGTCGATGAGCTCAGTGATTGGTTGCCGCCTGTACACAATCAGTATTGTGACAAATTTGACCAGTACACCCATTTAAGAAAGGACGCTTCTTGCCCGCATGGAATCTGTCAGCAAGATCTGCGCGATTTGGTAAAATCTGCCAGTGTATTGTCGAAAGCTGCTGATTGGTTACCTCTTGCCATATGAACATCGCCTGTGAGGCATTTGGGTTCTTACACAGGAATCCAACAAAATCCTCCTTTGTTTTCACCTGTTGTAGGAACGGTCCCGTGATCGCTCCCTCACCCAGCGATGTGGTGTATTCGGTCTAGTATCATAGATATACCGGTATGTAAACTACCAGGAAGTGACAAAGATGCGGTAACTTTTATTGTCAGGGTTTGTTAGTTTTTGTGTTGAGCTAAGCTTTTCATACTGGATTGTCAGGTTTCGCCTCTTGTTTCATGGGTACAGCAGCATCTGTATGACTGGCTTCCCATAGTAATCACATTTTCGGTGTAGATTCTGTTTTTAATTTGATTTTAATTAAGGGGGAAAAAGCAATCAGGTTATTTACATAGAACGCTGGCAAGTTATTGTCCCTACAGAGTTTCTCTCTACTTTGTCCTAATGAACATTGGACACTACTGCTACATACAAGAAGCCGGGGACTTATGGCGGAGTCGGGGGCTGCAGGATCAGACCATACAGGGTTTGAGTAAATTGGGAAGAAGTACTTTTTTTTTTTCCTCATCTTGTGCATATTCTAGCGTTTCTTTAGGTTTCTCTAATATATACCTTCAGCTGAGATGTAGAGCTCTGATAGTCTTAGTAAGATCTCCCAGTACAGTCATTGTTTCCTGAGCCACCCAGCGCTCCGCTGATACTGCCAGTCATCTATGCTACTGACTAAGGCAATGTTCACACTTTGCGTTTTTGCTGAATTTTTTTTGTTGCTTTCTTTTAAGCAAATTAAAAGCTGCTTTTTACAGTACAAGCAAAAGCTATGAGATTTCAGACATCTCATGTACGTACACACATTGTTTTTTTTTTTCCTGACTGAATTGGAAAACCGCATTTTTGAAAATGCAACATGTCACTTCTTTCAGTGTTTTGCAGCTTTTTTTTCAGCCATAGAAAGCAATAAGTAAAAACAAAAACACAGGTATCAGATTTTTCTGCGTTTTGGTGCAGAAAACTAAGGAACAACAGGCTCTAAACTGGATCAGCATGAAAAACGCAGCAAAAAAAACAGCAAAACCTGTTTTTTTTTTTTTTTTTTAAAGTAGCTTCTTTACTGCCAAGAGAGCAGGTGTTGCATACCGCAAAAATGCAACGTGTGAGCATAGCCTAAGGGCTCCTTCTGACGTCAGCTTTTTCTTGTATGTTAAAATCGGACCGAGGATCATCAAAGCCCGGTCAGTGGGTCAGTTTTTACCATCAGTTTGATCAGTTTTTTTCAATTAACAAAAAATGATGAAGGTTTCTTCAGCTTCTCCTATCAAGCAATCCGTGAAATCTGGGCAGTACACGGATGACAGCTGTGTTTCCTGCAAATTTTTCCAACGGACCCATAGACTTGCAGTGTCACGTTTTGAACCGACACTTGGAGCAATATTGGACATGTCTCTGATTTTTTTTTTTTTTTCCTAAGACCAAGTGGTCTGCACAAAAGTACAGTCATCTGAACTATCCACAGACTATCACAGGAACAAGAAAAACTGAATGAGCCCTAAGTTGTGTGGGTAGTGCCAATGTATTGGGATGAATACAGCGGGAAGAACGACGCTGGCAATACATGGATGTCATGGTGACAGGTGGAGGAGCCTTTGGCCTCTTCTGCACCTTGAGTTGTGTTGGATCCCGCTCTAGTAGCAGCCGTCCCCATCTTCTGTACTATAGGAGATCTTTCTCTGCCAGGGTTTCGGTTAAGTCTTCCTCTATCTGTACAATCTGTGTGCAGGCATGTGGAAATGGTTGTGAGGTAATGGCAGGATAATTATGTATTTATCTTTTATTCCATGCTCTGCGTGTAATGAGGGTGGAATACGGCCACTGGCTTCTTTATCTGATGCCTGCACGCGTTTCATGATGATTGCTGGTAGAAATGCTTTTCAGGAATATTGATATAGACTTCAGCGGACTCTCACAATGCAAGAATTTCTCCCCAATTATAGCTATTGTGAAGGGGTAATGTTGTCTCGGCTGGTGCTTCTTTTTACTGCCATAGGAAGCCTATTTGTAATGTCTACATGCAGGACAGGCACAGCGGACAGGTAATTTACTTTCTGCTGATATTGTGTTTTTATTTTTTATTAATTTGAAAGTTATTTCTGGAGTGAAGTCTCCTGTTTGCAGGGCTTCTCCTGTCCCACTGTATGGGGGCTGTCATTCCTCTTAATAGCTCGTTCAGATGAGCTTATTATATGGACGTTTCATGCCACACAGAAAGCACAGGCGCTCGTTATTACCAGTGTGTCAGTGCATGTAGAAGATTTTCCACACTGACCAGTGGTCTACAAGGGAAAAACTTCTCAAACTTCTCTTCTTTGGCCTCATATACAGACCAGTCAAGTGTATATAAATAGAGGACGAGCACACAGAGCCAGTCCCATCCTCGATCTACAGGCGTGACTGTCCCTGCTTTTAGTCTGGATGTTTGAGCCTCACTTACCCATTGCATAGTCTTAGGATGAATGCAGTTCCCAGTATGGTGGAATTTCAGTTCAGGTTAGACTCCCTGTCGGCTCGGTCTGTTTGGCAGGTGCTATGGCTCCTGTACCAAGGCTTGTTATAGTTTCATTCTGTTACTGTTCGCTATTTTATTTAAGGATCTGGTCTGCACTCCGGGTGGATGGTGGTGGGAAGGCCTTCAAGACAATAATGTAAGAAAGACCTCGGCATTTCTAAGTTGCAATAAAGAAAATGTTATTGATCTGTCAGCGTGTCATGTACAGGGAGACCACACTTCACATGATGGCCAATGTTCCCGTCCTCCTGGACCTTGATCACCGCCTGTTGGCATCAGTGTGGTGGACGCTCAGTGGAGATGCCCACTCAAGTGTGTACTGCCGTCCTCTCCACTGACATGCGGACTGATCGATAACCTCTTCTTTACTGCTTAGGAGTGCCATGGTCTTTTATACATTGTTTATTCCTAGTCTGCGGGTTTTACTATTATGGTTTTCATGTGATACACAGTGGTAAGAAGAATTTATATCTATTTGTCCCAAATAACATTCCTAGCTTAGAAAATAAAATTTGAAGAACTCCTGTGTTGTATATGAATTCATGGTGATGTGTCCACTGTTCTTATCGCGACCTCCCAAGTGTTCAGCAGAATTCTCTCATACAGCCCTTGTTACCTTGATTGACGTGGATGACAAGCTGAATAACCCCACCCCCACCACTGATTGGCAGCTTTCTGCCTATGCACAGTGTACACCACACGTTGTCAATTAGTGGTGGGAGTAGGGTTATACAGAGCTCAGCATTCAGAGAACTGGCAGATCTGCAGCAGAGAAATCTGTGATTTATATTAAAGTGACAGCAAGCAGCCCAGTAAGTGTCATATTGCTGGAATCAGGGTCTCAGCCCCTACATCATGCTGCTTTCAGATAAGCAAAAACCTAGTGACAGATTCCTTTTAAAGTAAAATAAACGGCTGCTTATGGAAATGTGCTCCTGAAGAAGGGTGTAACATCTTATCTGGTACCTAAAGAGGTCACCGCACTATTGTGGAGGTCCCGATGGCTGAACCCATACTACTTTTTATGTTCCTAGTACATTATTGGGCTGTTTGCAGGTGCCTGTTATACATGTGGGAGTCCTGCTTAATATATAGTGTTGGGGATGTTTTCTGTAACTAATGAGGCAGTTTTTCCATAGTTATTAGTATTCCGGGTTCTATCTCTCTTATCAGAAGACTCAACACTTCATGTCTATGTGACTTATGGATTTCATTGTAGGATATTCTCCCTGACTCGCCTGTTGTGAGATGCTATGGAGAAATCATGGTGAACGGTCATACGGTTGTGTCGCCCCCGTTGCTGATTGTCATGTTTGGTGGGATGAATGTGTAGCATGGAGCCATATTCTTACTGTAAATGTGATAAACCACAAAGGAAGCTGACGGACCCTATTAGAGCTCATTGGGGTCTGTCCGGAGCCGTTTGTGTACATTGTCTTCATCGATTGCATTTTTCTGTCCTGTGACTAAACAGAGCAGCAGAATTGACAACGCAGGTGTGAACTCGGTCCAATATCCTCATGTCTTGTTTTGAAGAATTATATCAAAGCTTTCATAATCCTGAACTTGAATCCAAGTGGACGATGCTCATAGGTTACAATGTTTTTTAACTAAACATGATGTTTTTTTTGCCGCACTCCTTCTGTTTGCAGAAAGCTTTCTTGGATAGGGGACCGGGCAGGGTTCATTACTCTCCATGTCGTTTTGGTCCGTCTGCACCTCTTGAGGGGGCATCTGGAAACATCTGCCGCAGCACATGTAGAGGTATTGCTTCAGAGCACGTTCCCTGTGTATGGCCAGAAATGGGGGAGAAGTAGTGTGTGCAATGCACTTTGGCTTTTCATTAGCTACTTGGTAACAAACAATGGTGAAATTTACAGAAATGGTGTAAAGTGCGGAGACGGGAGAGCGCTGGTGAGATGGATGAAGCGAATGTGTAATGGTTGTAGACGGTACCTTGGTGTTCTTCATCAATTAGACTTTATACATTTCCCTGTTTTCTTTCAGCATCTTCACACATACAGTAATATACCAAAAATAAAACAGATCTATTCAGATGCTTCTCTTGGACAGACGGTGCTAAAATCATGTCTTTTTGGCCTTCATAAGAAATAAGCTGTACCTTATGTAGACACATAATATGAAGTGGTGCAGAGAGGAGTAGCTGCCGTGTAGCAATATAACATACAGTGAGATCATGTTATGGCAGTAGTGATAGGAACGCTCCCAGAGGGTTTGCTGTCGCATGACGAAACTTGCTCTATAATTGCTCTGGGTATTTTGTCAGGTTGCTCGGGTCTCTGGCGTCCACCATCATCCTGTGACGGCTGCTCTTAGTCCCACTTCACTGATTAGAATTGAACCATTTTTATGGTCTTCCCTTGGGACCTCGTCCTTACTGTGATCATAAAACTGCACCTCTTAATAGATTAGCTCTGGGGTCGCTGGGCTTTACACCGGGCATATGTATCCGCAATGTGTCCATCCATGCTATACCTAGACATGGGCCAGGAGGTTCTGCGGCACAAGTCTCAGGCTGGGCGCAGGGACCCTTGCATATAATTCTGAGCAGAATTCTTCCTTATTGTATTAAGCACTCTGTAAACTTATACAGGGATTTCTCACATTCACTTGGCTGTGTATGGCACAGGGCCGCAGCGCCAACCTGTATTGTGATATGCCCGCTATTTAATCAGAGGAATGTGTGCCTGAGAAGTGTTACAAGGTGCATTCATTGTAGGCTTTCTTCTTCACATTGTACTTATGTGAAGGGAATCTTGGAGCTGTGCCATTTGTACTGAGTTGAAGGACGAAGTACACTTGGCGGTTTATTATTACTGATCCGAGCTGGTATATATTTAACACATTTCTTGTTTTAAAATGCGTGAAAGGTAATCTTTATTCACCACATATACAAAGGCATGGTAATATGTAATTGTTAGTTGCCCATCGGTGCCTTGTAGACTTTCTTTCATTTAGATTTCTTCGGTCAACAGAAACTGGTGGTTCACCCAATAAATGTACGTCATATATGTAGATGTGGGCATGTGTTGAGTTTCTGCCACTCGTTGTGGTATTATGATGTAATGTTACCCAGTATACCCACAGCATTATGGTAAGAGGAGCTCATGATGCCAGTCGCACGCATTGGATGGGAGTTAATTTGTTTCGATCTTTAAGCTTTGGAGACCTCTGTATTTCAACAAAGATGTGGTACCCCATAATATTAGCAGCTCTGTGTCGGACTTATCAGTGTTCTTTTTGAACATTGTTTAAGCGAAAAATTTGGTTATAATTGCTGAACTATAGTAGAACTCATTCCGCTCAGGTCCAAAAACCAGGAGGTGTCAGATGTATCCACTAGAAGCTTTCTAAAGTCCAAACATCAGACCGTGGTCCCACAAAAGCCAAATGAACTAATCACAGTCCTTTTAGAATTTAGTTGTCCACCTTAACCCTCATAATACCTGCTAACATTCCTTATTCAGTGCAAGTGAACTGGATGTTTTATACTTTTTCACATGCTTTAGGGAAAACATTTTGCGCATTTTTCTGAGTGGCAGGAAACAAAATATTCTGTGAGACCAACGGGCAGAAAGAGCTGCAGATTCTCCCCACTGATTGTCAGTTGTGTTTAACCTTCTGCTGATCCAAGGCTCATCCTCTACAGAAATCTGAGTATTGGCATTGGATTTTGCTACATTTCCGCTTGTAAAATCCACGTTGGAGTTGCCTTAGACAAATCCTAGATGTGTGAACATACCCTGAGGTATCGTATACTGAAGCGTCATACCTGCTGATGTAACTGGACATGTTCTGCCGATATCATGTTACCTCTGAACTTTCTTCTTTCCTTCCGTAGATCCGTAATACCTGACCAGTAGAACCTGTCCCTGGTAATATTTTCACTGGGATTTCAGTGTCGCATACCATTGAGGAGCACACTTCATGACCACTTTGTCTCCTGAAAGCAATATCTTGTCTGGAAAGTGTGATGAGCGTAGGTGGATCTCATTACTGGTGTGACTACAGGGAAGCTTTCCTGCTGGCCGGGGATTTTCCTGTCCATCACGGCCAGTATTGATGTCTGTATTATAGGTCTTCTGAGCATGAGTTGTCATAATGAACTTCAGGATGGATTCAATTAGAGGTGATCTCCAAGGAACCAGGAGGAGATCCTCAAAGCCCAACAAGACATACAGTTCATTGGAAGGATCACAAATTCTGGTCATAGAAACCTTATTCTCCTATTAGGTTTGATTCATGAGATAAAATATTTTGTATATTTAGGAATCTCTTTAAATATCCATCCCCTAAAATTTTGTATTACCTGGTGACCACCTCTCCCGAAGCTGCAGTTGCAACCTTATTGTACGTGTGCCAGACTGTGATCTAAGAAGTTTGGAACATTTCCCCCTTTCCTCCAGTTTATTGGAGGAGGACTAGGCTGTTCTTTTCCCAGGAGATGTGACTTTCATGTTTTCCATTGCTTCAGGCCTTGTGGTTGTGTATTGGTTCTCCATGACTGGCACATGCCTTCCTATGTGGCTGATTTTCTTAGCCGAGCAGCAGGATGTTCTCAGGTGAAGGTTATCCACTTGGAACCGGGCTGACATTTTTCCATAATTGGGAAGGGGGGGTGGAAGCAGCTGCCAATGGAACAGACTTGTTTCTGGAGCAATAAAATGCTTGCTCAGTCTTTTAGCGTGCCGACGGTGTGCATTTTGGAAAGGCAGCTTGATTTCTCATATGCATAGATTTCATCTTCTGTACAGACAATCCTCAGCTCCTGTCACGTATGGATATTACCCAGAGGCCCAAACTCATTTACTCTGATGGCTTAATAAGTTCCCGGTACTTACAACTTCTTCTGAACTTGGCTCAATCTCTTCTTACAGGCAAAGCAATGCTTGAAAAATGTTAGGAAATTGTTACATAAAGAATATCCTAACTGTATAAAATAAAATTCACACATGCTACAGGGCTGCCATTGAGAAG
Source organism: Phyllobates terribilis (assembly GCF_046119375.1). Lineage (NCBI taxonomy): Eukaryota > Metazoa > Chordata > Amphibia > Anura > Dendrobatidae > Phyllobates > Phyllobates terribilis. The sequence goes on along the minus strand of NW_027362761.1, from coordinate 1,030,398,094 downwards.
TGTTGGGGAGTAACAGATTGTTTTTCCCTATATATTTTTTTTTCTTAATAATCTGGTTAACACACATAATTTTCATATTTCCATTGTGTACCCTGTAGATGGGAAGATTTGGCACTATTCCCAAAAATATAGAATTGTACTTATTAAATAACCCTTTTCTTCTAACGGAAAGTTTTCTATGAAAATTGGTTTTGAACGCTTATGCTCTGTGTTCCTCTAAAAGTGGAAAAAATGATACATTAATTCATTTTGAGGGCTTTCATGTTTTTTCTCTGAGTTGAATGTCCGGGATCTGTGCTGGCAAGGCCGATGCTCCGGAGTGGTGAAACATGTTTTCCTTCTTTTTTTTAATACTAGCATCTTTCATTTTTCCTGAAAAAAAAAAGTTGTAATATAAAGAGAGAGATACTTAAAGGAGTTTTTTTTAACCCCATGAAAATGTTGACAAGACACAATTCTCAAAAGTAAAAAGTGTAATACTCCCCTTGGCAATCCCCCTGCCGCTCCTGTCTGGGCTTCCTTAGTCCCCCTCCTGTCACTATTCTATTCTCCCTGATCGAGTGTTGATGTGGCAACAACGGTATATAATCGCTGGTTGTTATACGTGACCAAATGACTGACAGCAGTGGTGTCCACACATGGCCGCTACAGCTAATGATTGTCTGCAGTGCTCATGTGTCCACATGCCATGTCGTCACTAGAGATTGGTAAACGGAGTCCACCAGGAGGACAAGTGAAGCGTCAGCTTGGAGGGATGGCGGATTGTCAAGGGTAGTATTGTATACCATTGTAAACTGTTTCTAAAGACATTATTTCCCTGTTGCCTGTCTGTAAGAGGTTCAAGCAGGTGAGGCGGGGCATGTGTGTCCTTCAGCACTGAACATGTTAGGTGGGCACAGTTAAAAGAACACTGGGGGCCACCATTAGTAGTATGCAGCAGGTAGACTACTTTCCATTGGTTCCAATTTGATTGTCTGTTATAGAAGCCAGAGACTTGTTATATTATAATGGTGTGCGGTCCAGGAGTGGAGGATTTTTTAGACTAGCTGCAGGAAATGTTCTAGCCTAAAAGAACAGCCATTCTTTACCTGTACCATCCCCACCCTTCCAGCGCCGGTGGTCTTCTGGTCTTTGGAGTGATGACATATCTGACATCCATATGTCCACTTCACCCTATGTACTGTGTGTGATACGTGATTGAGGGGTCCCCCCTCCCCACCTTTTTCTATATCTGTTATGATCTTTAGGATTGCAGGTTGCGTTTTCCATTTGTTTTGCGTGCTGTGCTTTATTTTCTGGCCAGCAGCAGATGGTATATTTGTATATGGTATGCCCAGCTTTTCGCTGTTGTAGGAGAATTGTCCCATTGTTTGTGGCTTTCCTATGATAGAATCCCAGGGCTTGGTGCAGCCGGTGGTGCATGGTTTGTCCTTTGCTCACTTGTGTGGAATGCAGAACGCTTGTGCGCATTCCTTTCCTTGTTGTTCTCGGCTGTAACACATGATCGGGGGTGGACCTAAGTAAACATGGGTGTGCCAAGCATGCAGTGTTTGATGTCTCACTAACCACTCAGACATAAAAGGAAAAAATAATACAGCAAAGTGGCTTACTGCATGTTAAAACATTTCTGGGAACGACGGATTCTTTTATTCTTGGTTACTATGACTATTATTATGTATTGTTGTCTGAGCCGCAATTAATTTTTAACATTTAAAAAAAAACTGTTCAGAGTTGTACTTTTTGGTGATGTGCGACTCACTCCTTTTACATGGACCAATAAACTGCCCACAACAAGAGCCAATCAAAGGTATAGGAAGTCTTTCAACACTGGGTGGGGAGAAAGGGGTGTTATTTTTTTGCCTGTCTTGTACCTTGTGCCTTTTCTGCCTGAATAAAAGATGTGATCACTTTTTTCATTTGGGTTTACACTAGGCAGTGATTAGGAACAAATGTTAGAACGAATATTCGTTTGGACGATCATTGCCTATGTAAAAGACCTTTTTAATTAGGAAATCACATTTTTTTTGTCTAGGGAAATAAGTACTTTAAAAAATTGAAGTTGCTGTTACACTGACAGAAACCCATCCTAGAACGTTAATAGGTCAGGTGTCAGTGAGCATTTGCATTAGGTGGCTCCACTGCTGTGACCTCCAGATAATCTATATCATATACTATCAAGCTATCTCTAGGTCACAGCTAAAGGCCCCGTCACACTAAGCGACGCTGCAACGATCCCGACAACGATATGACCTGTCAGGGATCGTTGCTGCTTCGCTATGTGGTCGCTGGTGAGCTGTCAAACAGGCAGGCTCACCAACGATCAGGGGAGCAGCGACATCGTGGAAAGAATCTTTCCACGATGTCCTGCTCCTGGTTACCAGCCTGCTGAAGCAGGAGCAGGCTGGTAACTATGGTAAACATCGGGTTACTAGGGGTACACGCGCACTTAGTAACTCGTTGTTTATCATGGTTACCACTCTGCTACGGTGAGCGGGAGGTTACCGCTCACTTTAGCAGGCTCGTAACCATGATAAACAGCGGGTTACTAGGTGTGCGTGTGCCCCTAGTAACCCGATGTTTATCATGGTTACCAGCCTGATCGCTGCTCCCGCTGGTCACACACAGCGATGTGTGCTGACCAGCGGGAGGGCAACAACCAAAAAAAGGTCCAGGACATTCTGCAGCGATCAGCGACCTCACAGCAGAGGCCTGATCGCTGCAAAGTGTCATACATAGCGACATCGCTGGTGAGGTCACTGTTGCGTCACCAAAACCGTGACACAGCAGCGATCTCGCTATGTGAGACGGGGGCTTAAGTCTTTCCAGTTTTACAAAGACAAATTGGACAGCAGTGTGAGCAGCTTCTTCTTACCTTATCTAATACTGGTATATCCAGTATTAGATCAGATAGACCTGGTGGGCAGTAGTGTAAACAGCGTCTAATTATGTCAGCAAGCCTGTTATCTCCAGTATATGATCAGCAAGACAGGATGGATAGCAGTCTGAGTAGACTTTGTTTATCTCGGCACTTCTGTTATCTCCAGAATTATATCAGAAAGACAGGGTGGACAGCAATATGAGCACCCTCTTCTTGCCTCATTATACCTGGTGTATCCAGTATTCCATCAGAAAGGCAGGATGGACTGTGATCAATTTCTTCTTACCTCAACTCTAATGGTATTTCCAGTATTGATCATCAGCAAGATTGGGAGGACAGCAGTGTGAGCGGCATCTTCTCACCTCACCATACCTGGCATATCCAGTATTGGATCAGAAAGGCAGGGTGGACAGCAGTGGGAGCAGCCACTTCTTACCTCAGCACTTCCGCTAGGTCCAATATTAGATCAGACATGTTGGACAGCCGTGTTAGCGGACTCTTCTCACCGTAGCACCCCTGGTATCTCGAGTATTAGATTAGACAGACATGGTGGACAGCAGTGTAAGCAGCCTCTTCTAACACTACCCCTGGAATCTTTAGTATTAGATCAGATAAACAAGGTGAACAGCAGTGTGAGCAGCGTTTTCTCACCTCAGCACTCCTGGTATTTCCAGTTTTAGATCTGATAGACATGTTGGACTGCAGTATGTGCAGCTTCTTCTTACCTCAGCTCCCTGTAATTCAAGTTTGACTATCCAATGGCGGAACATCTTAGAATCCTAGAATGGTAGAGTTGGAAGGGACCTCCAGGGCCATCGTGACAAACCCCTGCTCAATTCGGGAATCACTAAACCTTCTCAGACAGATGTCTGTCCAGCCTCTGTTTGAAGACTTCCATTGAAAGAGAGCTCCCCTCCTATCCTGGCAGCCTGATAGGAATTCTATGATTCTACAACATTTTATACCTTTTCTGTTTGTTTTCTATATGGAAAATGCTGGCAGTATATGAGTACAGAGATTGCCATTACTCATATTGGTCCCTGCACCACTGAGGCTCACAACCTAAATGCCACTACCTGTTTTTATTAGAACATGGGAAGAAACATGAGTCCCCTAAAGAAATCCACATAAACTTGAGCACGTTATACTAACTTCATGCATGTGTTGCCCTTGATCAGATCTTACCCATGATCCCAGCTCTGGAGCGCACTAGTAGTGCTCTTTTTTATTTTAGTAACTTGCTCTTTCTCTTTTGAGCTGTTTTTTTTTCCTCTTTTGTCGTCCGCTGCTTTACAGCTGGCATCAGTGCCCGGAGCATCTAGTTCAAGTATCTGTAATACATTGCATAATTGATCTAAATCACAGTCTGTATGTAAGTGCATTGACTTCATTGTAGTATACATTATCTGCGGTCTTCCACATGGTTTCCTCTGGTAAAGTCTTTTGTTGGAGGGCGAGGTTACATTTCGGTGGTTCTTGGCTCCTGTGAATCGCGATGCTCCTTCCAAGGGAGGCAGAGAATAGTAAGTGGATGTGTGTCTGCGGGAACATATCCTGTTGACTATGTGGACACATCCTGTGGCTGGCCACTCCTGAAATAAAGCGTGTACATTGTGATCGCCGCTTGTCGGGAAGCCAGACTATCTGCATGGCTGATAAACAGGAAGAATATTTATAGGAACGGTTCACTTTTACCAATCGGTAACTTGCCTATTTCTACGTTGTCGCTTCCTCTTGTGCACCCGGAATGTGGAGAAGTATGTGTGCACTTCATGCTTCCCTTCTTGTAATGTATGCATGGCCTTCTTCATTCAGATCTGCTGAGCAGCTCTAATTGCTGATATCACATGGTAAAGCTATTCTAAGCATGTGGCATGGACTGTGTTTTTTCCTCCCATGCCAGGCATAGTTTAACACTAGACAGGCTCATGATGTGTCAGGGAAATGATAGCTCTGCGCTGTAAACAGGGTGAAGACTTGTGTGGGTGTTCTCTACAGCAGGAAACCAACTGAATCCTATAATTTGATGGAGCAGCTACAGGCAGTTTTGGGGTCGAGCTGGGATCTATGGCTTGTGCGTTCTCTATGGGTCATGAATATGTAAAGTATTTTATTTTTATCTGCTAGAAGATTTCCATGGCAATGCGGAATCTAATGCATACATTATATAAAAAATCTACACACCCTGCTAAAATGGCAGGTTTTTGTTATGTAAAAAAAAATCATCCCAACAAGAATCAGTACAGAACTTTTTCCACCCTTTAGGGTGTGTGCACACGACGTCTTTTTCAGGCGGATTCTGACAGTATGGAGCAAAACACTGTGCTGGAGTGTTCCTGAAGCGGTTTCACCTGGGAAAACTTGGTGACTGTGTCACCATCTAATGGACATGTTCAGACACCCTAATTGTCACCCATAATCTGTGCAAATCCATTGAGAAACATACTGAAATTATTTTGAGGAGTAAAATAAAAATAAAGCAACTAAAATACTTTGGCAGCATAAGTGTGAACACCGTCCTATGTACAGTATGTACAGTAGTAGTCTTTAAAATTAGCCAAGCCCACTTAAAGGGGTTGTCCAGTACTTTCTTAACCCCCCCCCCTCCAATGTATCCCCGCGGGGCCCCTAAGGGTTTTTGTAATTACCTTACGTTGCAGATACTGCCTGTGAGCGGCGCTATCACTGGCTGCTCACAGGCATCACGTGACCCCTGGCTGCAGCTGGTGCTGACATCCGCTGATGTCACGACAAGTGCTGGCAGCAGCCGGGGGTCTCTGTCTTCTGCGTTCCACGGTGGATGCCAGGCTGGGGGCGGGGTTACCCCCCGTGTCACACCCGGCATCCACCACGCGCTCTGCCTCTCCCCATTCATTGGGAAAGCGTGCGGTGGATGCTGGGTGTGACGTGGGGGGTTGGGTAACCCTGCCCACAACCCAGCAGCCACCGTGGGGACCCCAGCTCAGTCATGCCTCACTTGTCGTGACGTCAGCGCGGGGTCACGTGATGCCTGTGAGCGGCCACCGATAGCGCCGCTCACAGGCAGAAACAGCAACGTAAGGTATTTACAAAAATCCTTAGGGGCCCTGGGGGGATACATTGGGGGGGGGGGTAATATAAAGTACTGGACAACTTCTTTAAACTCATATTAAAGGAGGAAAAAGTTCTGAACTGACTTTTTAACAGAGGTTTATAGACATTGTATATACAATGTGTGTATAAATGTATGTTATAGAGATAGAAATATGCACCTCTATATAGAAGCCTGTATGTACTTGCTGCGCGCCTGCACCATAGCAAGTTTCAGCTCGTTTTGGATTCGGCCATAAAGCTAAATGAAAGTGTAACTTGGCTGTAGGGCCAATCAGCTCTCATTCACATTTATGGGGCACCATGGCTTTTAGCTCCATCTTGTGCTGTTCCTCTGTTCTTCCTCCAAAGTTATGAATAAAATGACAGCTGGTCGTGTTGATGATTGGAAGAAAAATTGCCTAAATGAAATCCTGATAAATCTACTTCTGTTCTACGCTGGAGTAACGAGTCTCTTGCCAATAATTTAATAAAAGGGTTTGTTAAAATGTATTTTATTACATGCATTTTAAGTATTGAGTTTGCAGCTGTAAATCCTTATGCTGTAAGCGCCCCCTAGTGGTGGATGTAGACAGCTGGCATTTTATCACTTAGCTCTGGTTGTGGGATCTGTCACCAGGTCAGAAGTGCCCAGTTTTTGCTTTTATTTAATTCCTTATGCTCCCCTGCGTGTATATATATATATATATGTTTTGATCTCCATACGGTTCCAGAGATATGGGCCTTTTTACTTAGTGATCACGTTTATGGTGTTTACAAGGGAGTGTTCCTCACAGGAGTCTCTTACTTGTTACTGTGAACCACACCACCATTGTAAGGCTGAGTTCACACGATGCGTTTTTAATGCGTTTCCGCGGCGTTTTTGCAGCTGCGGAAAAGCATTAAAAACGCATGGTAGAAGGGCAGCAATGTTCCCCAATTGAAATCCGCATGTGCTGTGCCCATGATGCGGATTTTTCCGCAGCGTAAACGCTGCGCTCAAAAATCCACAGCATGTCAATTAATTTTGCGTAAACGCGGCGTTTTCGCCGCCATTGACTTGCATTAGAATGCACCAATTTCGCAAGACTGCATCTGTACTTGCGTTATTGGCGCGTTCTAATGTGCGGATGGTACCCGGGTGTGCATCATTTCTGCATCTCCCTGGCAGAAAAAACGCATGCGGATTGTACATGCGTTTTTCCTGCGGAATACATGCGGATTCACATGTGCTTTCCAGGCGATTTTAGCATCACTTGGAAAGTGCTTGACAACTAGGTCACACTATATAAATCCATGCAACCGGCATGGATTTATATAGTGTGACCAAGTAAGAATGTTTAAAAATAAAAAAATAAAGCTATACTTACCCTCCGATGGCCCGGCGTGTGCTGCCGCGTTCGTTCCTGGCTTGTTCCTGGCTGCCGGGATATCGCGAGACACTGCGCTGAAGGGCCTGCGGTCACATGACTGTGACGTCACCGAAGGTCCTTCAGTCTTGCACGCGAGCAGAGGGAAGAGACCGGGGGCCGTCAGAAGGTGAATATATCTTTTATTTTTTATTTTATTCTTTTTTTACAGCTTTTTTTAATGGTACCTGGGTGTGGATGAGACTCTCCTCTCCTCCACACCCGGGTACCATCCGCACATTAGAACGCGCCAATAACGCAAGTACAGATGCAGTCTTGCGGAATTGGCGCGTTCTAATGCAAGTCAATGGCGGCAAAAACGCCGCGTTTACGCAAAATTAATTGACATGCTGCGGATTTTTGAGCGCAGCATAAACGCTGGGAAAAATCCGCATCATGGGCACAGCACATGCGGATTTCAATTGGGGAACATTGCTGCCCTTCTACCATGCGTTTTTAATGCTTTTCCGCGGCGTTTACGCAGCTGCAAAAACGCCACGGAAACGCATTAAAAATGCATCGTGTGAACTCAGCCTTAGAGAATAAAATTAGTACTAATTAAAGGCCTATATCTCTGGAACCATGCGGCAGATTAAAAAAAATAATAAAAAGAAACAGAATAATCATGTGAGCAGTCAAAGTAAAAGAAGAAAAAAAAACTGGCCTCTTATGATCAGCTGACAAATCCTCTTTGGGTTTTCCAACAAATATTCTGTAGATAGGTTAGAAGTGTAAGATCGGTGTGAACCCCATTGGAATCCTGATGTAGTGACTGGTAGGGGGTCCCAGCTGTCTTACATTCATCATCAGTCCTGCTCCATATCGTGGTTAGTTTGTGCCTCGTGGAGCCCATCAGTATGGATGTTACCGGCTCCACCTATGACGTGGTAGTGCGATGTTTAGTCCCGGTGACCTGTTTATTTCACGGTTACCATCTTTCTGGCTGCTGGGCAGGCCGAGATGGCGGACAGTGCTCTGTGGTTTCCAGGTACAATGGATGATAGAAGCCTAAGTTATAGCTGAGATCACTGAGGTTAATAAGCTCATGTCATTGCAGGCAGATCCTCTTTCACAGTAATAAAACAAGTTAATGAGACGGTCCGTAGACAAATAATGCTTTTCTATATGGTGACTGTATAGATTGTGAGGGAAGCAGCCTAAGCTTTTAATGCATGTACTCGCATACACATAGAAGACTGGGGAGTTATTGGGATGACTGTAATCCGGTTTATGTATACAGACACCCAGGTTGCTTCTAACAATGGTTTTAGTGGAAGAGATTTGTGTGACTTCTGCCGACAATTAGTAGTCACGGCCGATGGCTCCTGTAAGCTGAAATGTCTTGGCGACGGTATCGCAACTGAACAATAGGATCATAAAGGACAACCCTGCTTTGTGTTCTGCTCAGTCCTTCCTACGTGCGGACAAATCAGTCACTTAATGACAAATAAGATTTCTCGTTTCAACAGATGAGAATTACCCCTAATAAAGTGCATTTTCTTCTGTAAATTTTACTATATGGTTTTATTTCTGATCTGAACACATAAAACACTGTATATCCTGCATTTATAGAGCTTTAAAGGCCCTGCCTATTCTGTGGTGCATGCGGGCTCGTGTTACTTGTGGCCATAATGGTTGTGGTCGGGGTGCAGCGGGCAGACGGCTCTGTGTCTGCTGGTAATAGCCGGATGGCCTGAGCAGCTAGCTTTCCTGGTGCCAGCCACTGCTACTTTTGCCTGCTGTCTCCATGGAGACTGTCTGCTTCCTAATCGTGCTCCTCATCCAGTACACCCCTTGCAGTGGAGGGCTACCACATGGCAGGGTTTGGTCTGTTGCAGGCATTTCATAAACTGGAAAACAGAAATGAAGCCAGCTCTTAAAGTTTTCCTGCCGCAGAACAATGCCCTCATTTATACTGGCTTACCCTCTACCTAGATCTCCCCAGCAGGGCTGATGTAATGCACGTTGTACAAGAAGCACTCGAGACACGACCTGAGCCCCCATCTGGGGGAGAAGCAGAGACCCTGAATATATTCTAATCTGCTTTCTGAGACCTACAAATAAAGTGACCCTATTCCACGTCCCTCCCGGTCAGAAGTCATATATTTAGTGTGCTATCAATTATTGGGACTGGCGCTGAGACATGGAGAGAGGGGGTAGTAAATGCATCCAAGGTATGGATGGATGCGGTCTCCAATGTGGTGGGGGAGGAGGTTCTGATGAGTCAGGCAGAAAGCATTTTAGTCGGTAGTGGATACATTAAATCCTTGTCCTAATGTACATGATCAAATAAGAAGTCATTGATCCAGATTGATCATTTGAGTGCACAGAAGAGTCCACATAATTGGTGTAACCAAAAATGACGCCACAATCTTGTGGGATTTTTTTTCATTTTCCGCCTTGGTATTAACCCTATATGTTAGGGCCTGTGCTTTTTAGTTCACTAGGTACCATCTCCTCTCTCGTTATAGTGGTTTCAGAAGTGGACCTCTACATGAGTTCTGCATGTACGACGAGTGGCACTGATGGTACCATGTTCTCGTAGGTAAGGGTTTTTGGAGGGTTTCAGACCCAGACATACATGGGATAGAGTTGTGACCCTAAGGCAGGAAGGAATTTTGCTCTATTTCTTGAAGATCACTTCTGTCAGCCTCCACAACCGTAGGGAGCTCATACACCTTAGATACAATTGAAATGAATTTTTGACTATGAAGAACAATCATCGGCTGCCTCAGTGGAACAAATCATCGTTCATTTCAACGACGAATGACGAACGTTCATAACTATTCAAAACACTGGTGAGGCACGGTGGATTCTTTCAGTCAGTGATCAACTCTACCTGCATCATTGGCCAAAAAAAGTACAATATTGGTCATGTGTGTGATGTGTTTGAGGCCATTGATGAAATTTTGTTTGTCGTTTGATAAACTCTAATATAGATCCTCCTACCACAGTGATTTCCATTAGATAGCTCTCCTACGGTGTGCTGCACAGAATGCATTGTGTGTATGGTGATGTCGTATCACATACCCCAATATCTTGAGCTGCCTGGTCCTCAACTATTGCTAAACATTCACTCCCACTTCACATTCACTTTTCTAACAGGTCAATGTCCAGTTCAGGTTCATGCCTCTTAAAATTGTAATACAATACCCATCTATTAGCGGATGCATGCTCGACTCAATGGAAAGCCGCCAGCATCCATTTCAATCAATGATCGCCCATTGACTTCTCCACATGCTGCAAACGGCAAGATAAGCATTTTATTGTGGTTCCTTTTGGACTTCCTGCAATCAGATTTAGGCAACATTCACACATCTGTGTGAGTGTTACTATCTGAGAGAATGGGACTGATTTTTTTTTTTTTTTTTTTTTTTTCCCTCACATCCTAGTTGCGTTCTTCTTTTTTCTTTTTTCCCCCACTGAAACAGGTAGACTGTCTGAACTTTTTTTATCCATTGACTCTTAACAATTTATCAGTTCAAAACGGATAAAACAAGGACTGAAAATAGAAGAACAAAATATGACTCCTGTGTGTCATACATTTTACACGGCTCTTAATAGACTTTAATGGCTGAATCTAATTTGCAACACGGGTAAGACTAGGAGATGCTCTGAGTCTTGAACAAGCATATTGCTGCCTCCACCATGCTTCACTGTTGATATGGTTTTCTTTTGTTGATTCATAGTGTTGATTTTCAGCAGCAGATGGAAGGAAGGGAGACACAGTCATTACTAGTGGGTAGGCGGAGCCCACATAGGATAGAACACCTCAGATTAAAAAAGAGTGTTGTCCGGCCCCTCCAGCTTGGGCTCCTCCTACTCCAGCTCTCCAGTCTAAAATTTGAGGTCACAGAGGATGGTCGCTGCTGGAAGCAGCTCCTCAGAAAATTTTTATTTTTTTTTATTTTTATCGGACAGAGACTTGGACCCCCGTGGTCTTGAGGTCTCAGGGGTCTCAGCGCTGCTGGACCCCCACCCCTCCCTTGGCGGATCTGCATTACCCTTTGAGAGAGGTCCCTGCAGAACCCTGCCGGCCCCGGGGGATGAGGGATGCTTCCCTGGCGGGGACGCAAACCGCGCATCTGGGGTCACTGCGTTCTCCGCCCTGGGGGGAAGCTTGGGCACAGCGCCACAAATCCCTGGGGGTCCCTGTGGCGCTCAGCTGGGTGAGTACTCAGCATGTTAATGTGTTTTGAGTGCTTCAGCGGCTGCTGCGGCAGCCGCTGCTACATGTTTTCAGGTGGTGACTTGTTTTTTTTTTGTCCGCAGGTGGAGGCCTGCAGGACATGGAAGCGGGGCAGGAGCGGAGAGCGGAGGAGTCGCGCGCGCTTTTTTTGAAGCCGGCGGGGGGCGTGGCTTCGCGCCTTCCCGGTCTTTCGCGGGCAGGAAGCTCTCTGAGCGCGCGCTTTCTCCTGCCCCTCCTCTTCCGGTTTCTCTCTCCTCACAGCGCGGCGGCCATTACTGAGGCCTCCATCGGGCTCCTCACTCTCCTCTCCTCCCGATAGACCGAAGGAACACTGCACCGCGGCCAGCTGGGTGAGTCGCTTCTGCCTGTCAGGGCAGAAGCTTAACCCCTCACCCCCTCAGCGCAGGGCACCTTTCTGAGGCACAATAAGGTGACAGACTGTGCTGTCCTGCAGCTATTACCTCATATAGAGGTCTCTTTTTTTGTCTGGGGCTCGCACATCCTTTTCATTTCACAGAGGTTGTGGGGAGTCTGCGACATTAACCCCTTATTAGGCGGTTATCCCTTAATTGGGGGTCAGCTGGGGTAGCTCTCTTTTTAAGAGCTTTAACCCTTCAGCTTTCTTTTAAGAAACCACACTGTCCTACTTACTGACAGGTTTATCCTGCCATACACTGTGTGAGGGCATGTCAGATCAGGGTCCAGGAGGTGTGGACCGTCTCCCAGGTCCGCTACAGGATCAGTCTCGCGTGTCTGACACGCAGGAGTCCTCGACTGCGTCAAGCGCAGCGGTCGGGGGTTTCGGTGATGGGGCAGTGGTCAAAATGGAGGCCCTCACTCGTTCTATTGATGGCCTGTCTGACCTTCTAGGTTATTGGGTGTCAGCTAGATCCTCTCATGGCAGGAAGCGCCACAGGCCGGTACTGCCCTCCCCGCGCAGCGACTCGGAGATCTCTGTTATGGAGGGTTCCCCTTCAAGCTCAGATGGGGAGATGTCCGATTCGGATAAGGAGGATCGGCAGGGGCACTCTGCCTCTTTTTTAGGCCGTGCAGAGGCTTTTATTGGAGCCATGAGGGAGGCGTTACAGTTTCCGGAGGAGGTAACTAGACGTCCTGGTAAGTCGGCCCGGATGTTTCAGGAGTCGCATAGGTCGCGCTTGGCATTACCATCTCTGGATGAGCTTAATGGGGCAGTGGAGAAGGAACGCCTGTGTCCAGATAAACGTTTTCAGGGGACACGGTTTTTTGAGGCACTGTATCCGTGTTCCACGGAGTTGATTGATAATTGGATTCCTTCTCCTGAAGTGGATGTCCCTTTATCCCAACTTAGCAAATCCTCATTACTGCCTGTTAAAGGGAAGGCGAGTCTGCAGGATCCGCTGGACAGAAAAACGGAGATGGCGGCGAAATCCATCTACGAGGCCGCGGGTCATGGATTCAGAGCGGTGCTAGGATCCATGTGTGCTTGTAAAGCTTCCCTAAGCTGGTTGGACCGTCTACGGACGGCGTGGCAGGATGGATCCCCGCTATCCGAGGTAGATGGGCTTTTCAAGTTGTTGGAGGATGCGGCCCGATATGGCAGTGATGCAGGTTTGGATACCGCGTCACTGCTGTCCAGGGCGCAATCCTCGGCGGTCACAGTCAGAAGAGCACTGTGGCTCAGACAGTGGACCGGGGACGCGGTTTCCAAGCAAGGTTTGCTATCTTTAGCTTACAAGGGTGGTCAGTTATTTGGATCTGACCTCACGGAGCTGATTGTCAAGGCAAAGGCAAAAGAAGCGGCCTTACCACAGCGAAGAACTGTGGCTTCTGCGTCGGGCAGGCCTAGTGCCGGTAGTAGTCGGCGGCCCTTTCGGTCCAGGGGACGGTCCGGTCAGCCCTCTTGGGGATCGGGTCGTCCCTCTTTTTCAGGAAAAAAGGCTTCTCAGAAATCCCGCACTCCCTGGAAACAGAGCTTCCGTCAAGACAAGCGGGAAGCTGACAAAAAGCCCGCTAAGGCGGACTGACGCCAGGTTTTCTCTCGAGGGCTCTCGAGTGGGGGGTCGCCTGCTCCAATTCGAATCGACTTGGGCGTCCCGCGTTTCGGACGCCTGGGTGACGCGGGTTGTGTCAGCAGGCTACTTCATAGAGTTTCTTTCTCGACCCCCGGACAGGTTTTGTCGATCTCGCATTCCGAAAGAGACCGAGCTAGTTGCCGCTCTACGGCAGGAGGTCGATTCCCTTCTGCAGAAGGGTGTGGTGGTACCGGTTCCGCCGGAGGACCGGGGAAGAGGGTTTTATTCAAACCTCTTTGTGGTCCCCAAAAAGGAGGACAAATTTCGCCCCATTCTGGATCTCAAAAGATTGAATCGGCATGTCCGCACCCGGAAATTCCGCATGGAGTCGCTTCGCTCTGTTGTGGCGGCCCTGTCGCAGAACGACTTTTTGGTGTCAATCGACATTCGCGACGCTTATTTGCATGTTCCTGTCGGAAGGGCCCACCAACGCTTCCTTCGTTTTGCCATAGGTCAGGACCATTTCCAGTTTGTGGCCCTACCATTCGGGTTGGCCTCGGCGCCCAGAGTTTTTACAAAAATTCTGGCACCTCTCATGGCGATCCTTCGAAGACAGGGGGTTACGGTTCTTCCCTACCTGGACGACCTTTTGATTGTGGCGTCCTCAAAGGAGGAGGCGGTGACGGCTCGCAATCTATCCCTTCAGCTCCTGGAGGACTTCGGGTGGCTAGTCAATTGGAAGAAGTCGTCTCTGGAACCATCGCAGTCAATCCTGTTTTTGGGGATGCATTTCGACACGGTACGAGCAGTGGTGTCCCTGCCTCCAGACAAGCAAGCAAGTCTTCTTCGACATGTACAGGTTATGAAGTCTTCGACAGCAATGTCCCTTCGAAGGTGTATGCGCCTTTTGGGTTTGATGGTGGCGTCAATGGAGGCACTTCCGTTTGCCCAATTTCATTCCAGGACTCTCCAAATGCTCATTCTGAACCGTTGGGATCGATCACAGGCTTCGCTGGATCGCAGTGTCATCATCTCCCACAGGGTGCGAGAGTCTCTAGAATGGTGGTTACGTCCGGAAGCGTTATCCCTGGGGAAGTCCTTCCTCCTTCCGAGGTGGTCGGTTATAACCACCGATGCCAGCCTGTCAGGCTGGGGGGGTGTCTGGAACGATCTCTGGATTCAGGGAGTATGGTCGTCGGAAGAGTCTGTCCTGCCGATCAACATCCTGGAATTGAGGGCGATTTTCCTTTGCCTTCAACACTGGACGGTCCCTTTAAACGGTCTGCCAGTCCGAGTGCAGACAGACAACGCGACGGCGGTCGCGTATATCAATCATCAAGGTGGAACGAAGAGCTCCAGGCTCATGATGGAAGTGTCTCGGATCCTGGTATGGGCCGAGGCCAAGGTGCCAGCCATCTCTGCGATTCACATTCCGGGAGTTCAGAATATCACGGCGGACTTCCTCAGTCGCGAGAAGGTGGATCCCGGAGAATGGAGTCTTCACCCAGAAATTTTTGCACAGCTGTGCTCCCGTTGGGGAACTCCTCAAGTGGATTTGATGGCATCAAGGTTCAACACCAAGTTACCGACGTTCATGTCCAGGTACAAGGACCCGAAGGCTGTGGCGGTGGATGCTCTGGTGGCTCCGTGGGACCAATTCGAGCTAATCTATGTGTTCCCGCCGATATCCTTACTTCCTCTGGTGTTGCGTCGGATCAGACTGGAAAGAGTCTCGGCTATGTTAGTAGCCCCAGACTGGCCAAGGAGGACGTGGTTCTCGACGCTGGTGTCGCTTCTGGCTGCGCCTCCACTTCCTCTCCCTCTTCGCCCGGACCTGTTAACCCAAGGGCCCGTTCGTCATCCGGACCTGAAGTCTCTGCGTTTGACGGCGTGGCTCTTGAGACCGAAATCTTGACTCGTCAAGGTTTTTCAGCCGAAGTCATTGCCACTCTGCGAGCTGCCAGGGGTCCTGCCACTACTAGGATCTATTCCAAGACTTGGGAGGCCTTCTTTTCATGGTGTTCGGGTTCTTCAAGGAACCCGAGGATTTTTTCCATTCCCAATTTGTTGGCCTTTTTGCAGTATGGCCTGGACAAGGGTTTGGCAGTTAGCACTCTGAGGGGTCAGGTTTCTGCTTTGTCCTTGCTGTTTCGGAAGGCTATCGCCTCGTGTAGGGACGTTCGTTCCTTTTTTCGCGGGGTAACCCGTCAGTTTCCGCCGCGGAAGGCGCTTGTGTCCCCTTGGCGGCTCAATCTGGTCTTGGAGGCTCTTCAACATGGGCCTTTTGAGCCTATGGACTCTGTTAGCCTTTCTTTGCTTTCTTGGAAGGTTGCCTTTTTAGTGGCAGTCACCTCTTTGAGAAGGGTTTCTGAACTGGCGGCTCTTTCTTGCTCGCCTCCTTTTCTGGAGTTTCTCCCGGATCGCGTGGTGCTTCGCACACGGGGCGACTTTCTACCTAAGGTGGTGTCACAATTTCATGTTAACCAGGATATTGTGTTGCCCTCGCTCTGTCCGGAACCGAGGAATGCGAAGGAACGGGCCTTGCACGCATTGGATTTAGTGCGGGCTTTGAAGTTCTATTTGTCTATTACTCAAGGTTTTCGGAAATCGGACTCTCTGTTTGTGATTCCAGCAGGTCGTCGGCGTGGTCAACGAGCTTCCAAGGACACTATAGCTCGATGGATTCGGTCGGCCATTTTAGAGGCTTACCGACTCAAGGGCGAATCTTGTCCAATTAAGATTCGAGCTCACTCCACGAGAGCTGTGGGTTCATCGTGGGCTTTTCATCAAGGGGCCTCGGCAGCTCAACTCTGCCGGGCGGCTACCTGGCGCTCCGTCCACACTTTTACAAAGTTTTATAAGGTGGACGTCAGTGCTTCCGCTGATGCAGCCTTAGGACGTAGGGTCCTGCAGGCGGCTGTAGTTTAAGTTATCGTTAACTTGTATTTAGCGCTAGTTGCGCATTTTTTCTAGGTTGTTGGGATTCTGCCTTTGTTGGTTTTTTCCCACCCTTAATTTTTGGACTGCTTTGGGACGTCCCACTAGTAATGACTGTGTCTCCCTTCCTTCCATCTGCTGCTGAAAGACGGATTTTGGTAAGACCTTACCTGTAAAATCCTTTTCAGCGAGGGAAGGAAGGGAGACACAGCTCCCTCCCATGGCAGAAGTGTGTTGTTGTGTTTTCAGATGCAGCGTGACCCTTCTCTGATAGCGATTATCTGGGCTGAGGTCGGCGCGCTAAGGCTCTGTTCCAGCATTGCCAGCTCATCGCAGTGGTCAGGTCCAGTGAGTAGTACCTGGGACTGTGTGGTTTTTTCTGTTATATGCATAACCTGTCTCTTGTTTTTTCTCTGAAGTTCTTCAGAAGGGGTTATGTTGCTCCGCTGGTGATATTTGCTCTTCCTTAGCTTGTGTACGGACTGGAGAGCTGGAGTAGGAGGAGCCCAAGCTGGAGGGGCCGGACAACACTCTTTTTTTAATCTGAGGTGTTCTATCCTATGTGGGCTCCGCCTACCCACTAGTAATGACTGTGTCTCCCTTCCTTCCCTCGCTGAAAAGGATTTTACAGGTAAGGTCTTACCAAAATCCGTCTTTTCGCCAAACATACCTTTTGGAATTATGGCCAAGTCTGACTAAAGCATGTGGGAGAATTGGTTATGGACGGAGACCAAGGTTGAACTTTGATGTAGTTTTTGGCAAAACATGCCCGGGCTTGGATGATTTTCTTGAGAAAAGGTCTTGCCACCATTCCCCCACAGGTCAGACATATGTTGTATAGAGGAGATTGTTGTCACGTGCTGTATACAACCGGTACTCACTGTAGGCCCTTTGGAAGCTTACGGAACCAATTTTCTTATCTTTTCAGCAATTTCATACAGAGACATCCAGTAAAAAATACACCATGCAGTATTTATATATATTTTTTTATTTTTTTTTAATTTTTTTTTTTTCTATTGGAACAGCTTAACATCGCAGTTAGAGGTTTGGATAAAAGGCCTCACTGATTGAATACATGCAATATTTAAATGGAAGTGAGGAAGAAGAGTGGTCTTCACTTTAACAAGTTTGCTATGACAACAGGGCTCTTGTTCCAAGGCCTGGTGATTAAACATAAGTGATCGGATAGTGGCATACATTGTGTGCTAGCTTGTGCAATACAAGGAAAGAAGAGGGGCAGCTGTGCTTCAGGTGGCTCTGAGGGTAACCTATTCATCTAGAGAGAATGGGAAGAAATCTGGAACGTGACCAGGCGAACACTCTCTGTACAACGGAGATTTATTTGGGCTAAGAACAAAACTGACACATGACTGCAATGCTAATATGAATTTTGTTGTGAGAGAAATGGACATTTTTGCATGTTATTCATGCCCCAAAGTCTTCGTTGTGCTGAGGAACCCATGCTACATGATAGTATCATATGTGTCATTCAAAACTGCCATTCATATTGGTGAAAAGTACATTGAAGGAAGATTATTTTGTTTGAAGAGCTTGTTTAAGGGGGGGATATGTCACCAGATAGAGCTTGTCATATGCGGGCAGCCATTACCCACATCTCTAATCCTCTTAGTGCCCTCTATAGCAGTTAGGTCATGGTCTCTTGGACACTCAGACAAGCTGCCGGGAGGGTGAATTTACCCGAATGTTACAATGCCTGGTGACAGATTCCTTCTCTAGATGTTCTGTTTTCATCTGTCTGTTTAGAACATTAGTGACCTCTGTATTTCAGCCTTGAGTATAGTGGTATGTGAGGTCACTGTGTGATTCTGTTGGATGCTCTACAAAAGTTGGTGAGAAGTTGCAAAGCACATTGGCTACCTGGCTCCTTGTATTTTTCAAGACTTTGGATGTTGTATTTTGTTACCTAACCGCTTTCCATGTGAAACTAAAGGGGTTAGACCATAAATAAATATAAATGGTAACCTAAACCTAGGATAGGTGATAACTTGCTGATTTCTGGGGGTCCCACCAAGTACAGAGTTCCGCTCTCCAGCTGTCACTTATATTGTGAATGCAATGGTGGTACATACTCAGGACCATAACTCTTTTTGCACAGGGCAAACTAGAGCTGAAATCTTGGGATTGGTGGGGGACCCAGCGGTCATGCATTTATGGTTCAACCCCTTTAACAGTTGTTTCCCTAGGAAGGATCTTGAACACTTAGATGGTCGTAATATTTGGGGAAATGATCCTTTCTTTTTTCAGTGTGTGTGTGTGTGTGTGTGTTGGTGTACATATACAGTGCTGGCCAAAAGTATTGGCACCCCTGCAATTCTGTCAGATAATACTCAGTTTCTTCCTGAAAATGATTGCAATCACAAATTCTTTGGTATTATTCTCTTCATTTAATTTGTCTTCCATGAAAAAAAACACAAAAAGAATTGTCCTAAAGCCAAATTGGATATAATTCCACACCAAACCTAAAAAAGGGGGTGGACAAAAGTATTGGCACCCTTTGAAAAATCGTGTGATGCTTCTCTAATTCGTGTAATTAACAGCACCTGTAAGTTACCTGTGGCACCTAACAGGTGTTGGCAATAACTAAATCACACTTGCAGCCAGTTAACATTGATTAAATTTGACTCAGCCTCTGTCCTGTGTCCTTGTGTGTACCACATTGAGCACGGAGAAAAGAAAGAAGACCAAAGAACTGTCTGAGGACTTGAGAAACCAAATTGTGAGGAAGCATGAGCAATCTCAAGGCTACAAGTCCATCTCCAAAGACCTGAATGTTCCTGTGTCTTCCGTGCGCAGTGTCATCAAGAAGTTTAAAGCCCATGGCACTGTGGCTAACCTCCCTAGATGTGGACGGAAAAGAAAAATTGACGAGAGATTTCAACGCAAGATTGTGCTGATGGTGGATAAAGAACCTCGACTAACATCCAAACAAGTTCAAGCTGCCCTGCAGTCCGAGGGTACAACAGTGTCAACCCGTACTATCCGCCGGCGTCTGAATGAAAAGGGACTGTATGGTAGGATACCCAGGAAGACCCCACTTCTTACCCCGAGACATAAAAAAGCCAGGCTGGAGTTTGCCAAAACTTACCTGAGAAAGCCTAAAACATTTTGGAAGAATGTTCTCTGGTCAGATGAGACAAAAGTAGAGCTTTTTGGGAAAAAGCATCAACATAGAGTGTACAGGAAAAAAAAAAGAGGCATTCAAAGAAAAGAACACGGTCCCTACAGTCAAACATGGCGGAGGTTCCCTGATGTTTTGGGGTTGCTTTGCTGCCTCTGGCACTGGACTGCTTGACCGTGTGCATGGAATTATGAAGTCTGAAGACTACCAACAAATTTTGCAGCATAATGTAGGGCTCAGTGTGAGAAAACTGGGTCTCCCTCAGAGGTCATGGGTCTTCCAGCAGGACAATGACCCAAAACACACTTCCAAAAGCACTATAAAATGGTTTGAGAGAAAGCACTGGAGACTTCTAAGGTGGCCAGCAATGAGTCCAGACCCGAATCCCATAGAACACCTGTGGAGAGATCTCAAAATGGCAGTTTGGAGAAGGCACCCTTCAAATATCAGGGACCTGGAGCAGTTTGCCAAAGAAGAATGGTCTACAATTCCAGCAGAGCATTGTAAGAAACTCATTGATGGTTACCGGAAGCGGTTGTTCGCAGTTATTTTGGCTAAAGGTTGTGTAACCAAGTATTAGGCTGCGGGTGCCAATACTTTGTCCGGCCCATTTTTGGAGTTGTGTGTGAAATGATCAATGATTTGATTTTTGCTTCATTCTCTTTTGTGTTTTTTCTTTACAAGCAAATTAAATGAAGATAATAATACCAAAGAATTTGTGATTGCAATCATTTTCAGGAAGAAACTGAGTATTATCTGACAGAATTGCAGGGGTGCCAATACTTTTGGCCAGCACTGTACATACACACATATAATTTTCAGCTGAGTGTGGAGAATGTACATGTTCCTTTTCCCTTCATCATGAATTATGCACTTCCTGCTCGATAGGGTAGATGTAATGGTAGAGCTGCTCCTTGGCTTTCTAGATGTATTATTTAGTAGCCTTGTATAAATTGCAGGTTTTATTTATATAATAGAGTGGTTGAGGCCTCTCTTGATTTTTTTTTTTTTTAATTTTTCTAAAAATTGTCTAAAAATCAGCCTGCTTTATTGTTATGCATTATCTAGGCTGTGTTATCAGAGTTCAGTGAACTGTCCAATGTGTATGGTGATGAATACAGCCTAAATGTCACATTAAAGGTGCATTTCCATTGCATGATTATCGGGAATGAATGTTCCTAGGTACTTTCTTTTTTTCTTTCAATAATGCATTGTAAATAGTGAGCCAGTCATAGACCGAATGAGTAAAATGCTCGAGTGCTGGGTGAAATGATCTTTTTACTTTGTTTAAAAGATCCATCGTTTTTGGCAGCAGATCATTCTGTACTCGTATGCTGCCACTGTTCTGGGCAGTAGGTGTTTCGTTCACGCAGAATGATCCATTACAGCCATCAGCTGGTATAAACTAGGCTTTAGGTTGTGTGCACACAACGTCTTTAAGATGGCGACGCTCCTACCAAGATTCACTTAGGCAAAGCCACTTCAGGAAAAGGCAGTGACCCAATGCCCCCAGCCTTTGATCTGTAGAACTAGAAGTCCGTTTATGACGAGCAGTATTAGACATTGAAGGGGTAGGCAAATAGCCTCTTCACAGAGTAGAGAACCGGGTCCCAAGTGCCACCTATTGAAAGTAGCAATCATATAAGTCAGTATTGACTCTTTGAGTTTGCCCTGCGACTTGAGATATAAAGTCAAATCATAATCTGGGTTCTTGCTCTTCATCAGTGCAAGACAGGCGAAGGGTAGGTTGGGAAGGAGGCCTTCCATGGGCATGTCTAGGTGGCTTGTGTATGTATAGAATTATAGGATCTCTACTTATGATAGACAAATATGGAGAATAGAATATAGAATATGTTCTCTTCTTCCCCTAAGAAAGGATAGGACACCGTGTGAAACTGAAATGTGATCATCATGGATTCATTATTATTATTGAGGGGTTATTCACTTGGATATAACTGTTCCCATATCTTTACGATGGGCCATGAACATTGGCTAGGTAGCAGAAGGACTCGGCACCCCCACCAATCAGTTGTTTAGAAGAGGTAAGTCGATGAGCACAGTATTCTCCACATTGTTAAAACTTACTGCACACACTGTTATTTTAGTAGTAGCTGTATTTCTGTCTCATTCCTGTGAATAGAATAAAGCTGCAATACCAAGAACAGCTGCTGCTAAAAAACGGTGTGTGCAGTAAGGACCAGTGGAAATAATGTAGGCAACGCAGTGCTCTCATGCCCCCTCCAGATAGCTGATAAGCCAGGTTTTGAGAGTCAGTCACCTACCAGTTAAGAGACCAAGAGGGTAACTCCTTTACTCTGGCCTTTCCTTAGATCCTACTTTGATGCCTCTTTTCATTGTCTTGTGTGTGGCTGTAAGACAACTGGCTGCAGTAGAAGCCTCCCCCCTCTGCTCCCAAGGACACACCGACTTCTACAAAATTGTTCTTTTAACATGTAGAAAATTCTACAGACGGACACGATGGGGGCAAGACTGTCCCCTTTACTGTCCTCAATTATTTTTAGTTGTTTAAGTATGAAATGCACATTCAGAGAACAACTTATTACTAAAACGGTGTTTTGTTTTTGAGGGTGGGACGTGACAAAATCCAGTTTGGAGGTGCAATTTTTTTCTTAAATCTTTAATCTTCAGTGAGGTAAGACATTGATATACTATATATTGTTAGCTCATATATGCACCAAACTTTCATTGAGCTGTTGTATTTGTAATAGTCAGGAAAATGATGGAGAAATGGGTCCGTCCATTGTTACTTGGCCTTTTGTCCTGTTATAGAACGTGCTATGGCAGAAGCTTGTTTATAGCTCTGCATTACGATTACTTTATAACCTGTCATTGTCTCTGATGAATTAGGAAATTGTTTTCTGTGGTTACAAATCTGAGACCCCCCCCCCCCAAGCTGTGAAACTGTTGATAATATACAGTTTGGGTGTAAGTATGTTCATCTGACGTGTTTTATTTAATATGTCATCTGTCAATAAGTAATCGTTTTTAGTGAAAGGTCCAAAACCTATGGTTCTGAAAGAGTGAAATTGCGTGGATCCAAATCACACAATGTGAACAGTGGCAATTACGTGCAAGTCTGAGGATAAGTAGACTTAGTAATTACCTTATACTGATGTCGGGTGCATCCTGAAGAGTGTTGAGACAAGATTACAAGTGGGTATAACTGGTCATTCCTCCTACTACTGGGTGTATGGAATGGATTTTCTTTTGCAGTTTGGTTAACTTCACAGAACCCGTCTGTGAATAAATTGATACATATGTGTTTTACTCTGCGCTTGATGCCAGGATTACTGTGTGCCAAGCAGGTGGGCTTTCTGAAGTAAATAAAGAATCTTGTAGGGTTGCCCAGAAGTTTGGGCTTGTGCCAAATATGAGCAATCCGTCCAGGCATTTAGTGTTTCACTTGTAATCACAGAGGCACAAAGCCTCACAAAGGGGACTGGTGCTGTATTTGCTTCAGTCACTATTCAGCCTGAGCAGTTTTATATGATTTTCCAATAACTGCTAATTGTTATATCAGTGGTAACACAATATGTGAAAAAGGACAATAAACTCAACGTTCGGCCTCAACTGTGTTTTATAAATCAGAAGCATAGGAAATAAGGTGAAAATGTGTCTGTACAACACGCTGCTCCTGCATCATCTGTAGTCTGCTGTTACTGGAGAAATTGCCTTTTTTGGCTTTATGGTTATTTTAGCCCTTCTGGATCAGAATCGGATCTAGCAGCAGGAAAAGGCCCGGCATCCATGTGGGTACACTGGAGGAGAGCGTATTGCTTACCCCACCTCATGTCCTCTGGTGGAGGTCCACCCTGGACTTGTCTTCCTCCTAACATTCCCTATCCCGTCTGGTAAAGCAGCTGTTCCTCTGTGCCCGCTGACCTGTGAACAGCCCTGAGGACCATGTAGAGGTCAGTGTCAGGAAGCACTAGTAAAGCTGAGCTTCATTGTAACTTACAGGTTTAGGCCACTTGCCCTTTTTTTGTTCTTGTTTACACAACGGTCACATTTTAGCATCCATAATATGGCCTCAAGTCCTGACCTGACCTTAGGTCTTATGACCTGAACTAATGGCATCATTAGGCCTATGATCCTATGAGTTCATGTTGGTGGACTTGCATTTATATTAGGACTTGTGGCCATAGAAAAAAAAAAAATGCTAAAATGCGCCCACTGTGGTGTGAATGGGTGTAACTTTTTCGAGTTTAGGTCCATCTGCAGCCAGACCAGACCTTCTTATTGCGGTGTAGACAGGTCTGTGCTGATCAGTCCTTGATTTCATGCTTGTGTTTTGGATGTTTGTCATTTGGGGTCTTAATGAACGATTTGCTTGTCTTGGCTGTCACTCCATTTCCATGTTCATGTCTCCGTATGAATCTGGCCATTATAGATGCACTCGTTCCATGACGCCTCGTCCAGCTGTCTGCTGATCTAGGTGCACATTCTCATTTTTCCTCTTTATTAGTTGAACTCCCACAAACAGGAGAGCAGAAATCCATCTGCAGGCCGTAGCATCGGCCTCCCTCTCTGACAGCATGATTGAATCTGATTTTTCAGGAATGGAATTATCTATAGTTATGAGCCAGCACAAAGATGTTATGTTTGGCATAAGTGCTCGTGGTCAACCTCTGGTGACCCTACACTCCCACTCAGCCAGGCTGGGTGTAGGTGGGGGAGGAGGGTGCCAGAGAATGGGGGGATTTATTTTACAATGTCACCAGTGTGGACTCCTCATTGTATGACATCATCTAGTTTGAGGGGTAACATTAGACTTTGTCCCACCTTTTTATTTGTGTTTTAAGGCGCGTAGGAACAAGTAAAGGCAGGCCTCCTCTTATTGGTTTAGATAGCACTGGGATTTAGCTCTCAGTGGTTACAAGATTTTAACAAAAAAAAGCCGGTAATGGCTGTTACGGAAATTCTCAACTGGAAGGCTCAATCTTTCCAGCTTTCTTTGTGGATCTCCCCATAGACTTTACACTGAGGGAAAATCAATATTTAACATGTATTTTCCTGGTTACCAGGCAGGTAATAAGCTGTAAGTGCCAGGAGTGGCGGCTAGCTGAGCCAGCCTGTCGGTGAATGAGTTAAGTTCCCTCTTAACTTTTATGTTTACTTGGCATATAAATATTTGAACCAAAAATGAAATATTCATGATACATCTTGCCCTAAAAATGTCACAGAAGTCAGAAAGACAGGCAAATGAAGCGTGACAGAGTTTCTAACCAACATTGTGTAGAATAGATAGCTTGTCATTCCCTTGTCTTCTGCTGGTAAAAGCAAGTTGATTTTATTTATTTCTGGTACTTTGTATTTAATAGGGGAAATACTAGAAGTTTCTATTATATTATGACTATGGACTGTTCAATCAAATATTAGCCATCCTCTGCACTGGATGGCACTGCTGGTTTCCGCTCCAGTTTAGAAACCCTTTAATACCATGTTAATGCGTACCTGTCCTTTACAAGTGACTTAGAATAAGCTGTCCTGTGTGTACATGGGGAATAACCATTTCAGTCCAGTATATGACTTTTATTCTACATTTTTCATCAGTTTTCCACTCTGCAGGCTCAATCTTTTAATTTTCAGTCCTCTCTGAGCTAGTGAGTGAACACTAGCCGTGATGTCTTCTATACACATACACAGCACACAGAAGGATTCCTGTTTTTTTTTCTGTAGCATACAGACGGAAGCACAAGCAGCATGGTAATCCTTATACAACAGTAATACGCTGTGTTGCTGTGAATCCAGCGCTGTGGCATAAAATTGCAAGAAACCGCAGAACAATCTGTCAGCCTGTTCTCTCACTGAACACTTCTCACTCCTATCTCAATCTCTATAGAGTTTTATAGGAACTGTAACATGACTCTTCAATGAGCCGGCAGCCTTCCATGCGTTGCAGATTTGAGCTGTTTTTCAGAGTAGATGATGAGTTTAGGACATAGGGGACATGGCAAGAAGTGACTCTGAAGTGGAGGAAAAAAAGCATTTCTCTCTTCTTTGTAATATATTTTAATTATATGTGCTATTGATTTATGCAAAGTTTGTTGAAATGACAGTGATCATTTAAACTGAATTTGAGTTAGGTTCATTTGTTGAGAAACATATTGGGAAAATTGCAGTGTTAACAGGGCAAAACTATTAAAAAAAAACAAACCCTCTACATAATATAAAAAAGTAGTAGAAAGTAAATTTACATTACAGGGCAACCTAATCTGAAAAATATAAGCCGTGCGTGGTTGTACAGAGCTTGCTGGGGCACAAGTAGTCACATGTGAATGACTCCTATATCAAGAGCGTTATATAGGCCGCCTTAGATTATAATATAAAGAAATCTATAATCCTGACGTCACCTCTGCTATTGTCGTCACGACATTTGTTTAGTGCTTTTATTTTTCTTGACATTGCGGCAGATTTTTCAATTCCTAATATTTAGGCTGCATAAATTTAACTAGATGGTGGCTCATGCTGGGTGATAAGTGTGGCATATCCTTGAATGCTTTTTTCTAAAGGCATCCATACATATTACACTAAAGTCAGCCAAACACATTGATATTGGCAGGATCGATCAACAGTCTGTGTATGGGAGCCTTTCTATTCTTCCCTCAACAGAGAAGGATCCAGCCATTGGCATATGACGGCCGATCAGTTTGGCAGATAAGTGGCTGCCAGAGGAGTCTCGTTCTTGCTCGCTCATAGAGAACGGAGGAGCACTTGGTTGAGCGTTAATGTATATGGAGAGTCTGGAGAGAGAGCTGTTGGCCAAACAATTGTTCAGCCTACAACTATCTGTGTAGAGGGGCCTTGACTTTATTACCACCTATTGGGTGGCTTTCTTTGTTCCTCTTTTTTGTGTAAATTTTGGAGAAGTTTTGTGCACTTTATCACTTTAGGTCATCACCATTTACTTTAAACCAAACCTCTTCTGTGATGATAAACCGTGTCTATTGAATGAACTGAAGAAAGTGAATAGGTCCAAAACTTCCAATTTATGTGGCAATACTGGAACGTTTTTCAGTAGGCGCAATGACTTTATTGTATTTGTCTCATTCAAGGATTAGATTTGGAGATTTCAGAAAATGTCAGCTAGAACTCTTGAGAGAAGAGTGACCTGAGTGACTTTGACTTTGGTGGTAGTAGGTCGATGATGATCTAACCTGTCCAGAAAGCTTTGTGGCGGTCAGCTCGTCATGAAATAGTAGTTGCCGGTGACTTTATTTCATCAGTTACAGAGCTACTGAAAAGTTACATTGGATCCTGGTTTAGTCTAATGGACTGTTAAAGCCGGCATCATCCATTGGTAAGCTGTGATGGATTCACCTGCAGGTTTCTCTGACCTTTCTTACTAAAAGTCGATTTGTAGTTTAGTTTTGCTCAGGTTTTTTCAGCGTACCTGCCAGTTCTTAAGTATACAAACCAGTCTTGTCCCTGGCTGACTCTACAAGGCAGAAAGCATGCAAGCTATTATCACGGGTTGTATATGATTGGAATTCATCTTGGACATAATGGATTGGCGCTCGGTCTTGGCATATCTTCATCACAAATGGAAACAGATGCATCCTCTTTCTGCACATGAAAGCCTCCCTATTGTTCAGGTCAGGTTATTGGTGTTCTGAGAAAAAATGGGAATCAAATACCATGGGAGAGTCCGAGATTTAATTCTCTTCAGTTTTCTGAGATTAGGAGGATGTACCTCCTTTGGTGGAGCAAGCTGAAGGTCATGCTTTGTGTGCCAAGAGTAAAGATGTCTCTGCAGTCACTGCTTGATTGATTCTACTTTCTACAGGCTTTACATCACATTGCATTTATAGCTTCACCTACACATCTTCTAAATCTTCTGAGAGAAAATCAGTTCTTAAATGCAATCTTTTATAAGGAGAAAAGTTAAGAAAGTTAAGCGGGTTGTAGAGTTTCGTCAGATGCAATGAGAAAAAGTAAAATGCAGTGTGATGGGGTCTCAACTCTGGAAATATTCTAAAGGTAATTTCTAGGTGTGCACCCATACCACTGTAACTCACTGAGGTTGGGGGTCTTAGGGTGATGACCAGCAGAAGACTATTTGGGAACTTGATTTTATAGGTTTTCTCTGTGCCCCAAAAACGACTACAGGAAAAAATTGTGAAAGTCCTTTCTAATCCTAGAGGTCTTTAATGCACCTTACTCTCTAAGTTTGCCAACTTTACCTCCACAAGTAATAGACTGGTCCCTAAAGAGGCTGGCTCCGTCTACATGGGCCGATGGTTGACAGCATGAGCATTCATACGGAAGTCTGTTCTTGATCATGGCTCTTTTATCATTGATCGCATCATTTATGCGGACCCAGATAATATCGTTGGTCTGCAGCACATCCGGCGTGTACCCAGGGGATGTGCTACTGACATTAATGGAAACTGTATAGAACCGCTGCCCGTACAGTTTGGGGTTCACAACCCTCACACTAATTGCAGCTAGTAAAATGTTGAGTGACGAGCGCAGATCAGCTTTTTCCAGCAGTTACATATATCACAGCTATTTGGCAAATGTTAAGGGCACATTCAGATAATGCAAAAATCTGATCTGTAAAATGGATGGTTTCTCTGTGCCATCTGTTTGTAAAGGAGCCTCACCGGTTTAATGGTCGTTTCTGACCTGCGGAACAGATGAGCAGGACGTGCTCCGAGTTCTAATGGAATGGACACACGGATCTGTGAGAACAGAGGTATAAATAGTCCTGTTAAACTCTATGGCTGCCTGGGCTTAAAAGGGGCGGCAAGCGGATGGACAGTATTGGCATCTGACTGTGCCCTAGGTTGACAGCAATTTCCTTTTAGCCACTTAATGACCACCACTGTGTTTTAACGCAAGTGGTGAAGGTGCTGAGTCTGCAGTGACGTCTTTTGGTATCTCTCCATTAATAGTCCTGCAATCTACCAGGAGCAGGTTGGGTCCTCGGCTGTCAGAGATGGTCAGGGAGTCTGGGGTGAAGACAGAAGCAGCTAATCACAGTTTGTCTTCTCTTGTACCGGCTTCCTAGCACTACCATAGTGCCGATGCTTCTATCGGATGCTGAGAGTCTTAGCAGACCCAGATCAGCTCTTCAGGTGATGGTGGCCGTGCCGGGGGATGAAGAAAAAATTATATATCCTAGAGGTGGACACCAGAACATGTAAATAGAAAATGTATAAAAAATAAGATTAAAAATGTAATAAACCCCCCCCCCCAAAAAAAACCTTGAAAAATGTCATTTAGTATCAAAAACACTTATTAATATATGGTACATTCCAAATTACGTGTATATGTATCCACACAACCTGAAAGGGATTGTCCAGGCTGAGAAGAGAAGACTGCAGTCATTCCATGTGACTGCAGGCTGCCGTTTAATGACCTTGTGCAGTGCGCACACTGTTAGGATTCCCCCTTGTGACTGGGCAGTCAGATGGCTGCATGGATGTGATTTGCATACCTGTGGTCACATGCCTACTAGTCACTCCTCCACTTGTCTGTTCTGTTGGGAGGAGATAAGGAGAATGCCCTCGTCATGTGACCACAGGTAAGTAAATCGCATGCATGCAGTCACGTGACCCATTCGGCATTCTGATATACAGTGGGGTATATGTGTCTTACTGAGTGCAGCTCCATCAGGGGCGCTCGGGCTGGGCGCTGCCGTTTCCTCCGCACACGTTCACTCTCCTGAGAAGTATGGCCGGGAATGTTTGTTTTGTAGCAAGTAAAAACAGCAATACCAACATTAGTATAATGTGTTCTGAAACCTGAATGGCGCCTTCCATCTCAGGCTGCTTTTTGCCTATGACAAGTAGGAGTCTTTACATTGGGGTCTCTTCTACCAGTGGTGAATGTTGGCAGCTTGTGATGAATGGCTCATTGTGACTAGTTACACCATAGATTTATTTTCTTTTCTGTATTTTTCAATCATTTATTAAAAAAAAATGGCATATGGCTAATCCAGATTAGGGCTCATTCACATGTCAGTTTTTTCACGTACGAGTGCCATCCGTTTCTTTACACGGATAGCAGTCATACCTTCGACAGTGTATGGGGCTGTTCACAGGTCCGTGATTTTATTGCGTACTGTGTGGTCTGTACAATATCACAAGGACATGTCAGATATTGATCTGAGTGGCGGATCAACCACTGCAGTGAAATTCTATAGGTCGGTTAAAAAAGAAAAAAAAATCCTGCAGTACTCGGATGCCATCTGTGTGCTGCCTGTTTTTGACAGACTGATAGATGGAAGAAATTTATTCCTTTCAAGTAAAACTTATACTCTGACCAAACTCTGAAGAAACTCTCTGATGTCACTTTCATAAAAATCACTGACTCCATTTTTATAGGACTTGAAAAAAGCCGACACCTGAATGAGACCTTACTTTTAAAGGCTTTTTGCCATTTAACCTGAGCGGAGCATAATAAGGGGGCAGAGACCCTGATTCCAGCGATTTGTCTTTTACTGAACTGCTTAGTGAAGTTTAGACCAAATCAGTGTTTTATCAGCAGGAGATCATCACTAGAGGACTTGTAGACCTGCTGCCATGTAGTCACCCATATTCATGAGCTCTGTATAATCCTGCACACAACACTGAATGGCAGTTTTATGCCTATGCACAGTATACACAGAAAGCTGCCAATCAGTGGTGTGGGCGGGATTATACAGAGCTCAGCATTCAGAGAACTGCTAGATCTTCAGCAGATAAAACTGTGATTTTATCAAAAACCAAGACCATTAAGTCATTAAGTGATGCATAGCTGTAATCAGGATCTTTGTCCTACATAATGCAGCGCTCAGACGGGGTGCCAGAAACCTGGTGACAGATTCCCTTTAAATGGCACATTTTATTGCACGGGTGTTGCCTATAAACAGCGGGAAATCTTCAGCATTATTTTAGGGTTGCGTAAAGTATAACAAAAATTCCTCAAAATGTAGAATTTCATAAGGGGGAACAATCGTGTGATATTGGGTGATGATACCTGAAGAGCTAAATGCTCGTTTTTACTTCCAACATTAAATGGTAATTTACGAATTTACCTCCCACATATGATCAGCAGCCGAGCACTGTCGGCTCTCCATCATGAGCACGGCCAGCTTCACCTTAGGTGTATGTAGACATGACACTAGGTAATTGCAGTGTTTAGAATTGGAAATGGGTAGAGGATTTGTCCTGATCTGTATAGATTTATATTGGCTGACATGCTGTGAGGAGCGCTGCGCAGTGAATCATTGCCACTTAGGAGCCTTGTCATCAAACTGGTATTATTACCACTGAACGGTGGATGAAATCGCCTACCTTGTAATGAAGCCTGCACTATTGATCCGCGAGGCTTTGTCTGGTGTTACAGCAAATTTATCAGCAAATTGCAGCGGCAGAAAGTAAAATTCTGGAAGCTTATCTCTGAAGTGCTCAGGCCCCCTTTATTGAGGCGCGGGAGCATATGTGTACTCAGCAGCCACCATTAATGATTATCTTCTGCTTGACTGTTGTGTCGCCTGTACTTGGCACGTTCTCCCCCTGCTAATATGATGATCCACTCTTTCTCTTAGGCGATGTTCACACATCAAGGTTTTTTTCACGTCACAAATCTGCAGCAAAGCTTTATCTTCAGGGTCATTTTGTTCAGTATTTTTCTTGCAGTTTTGGTGCTTTTTTGGTGTGTTTTTTCACTGTTCTTCTGTCTCTAATTATGCATGTACATAAAATTCTGTGAAAAACAAAAAAACCCATTCTATTTTGCCATCAAAAACGCTGAAAAAACGCTGATGCAAATTTTAGTGCTTTTTTTCATGTTTTTTTTGACCACCCGTTAGTTCCTTTGGGTGAAAAAACGCTGAAAGAACTGACGTGCTCTACTTTCCAATAAACCATGCAAGGCACAAAATACGGAACTAAAAAAAACACCATGATGTGTGAATAGAGAATTCTGGTTTCTCATAGACTTTGCTGATACTGCAAAATACAGCTGAAAATTTGCATAAAAATCTGCAGCAAAAAAACGCTGCAAAAAACCACGATGTGTGAACATAGCCTTAGGCGTTTGCACTTTGGTGAGTTTTCCACTACTATAATATTGATGAAAAATCCTTGGACCACAACTGATCAATATGCACCAGTTGTTTGAGGAACCTGCGCCTCCAACTTTTTCTGTAAAAGTTTATAAAAAAAAAAAAAATCTGTTCCAACGCTTCTCTAAGCGGCTTTGGGTTTATTAGTGTGGTTGGGGCTAAGTCTATCAATCTCTGGGGAAGGGTCATATTTTTTTTTTTTTAAGAAGCACTTCTCCCATCAAAGTTTTTATCCCCTTAAGACATTGCAGTCATCATATTATACAGCACTGTGTAGTTACAATTGCTCATTCTGTCTTTCTGCCCAGCTAATTCTTCTCTTTTCTCTGCTCTATGTAGAAACAGGAAGTCTCTTTCCCCTGCAGTTATCATTCCCTTATTCAACTCCTGACCCAGCTGCTCCCTCCTCCCCTCTTCCATTGACTTTTGCAGTGACTGATGAGTCATACAGAGAAAATTGACCTCCTGTTTCTACATAGAGCTTTGAAGGATTCAGCTAGTCTGTTTTTAATCACGTGATCTCATAGACCTAATGGAAAAGAGAAGAATTAGCTGGGTAGAAAGACAAAATGAGCAATTGTAAGTACTCAGTGCTGTAGAATATGATGACTGCAATATATTAAGAGGATAAAAACTTTTGATGGGAGGAGGAGGAGTGCTTCTTTAATAATGAACCGACTGTAGAGCAAAGCAGAGAAAAATAAGTAGAGTTAGATATTGATATATATATCCTTTTTTTTCTACTAATATAAGGCAATGTGTACCCACATGAATCCCTGAGTGCCAGATGTCATTTGATTTTCATTTCAAACTGAAGTTTCGTTGATGGCGATTTTTTTTTTTTTTCGTTTGTTTTTAAAGTCTGTTTTCTGTCTTGTTCTTTTCCTTGTTTCCCAACTTTGTGACAAAATGGGCGCACACTACACGCAATACTTGATGAATTGATGCAAGATCAAATATGCTTTTTTTTGTTCTGTTATGACTAGTGTTGAGCGATACCTTCCGATATCAGGAAATATCGTATCGGATTGGATCGGACCGATACCGGAAACCAATGCAAGTCAATGGGACACAAATATCGGAATGAAAATAAACCCTTTCTTTCCTTGTAGGTTAATTCTACATGAAGGAAAACAACTAAGAATAATGTAGAATGACATGAAAAGCCGGCAATTCATCAGCGGCATTCACCGGTACCCGACAATTTACAACAGAAAGAATAGAGCTTCACACATAGATTAGATAGATAGAAACATGTCAGTCACATATATATGAAGTACAGTGATAGTGTTGATTACTGTACTTGTCATTTAGTGTTAAAATAAAGGATTTATTTAAAAAAAAATTGGCGTGGGGTTCCCCTTAATTTTAGGCTCTAGCGGAGGTTAAGCAGACAGCTGGGGCAAATGTTTGAAGCATGGGAAGGGGTTAATACCCACGGAGCTTCCCAGGCTACTAATATCAGCCCCCAGTGGAATACCTAGCCTTTACTAGCTAGTAAAATGGGGGAACCCCCCCAAAAAATAACGTGGGGTCCCCCCTAATTTAATAGCTAGCAAAGGCTAGGCAGACAGCTGGGGGCTGATTTTAATAGCCCAGGAAGGGTGCCATGAATATTGGCCCCCTCCCAGGCTAGAAACACCAGCCGTCAGCTGCCCCAGAAATGGCGCATCCATAGGATGCGCCAATTCTGGCACTTAGCCTCGCTCTTCCCACTGCCCTGTAGCGGTGGCAGTGGGGTAATAGGGCTGGGGTTGATGTCAGCTTATAATGCTAGCTGACGTCAAGCCCAGGTTAGTAATGGAGAGGCGTCTATAAGACACCCCCATTACTAACCCCATAGTGAAAGTTAAAAAAAAAACACAAACACCCAGAATAAAGTCCTTTAATTGAAATAAACACACAATTCTTTATTGTTCTAAATTAAACCATACTTACCATCACGCCCATTCCAGCTGAAGCCAACAATCCCCTGCAATAAAAGAAAAATAATAAAGCAACCTCATCCTTACCTTTCCATGGTTCCCACGACGGCTCCAGCTCTGCTACATCGAGATGACAGGCTGGACCGCAGCAGAACGCTGCCATCCAGCCTGTCATCCTGCAGACACTGAGAAGCGCAGGTTTGCTTGCGCTCCTCAGTGTCTGGCTGTGACGGCATAAAGATGAGCCGAGGTCATGTCCAATGAACTCAGCTCACCTCATGCACGTCACTGACAGCGTGGGAAAATTCTCACGCTGAAGCGCTGAGTGCAGGAGATTTTTCCCACGCTGTCAGTGACGTGCATGAGGTGAGCTCATGTCCAATGAACTCAGCTCACCTCATGCACGTCACTGACAGCGTGGGAAAATTCTCCTGCACTCAGCGCTTCAGCGTGAGAATTCTCCCACGCTGTCAGTGACATACATGAGGTGAGGTCATGTCCAATGAACTCAGCTCACCTCATGCACGTCACTGACAGCGTGGGAAAATTCTCACGCTGAAGCGCTGAGTGCAGGAGAATTTTCCCACGCTGTCAGTGATGTGCATGAGGTGAGCTGAGTTCATTGGACATGACCTCTCCTCATGTATGTCACTGACAGCGTGGGAGAATTCTCACGCTGAAGCGCTGAGTGCAGGAGAATTTTCCCACGCTGTCAGTGACATACATGAGGTGAGGTCATGTCCAATGAACTCCGCTCACCTCATGCACGTCACTGACAGCGTGGGAAAATTCTCCTGCACTCAGCACTTCAGCGTGAGAATTTTCCCACGCTGTCAGTGACGTGCATGAGGTGAGCTGAGTTCATTGGACATGACCTCGGCTCATCTTTATGCCGTCACAGCCTGACACTGAGGAGCGCGAGCATGCCTGCTCTTCTCAGTGTCTGCGGGATGACAGGCTGAATGGCAGCGTTCTGCTGCGGTCCAGCCTGTCATCTCGATGTAGCAGAGCTGAAGCTGTCGTGGGAACCATGGAAAGGTAAGGATGAGGTTGCTTTATTATTTTTCTTTTATTGCAGGAGATCGTTGGCTTCAGCTGGAATGGGCGTGACGGTAAGTATGGTTTAATTTAGAACAATAAAGGATTGTGTGTTTATTTCAATTAAAGGACTTTATTCTGGGTGTTGTGTTTTTTTAAATACTTTACTAGAAATTCATGGTGGTCATGTCTAATATTGGCGTGACCCCATGAATTTCGGGCTTAGGGCCAGCTGATAATGCCAAGCTGGCCTTAACCCCTTTATTACCCAGTGAGCCACCGCACCAGGGCCCTGGATGAGTTGGGTACAGCGCCAGAAGATGGCGCTTCTATGAACGCGCCATTTTCTGGGGCAGCTGCGGACTGCAATTTTCAGCGGGTGGGGCCCAGAAAGCTTGGGCCTCCCTGCGCTGCAGATTCCATCCCCCAGCTGCCTAGTTGTACCTGGCTGGACACAAAAATAGGGCGAAGCTCCACGTATTTTTTTTTTTAATTATTTCATGAAATTCATGAAATAATTAAGGAAAAAAGGCCTTCCCTATATTGTTGTGTCCGGCCAGGTACAAATAGGCAGCTGGTGGTTGGGGGCAGCCCGTTCCTGCCTGCTGTACCTGGCTGGACACAAATTAAGTGCAAAGCCCCACGTCAATTTTTTTTTAATTATTTCAGGAAATTCATGAAATAATTTTAAAAAAATTGACGTGGGGCTTTGCACTATATTTGTGTCCAGCCAGGTACAGCAGGCAGGAACGGGCTGCCCCCAACCACCAGCTGCCTATTTGTACCTGGCCGGACACAACAATATAGGGAAGCCCTTTTTTTCTTAATTATTCCATGAATTTCATGAAATAATTAAAAAAAATACAAAACGTGGAGCTTCTCCCTATTTTTGTGTCCAGCCAGGTACAACTAGGCAGCTGGGGGATGGAATCTGCAGCGCAGGGAGACCCAAGCTTTCTGCCCCCCCCCCGCTGAAAATTGCAGTCCGCAGCCGCCCCGGAAAATGGCGCGTTCATAGAAGCTGGATGCTGTACCTGGCTGGCATACAAAAATATGGCGAAGCCCACGTCAAAAGTTTTGGGAAAAATTAATTAAAAAATAAATAATAATTTAGGGACTGCATCTTTATTAACTCCTCAAATGTCATTTAGTGTTAAAATAAAGGATTTATTTAAAAAAAAAAATGGCGTGGGATCCCCCATAATTTTAGTCTCTAGCGGAGGTTAAGCAGACGGCTGGGGCAGATGTTTGAAGCCTGGGAAGGGGGTAAAACCCACGGAGCTTCCCAGGCTACTAATATCAGCCCCCAGCTGAATACCTAGCCTTTACTAGCTATTAAAATGGGGGACCCCCCCCAAAAAAATGACGTGGGGTCCCCCCTATTTTAATAGCTAGCAAAGGCTAGGCAGACAGCTGGGGGCTGATATTAATAGCCCAGGAAGGGTGCCATGAATAATGGCCCCCTCCCAGGCTAGAAACACCAGCCGTCAGCCGCCCCAGAAATGGCGCATCCATATGATGCGCCAATTCTGGCACTTAGCCTCGCTCTTCCACGCTGCCCTGGTGCGGTGGCAGGGGGTAATAGTGGTGGGGTTCATGTCAGCGCCAGCTGCCATGAAGCCCAGGTTAGTAATGATGGGCGTCTATAAGACACCCCCATTACTAACCTACAAAGTGTTAAAAAGAAAAAACACACACTACACCCAGAAAAAAATAATTTATTTGAAATAAAACAGACCATTTTATTTAATTCTTAGTTTACTAAAAATAATAGTTACCTGTCCACGTTCCTGCGCTGATCTCCCATGCACAGCTGTCACATCTGGAGATGGTGACAGCTGTGCATGGCTGCTGTAAGCTCACACTGCCGGGAACACGTCCGCTCCCGGCAGCGGGAGCCACTGACTGAGGTCACCGGAGTGCATTCAGGCAGCGCAGCTCCGGAGACCTCCTTTACGGCACTGCTGTACCGTGGGAATTTCTCACGATACAGCAGGGCCGTAAAGGAGCTAACCGGAGCAGCGCTGCCTGAACTCCGGCGAACCCTTACGGCCCCGTCATTCTAGCGGCGGCAACGGTTCAGAGCGGTCACATTCTATGTGGCTGCTCTGAACTGGAGATCTTCGTGGGACACTCGTGGACTGCTACGGAGGGGTAAGGATAAGGTTGTGGTTTATTATTTTATATTTTATTACAGGAGATCGATGGCTTCGGGGAATTAGGTGTCTAGGTGAGTATAGGTGTAGTTTTTTATTTTTTACTTTATTTTAGGTGGCGATCGGCGGGGACAGGTAATGTATGAACTAATTTATTGTAGGTAACCACTGGCCACCAATGATATGTATTTAACATTTATTGGGGACACAGTAGGGCAATTTAAATAGCAGGATCAGGCTGATGGGAACTACTGCTCCCATCGAGCTGATCCTGCTGGCACGAGTGGACGGGGGACAGACATAGGCCGATGGGAGTAGTAGTGTCACATCGGCCTATGTCTGCCTGCACGCACAGACACCACGCACACCCGCACAAACATCGCACAGACACCCCGCACACACACCCCGCACACACACGCAGACATCGCACACACACCCCGCACACACACGCACAGACACCCGCACACACACTAATCATGACCGGTCTGATGGTCTGGGAGGTGAGGCTGACCTGTGCGGCCGTGGGAAAGTTCATGTGAGTTCATGCAGTCAAGCATGAACTCACATGAACCCTCTGAGGGCACCGCGGCGACTTCAAATGAACAGCTGATCGGCATCAGCTGATACATCAGCTGTTCATTTGAAATAACTGGTGGGAAAGCGCAGCACAGAACGGGAAAGCCGGCGGTGAAGTCTTTTCACTGCCGGCTTCCCCGCCCGGGTCCTTCGCTCCTTGGTGCTGCGCTCCCCGCCCGGTCCTAACTTACGATTGGGATTGGAGGTGGCGAGGGGAGCGGAGGATCGGGGTGGGAGGCTGCGGGGAAGCAGTATGGGGCTATGTGATTGTTTGTTTAAAAGCCGGCGGCTTTTTACCGCGCGCCGGCTTTTAAACAATCAGGAGAATTCTCCCCCGCTGGGATGGCATTCTGATGACAGGCTGGATCGCAGCTGAGCGCTGCCACCCAGCTTGTCATCCTTCACAGACACTGCAGAGCGCAGGCATTATGGGAACTTCCGATTCCGGTATTCGATATTGTAAAAGTATCGGAATTAAGTATCGGAATTCCGATACCGCGAATATCGGCCGATACCCGATATTTTAGTATCTGAATGCTCAACACTAGCTATGACTTTTTCTAGTGTAAAAAAAAAAAAAAAAAAAAAAAGACACAATCTTTTCAATAA
Organism: Phyllobates terribilis; assembly: GCF_046119375.1. Lineage (NCBI taxonomy): Eukaryota > Metazoa > Chordata > Amphibia > Anura > Dendrobatidae > Phyllobates > Phyllobates terribilis. The sequence continues at coordinate 1,030,360,099 of NW_027362761.1, read as the reverse complement.
GCATTAAAATGTAGCACATTACTCTTCCAATTGTGCAAACATTTTGCAACTTTTTTAGAAAAGCCGCTAATGATAGAATAGCTGAAAACCTCTGGAGGTGGCAAAGAGCTTTATAGAGTGCAAAACTAATAATGAAATGGGTGGAAAGAAAATAGATAAATTCACTCCAAAAGCAGGCGATATTTCAATGATGAATCGACTCTTTGCTGTTTTTCTTTTGGAGACGTGTCTTCTCATCTATCACAGGTTATTGATATTTAACTCTTTGTAGGACTGGTTCAGAAGCCTTTGAGTATCAGGGTGAGGGTGTCATGGTGGTAACCGGTTTCTGCTTTACAGCTGTGTCAGTATTTTGCCGGTCACATGTGGTCTAGGTGTTTTTCTATATCAGACCTTTGAGCTGCGGGTGAGTCACGCTTTTTAAGGATTTTTTTTATTTGTAAGTTGCCACCTCGGTTTCATTGCCCCTGGCTCTGAAAATCTTCCCGGACCACATCAGACCTGCCTTTAATAGGTGACCTTATTCCCCCCCCCCCCCCCCCCGGGTCTGTCCTTATTACACTGTTACAATCTCTGGGGGACAGCAGATCCTTCTGCTCTTACTGAGCACCTCTGTAGAGACCGGTGACAGATGTCACATTTGTCACCATCCCGCGGCGTGCCTTACAATTGGAAGCCGAGGCCCCTCGTAATAACGCAGCCTACAGGTACATAGCATGTTGCCCTGGGCATGTATGTGTCTCTTGGATCGGGGAAGTATGTAGCGTCTACGAAGCTGCCAGTTCTCGGGGAATTGTAAGTACACTAGAGAATAAGCACTGAGCTCTGTCTGACGGGCAGTCAGCTTTTCTATGGTATATGTGGGATCTATGGAATCGTCAGCACATACAGGCAGAATATCTTGGAGAAATATTTCATTGGTGAACAGGGATTTTCCCCTATATACAAACAGCAGTAGGAATTTTAGTTCATTGCCATACATATACTGTTCTGATTATCCAGTCTTATTTTCCCAAAGTTTCCCACTTTCTAACATTATTTGTTGGCAAAGTCCCTCGCCTTGTCCAAGATCTCTGATTGCTGTCAGTGAATGTCGGCATTTATTGCTTACAAGAACAGGATTAACAAGTCTAACCTCCTTTTTTTTTTTTTTTTAACCACTTCGCGCCAGAGCCTGTTTTTGCCTTCGTGACCGGGCCAATTTTTTCAATTCTGACCACTGTCACTTTATGAGGTAATTACTCTGGAACGCTTCAACGGATCCCCCTGATTCTGAGATTGTTTTTTTGTGACATATTGTACTTCATGATAGTGGTAAAATTTCTTCAATATCACTTGCGTTTATTTGTGAAAAAATCGGAAATTTGGCGAAAATTTTGAAAATTTTGCAATTTTCAAACTTTGAATTTTCATGCCCTTTAATCAGAGAGATATATCACACAAAAGAGTTAATAAATAACATTTCCCACATGTCTACTTCACATCAGCACAATTTTGGAACCAAAATTTTTTTCTGTTAGGAAGCTATAAGGGTTAAAAGTTGACCAGCGATTTCTCATTTTTACAACAAAATTTACAAAACCATTTTTTTAGGGACCACATCTTATTTGAAGTGACTTTGAGGAGCCTTTATGACAGAAAATACCCAAAAGTGATACCATTCTAAAAACTGCACCCCTCAAGGTGCTCAAAACCACATTCAAGAAGTTTATTAACCCTTCAGGTGCTTCACAGGAATTTTTGGAATGTGGAAGAAAACAATGAACATTTAACTTTTTTTCACAAAACTGCTACTTTAGCCTCAAATTTTTAATTTTCACAAGGGCAGCCAGAAAAAATGGACCCCAAAATGTGTTGTGCAATTTCTCCTGAGCACGCTGATACCCCATATGTGGTGCAAAGCCACTGTTTGGGCGCACGGCATGGCTCGGAAGGTAAGGAGCGCCATTTGACTTTTGGAATGGAAATTTGACTGGAATGGATAGCGGACGCCATGTTGCATTTGGAGAGCCCCTGAGGTGCCTAAACAGAGGAAACCCATAACAAGTGACCGAATTTTACAATCTACTCCTCTGTATAAATTAATCTAGTGGTGGGAAAATAAGTAGATAGGTAAATGGTCACTAAACCCATAGATGAATTCCCACAGAGGTGTCATTTCCATAATGGGGTCACTTCAGGGGGTATTATGCTGTTCTGGCACTTTTCAGAGTACCAGAGCTAAAGAATCCCCCCTGAAGTGACCCCATTTTGGAAATGACACCGCTCTGGGAATTCATCTATGGGTTTAGTGACCATTTTAACTCGATGGATGATTTCCAGAAACAAGCACGCAATGGAAGGTTTAGATTCTGGAGAACCCCCGCTGGAAATTAAGTGAGCTCTACTCGAATATGTCATTCACTAAATGAACCAAATGTTTGAATGACAAATTGGGATACATTTTTACAGTTTAAAAACGTGGTTCTGTGTGGTAGATTTTAAAGCAGTCAGTGACGCATAAGGATGGCAATGATGGGCATTGTGGGCAATAGTAGCGGGTATCACGCCTCATTCCTCTCTTAGTACATACACGACATCTTTTCTGGGGGTTCCTTCTTGTTTCCGTTGCTGGAATAAGTGCAATAAAATGTCGCTCAGTGAGTCTTTTCACATCCTCAGATTCTAATGGATGAGCGGGGCTAACACTTTGAAAGACAAGATTTTCAATTACCTTTTCTTGATAATCAAGAAAAGGATCTGAATTTCCTGCTTTTTTGTACAACACAAAAGAATTGTATGTGGCCACCTGAAACAAATAAATAACCAACTTTTTATACCAGGTATAGGACTTTCTTGATACCTGGTATGGCTGTAGAACCTGGTCTGCAAGGTCCACACCCCCCATGTGTTTGTTGTAGTCAATGACTGACACAGGTTTTTGCTTCGGAGTGGTGGATCCTAGTTCTACAGTGGCCCTTGTGGCATCTGTGTGGATCGAGCTGAGGACAAAAATATCCCTCTTATCCCTATATTTCAGGGCAAGCAGCTCTCCTTTGCGTACAGCCCCTGACTTCCCACTTTTGGTTGACCAATGGTTGTGGAAACCCCTGACGGTTTTTACGGATGGTCCCACAAGCCCCGATGTTGTGTTCAACCAGACTTTTAAATAGGGGTATGCTGGTGTAATAATTGTCCACATATAGATTGTAGCCTTTTTGAAAAAATGGACTTATCAGCTCCCAAACAATTTTTCCAGATGTCCCCAGATAAGTAGGGCATCCTGGTGGGTTTAGTTGGCTATCTTTCCCCTCATATATGCGAAAAGCGGATGTGTATCCGGTTGAACTTTCGCACATTTTATAGAGCTTTATTCCAAACCTTGCCCTTTTAGATGGGATAAATTGCTTGAGGTGCAGTCTTCCTTTGAATTTTACAAGGGACTCATCTATAGAAATATTTTGTGTTGGGGTGTAGAGGCTTAAGAATTTTTCTGACAAATTTTCAATGATGGGTCTAATTTTATATAACCTGTCATGTTCTGGGGCATTTCTGGGCAGGCATTGACTATTGTCGTTAAAATGCCAAAACCGCATGAGCATTTCATAACGGGTCCTAGGCAGAATGACTGAAAACATAGGGGTGGCTTGAACAGGTTGGTTGGACCAGTAGGATCGAATGCTCGGTTTTTTAACAAGCCCCATGGCAAATGTAAGTCCTAAAAATTTTTTTATTTCCGGGACATTAGTTGGTGTCCATAAATTTGCCCTAGCATAGTAAGATCGGGGATTCTGGCTTATGAATTGGGATGCATATAAATTTGTTTGCACGACAATATCCTCTAGCAAGCTGTCTGTAAAAAACAAATTAAAAAAATGAATTGGTCCAAAATCTTCCACATTTATACCAGGAATGGCGTTGAAATCAGGGCTGAATGGAGCAGCCGAATCCGAAGCCTCCCATCTGGGAAATGCTAGATCATGTGGCAAAGCCCCTTGTACGCTGGGGTGCGCCAATTCACTAGTAGCAGGGACAGCGCTTGTACTGGGCAGTGTTCCCTGATTTGGAGACGTTTCTCCAGTAGCGCTATTTGCACCTATTGCTGTACTGGTCCTTGGGCTTGAGGATGGAACAGAATCACTGCTCATTTCTGAGCTCTGTGTCGCCGCTACTAAAGCCCTCAAAATCCATATCTCCATCTGAGATTGCGCTGTCATCAGTGTCAGAACACAGCAGGGCATACACCTCTTCTGCGGTATAAGTCTGACGGGCCATTTTATTTTTATATTTTTTGACCGGACTGGACTGGGACGGGACCGGACTGGACCTGACCTGACCGGGACGGGACCTGACCTGGCCGGGACGGGACCTGACCTGGCCGGGACGGGACCTGACCTGGCCGGGACGGGACCTGACCTGGCCGGGACGGGACCTGACCTGGCCGGGACGAGACCTGACCTGACCTGGCCGGGACGGGACCTGACCTGACCTGGCCGGGACGGGACCTGACCTGACCTGGCCGGGACGGGACCTGACCTGACCTGGCCGGGACCTGACCTGACCTGGCCGGGACGGGACCTGACCTGGCCGGGACGGGACCTGACCTGGCCGGGACCTGACCTGGCCGGGACCTGGCCGGGACGGGACCTGACCGGGACGGGACCTGGCCTGACGGGCCGGGCCTGACTAACCCTAACTCTTACTTTCTTTTTTATTTTTCGCTTTCACAGTGGCAAGGCTGACACAGCTCTTGTCACACTGTTTCTCCTCTGCTCTCTCACTGAGATCCGAGGAGAAACAGTGTATCAGTCAGATCGCCCAGGAAAGTTAGTTGCTAAAACAAACTTCCCTGGTGATCTCTCTGATTGGCTGGTGTGACGCTGACATCATCGAGACCTGAGCCAATCAGGTCTCGATGTCAGAGGTCACAGCACCGGGATCCCCGCCGCTCCTGAGGTATGTGGGGGGTCCCGATCGCCGACCACCAGCTGTCACTATCTTTTAAATGCCGCGATCGCTATGGATCGCGGCATCTAGAAGATAGGAACAGGTTAACATCATGGGGACCTGATCCATTCAGGTCCCCATGATGCCACATGTCAGAGCTATCGCTCTGAACCGGTACCGCAGCGCTAGCAGGACCCTGGGGGTCCTGAGCGCTGCAGGACCACCCACCGTTTTTAAACGTCGGCGCTGCACAGAGCCCGGGCAGCGCCGACATTTATGTACAGTGGGCGGTCCTGAACCGGTTAAGAAGCATATTTAAGAGTGTGGTGCACCCCAATATGCTCCGAGAGGAGGATGGATCAACTGGCACATTGAAACAAACCCCCAAAAAATCACATTGAAGATGGGTCTTCAGTCTCTGATTAGAACTATGTATATTTCCGTTCACGAATAACGAACTAATTGTGGTAAAAAAAGGCTCCAGTTTGTGGTTCTGATCTCCTCTACATTGCAGGCTTGGATCAGAGATGTTAGTTTCTCAGTCTAGATGACACCTTGGAGGATCGCGATGGACCCATTTAGAAGTCATTTACCTGCTTAAAAAAGAAACACTCAGAATTAAAAAAAGCTGCTAGATTGGTTGTGAGAATCCGCTCCTGAATCCATTGTGTAGGCTGAGATCTCCAGTAATGTCAGTTTGCCCTGTGTGCGTCTTCTACTCTGCATCGGCCTGGCCACTTGTGGCTACTGAGCCAACACATAGGCATTTCTCCAGTAAAAGCCTCTGGAGATAACAATAGACCCATACAGTTGTCTGACATTAGCTGGTAAGCAGATTATGCAGCAGGGTAATGGTTAACTCTGTTTCTGTCGCTGCTGTAGCAGGGCATTGCGTGGCGGTGAGGATCAGGGCCTTGCGTGGCGATGAGGATCAGGGCTTTGCGTGGCGGTGAGGATCAGGGCCTTGCGTGGCGGTGAGGATCAGGGCCTTGCGTGGCGGTGAGGATCAGGGCCTTGCGTGGCGGTGAGGATCAGGGCCTTGCGTGGCGGTGAGGATCAGGCCCTTGCGTGGCGGTGAGGATCAGGCCCTTGCGTGGCGGTGAGGATCAGGCCCTTGCGTGGCGGTGAGGATCAGGGCCTTGCGTGGCGGTGAGGATCAGGGCCTTGCGTGGCGGTGAGGATCAGGGCCTTGCGTGGCGGTGAGGATCAGGGCATAGTGGCATTGCGTGGCGGTGAGTAGCAGGGCAACCCCACGTCTGAGGCCCCTGGTCTGCAGATGAGCACTTCATGACCTGGATTAGAGATGCATATAATGGTGGCAGACATGGTCACGGCACTATTATTGGATAAATCGTGGGTCGTGGAAACTTCTGAGAACATTGCTGTGGTGTACAACAGCTGCAGGCTTCTGCTGACTGACTGCGAATGGCGCTGGGCTGACAGCTTGTTGTGTGCAGCTCCTCTCTGCACTGTATTGTATGACCTCAGTTTTGTTTGTGTCCGCTCTTCCTCAGGCTTCCATGTTGTTGGTTGTGATAATGGAACCTTTAGCCATAAGGATCTGTCTAGTAAGTATAGATCCTTTAGTTACGAGTGCATAAATAATCTATTCGGTTGTGTTGCATTTATTTCCGTTTCAGAGTAATAACCAACATAACCGCCCTGCTGTCCCCAGAGGGGGTGTCAGCCGGCCTGTCTGGATGCCTGAAAGTCTGTCTAACCAACATGGCCGCCCCGCTGCCCCCAGAGGGGCTGTCAGCCGGTCTCTCTGGATGCCTGAATGACAGGTCTGTCTAGATATGTCGCAGTAGGGAACAGGGAATATATCACTTTAGGACTATGCAAAAGTTGGGATGAGCCTGTGCCACCCCTCAGGCGATAACCTTTTTTATTCTTTCTTTTTACTGATGTGTATTTTGTCCCACCGGCATCTGATTTGGGGGGGAGGCACTAGCACTGCTTGTCTTGCTTATAAAAGGCTACAGCGTTAAGTTTTGGCAAATCAATGGTCAGAAGTTCCTAGTTACTAATGATTGTGTTCCACAAATAAAAGCCTGAATCTCATATGAGCCATCTCTGGACTTGCACGTTGGTGACAGGTTTGTGTGGTCGGCCATCTTTAATCCCTGAAGGCGCGAGGACTGCGCTGTCTGGAGCTGCGGCTGCTGAGCCTGACTGCCTGTGAATAATGCTTTTAAGTCAATAAAGCAATTAGACTGAACAGGACACAAATGACGGCTAGAAGCAGCCTGAAGCCACATGCCCAGTGATCCGCGGCGTTGTGTAAGGTGCCAGCCTGCCCTGGCGCATCTCACAACATACCTGCTGCACCGCACCGGTACGGTCTATTCTGGTAAATATGAGAAATATACACTTATCTACCTCTGTCATATGATGCCGCCATGATGTTCTGAGGCTCATAGCCAGCGTAAAGTGGCAACCTTCAGAAACTGCTGGTCCTACAAATAAATATGGTTATAAGTAAAACCAAAACTGTTTTTAATTGAAATCTGTCACCAGATTCCACAGTACAAGCTGCATAAGTCATCCAATAGATCTGATGAGGCAGGTGTACTTACCAGGATTGAACCATGTCAGTATAGCTGTGTAATCGTTTATGAAACTTTTCCAACCCGATATACTTTCAAAAGCCATTATAAAGTTATTCTCTCGTGGATTTCCAAGTAAATACACTAGCTTCATCAGGTCTAAGAGATCCAGTGAATGATGGATGCAGTTTGTATTGTGAAACCTGATGACCCATCCACTTGGCTAGGGCTGTTAGCAGGTCCAACCGCAGCCCAAAGTAAGCCATGTGCTGAACCAGAACACCACGGCTCAATGGGAGCTGAGCCACAGTCACCGAGAACGGTGTGCTGACGTGCGCTGTTCCAGCCCCGTACACTGTGTACTTCCAGCCGCTGTGGGATATAGCAATAGCTGATTGGTGGGTTACCAGACCTAGAAGAGGGAAGCCTTAAGTGCTTGCCGGCGGATGGAGCTCCTCCTATAGCTCGATATCGTAGCTCCGTCACCATTTCTGAATCCCATGGAGACTGCACCATCATTTATCATGGCCATCTACACAAGCGCCTGCGGCCAGTCATCAGTTTCCCTTATTAGTGGTCATTTATTCTTTACTGATGTTTCCCTGTTTGGGCCATCATTAGCACACCTCCTTTTGTGCATGAAGTATCGTGCATGTGAGACTCTGGGTCCTCGGGACCAATGGCCACAATCTGCATCATTCATGTGCCTGGTGCTCCATAGTCATAAATATTGGATCCGCTCAGAAAGTGTTCTGGAAGAGGAGCAGTGAAGCAGACGGCATATATGTCTGAATAATGAATACATTTTCCAGCTTCTGTGCCACTCAGCAATCCATGGGTGTAGAGGGCAGGGGAGGAATCCATGTCTTTCTGTTGTTTTGTGGCTCCACCGCATGTTTTCAATGTGCAGAAGTGAAACATGCATGATGTGGTGGGATTGAAGCCATTATGTCGGGTTTCATTCTTAAAGTAGTCGCCCAAAAATGTAAAGGGGAAGGCATGGTTCTGACTTCACTTTTTCTGCTATTTGTAGTTCTTCTTTCTGTTTTAGTTGTAGTAATTATTTATAGAAATCCAATTCATGTTAGGTGCACCTATCACTTTCCCTGTGCCGGAGTAAAAGCATGCATGCATCTTGCTGCAAGTGTCCACTACAACAGGTTAAAGTTGCTTTTGGTGTCAATACCAGTCTAATATGCCTAGGAACTATCCAATTTCTCGTGTTTTGTAACTTTCCATCTGCACTTTATATGAGTGAGTGTTTTTTTTCTTTTCTTTTTCTCTACATCAGTATTCTTCCAGCATTATAGGTGCTGTGACTTTCCCACGCAGCATGAATTGCTTTTGCCATTGTCCAATAGCTTGCCCCTCCTTTGATGTATTTCCACACCTCTGCTGCCACATTAAAGTCAACAACAGGTGAGACAGAAGGGAGACACTGGAACTTTGAAGTAATTTTATGGGCTGAAAATGTCATTTTTGCTAAACCAAGTTACCTAAAGTTTCCTCTGTGAGTTCTGTGTAGGGTATTTTCTCACTAATGAGAACTTGTCCCATGTTAATAATATCCGTATGAGAATAGTGGATGGTGGGGCCTGGTTCCATATTAGACATGTCTTACCTATATAGGATTTTTACTTGTATATTGGGATTTCTGGTTACGGTTAGACCCCATTACACATACCCACAATCCTGTACTGATCTACCAAAATGTGTTGTCAGTGAGATAAGTGAGACTTGAGTTAGTGATCGTTCTCTTGAAGTGATTGCAGATATATCTGTCCATCATTCTTATCTGTACATTCAACTGAAATGATTTTTCGTTCTATAAAGTCCAGGAGTGTCTGCAGTAATATTTCCTATTCTCGGCTTCCTTCCCTGGTGTTGTAGGTATGATGGTCTTGTCTCGTTAGTGCCCCCCCTGTCCTGCGGGCTGATGTCATGTTGGAGATGGTGCAGTTACTGTACGGGCAGGAGGTGACTACTTGAAGTTTTCTGGTTGCTCAGTTTTCAGTTAGTTGTGTAATTAGGCGGACATTCACGCATCACATCTTCATCCTGTGCCATCTTTAGATGCCCACTAAGTAGCGCTTTCTCCAGAGCTATAGCATTAGTTATCAGCCTGTGCCATTTCTAATGGAGGGTTCTGGCTCAGGCGGCTGACAGGCAGCAGTTCTCGGCTCCTTTACCTCCAACCTCTTCCTTTTCTTTACAGTGAGAGTCTTGGTAGTAATTTATGTTGATGTATCCACATGGAGCTGAGCTTCCATCCCCACATAAGCTCTGTTCACACTGCAAGCTGTCATGAACGAGGATTTGGGATAATCATGCAGTCTGAGCTTTCTGCCAATCATCCGACGAACAAGCAGATCATTCATGTAAACCTGTGCTGCCGAGAGCAATCACTCCCACAAGGTCTGTGCACATCAAAAGCCGAGTCGGCCGGTGTAGAAGGACTGATGCCCGACCTCGGATCAGCACACAAGACGCACATTGGTGGCCATTTCATTTGTACACTGACCCTTAGGCTTTATACAGATGTCAGTGATTTTTCACTTGCGCAAGAAAGAGTTATCAGTGTGGTCTGAGTATACGTTTTTAGCATCAGTTTCATCTGTGATTTTCACTTATGAAAAAATAAATTGCATCTTTCTCCCTATTAATTGCCGTATTAATCACGGACAGCACAGTGTCTGCACTGATCAAAAACGGACGTGATAGAACATGTACATGAAAATAGATGTCTGAACGAGGCCTTGGGCTCTTACCACAGTAATAATCAGTCAGCCGATTAGTTGGCACCTTACCTGCCGGGGTGTCCCCTCCCCCAGTCATGTCATTGTCACAGTACGACCCATAGTGCAGCTTCACTTTATTTAGGATTTAATGAGCTCTTGTTCACACAGAAGTATTTGGCAGGATGAAACTGACAAATAACAGCTGGTGCCAAGAAGATTCATTGCGTTACGTACAATTGGTGTTTTCACCCTGTAGGCTCGTCGTGGACGTGTGCCAGGAGTGGTGACCTCTTTTTAATGATTACATTTTCACATATCTGTCTTAGTAAATGCTTGTATTTCCCATGAATAATAATTCTGGAGCATCTTTTTTAGTAGTTTGTTTGGTGCCTTTCCTTTATTTTTCCTCTGTTGTTCCTCTGGCCAAAAAGATGTGTCCCTACCACTGCCTAAACTGATTGGACAGTGCACAGAGGCACACCCCCAGCTAGTAACACAGTAGTCAGTGTACTCTCACGGCGGGTCGGGGAAGACAGCGAATGAGGGGCAGCTGTGGGACTGTGGGGGTCTCGTGGGACTGTGGGGGTCGCGTGGGACTGTGGGTGTTACTAAATCAAACAGGACATGTCTTTTAATATTACTCTTGTTTCTTCTTTTAGAGCCAATTATATTCTTTTCTCCAATAATGTGCTCATGTTCCTGAACAGTTGTTTTGCCGTCCTCTTGAGAATTTGCTACAAAACACTAATTTGTGGCTGTTTGGGGCGCTCCTGGCAGGCTGCCATCTTGTTTGACCAGCGAGGCCTGCTGTATGTAGAGGAGTGAATGTAATAATTAGGTGATGTTTACCATGCTTCTGCATATGCTCAGAGTATTTCGGCAGCTAATGAGCCCTCAGCACCGTGGTCGGCCATGCTGTGTTCCTGACCCCATTGTATCTTGTCATTGAGGGTGGAATTTACAGCCGAGCACTTGGCATTGTTGTCAGGAGGCCCCAGTCCCTGGAGAGGCGCGGACAATGTGCTCATCTAAGCTGCTCCTAATGCACCAGCGGTGGGATGGCACGAGGGTCTTTCAGCAGTGTCCTGTACTCTTTGCTAGGGAATTGCCTGGTTGGTGATGGGTGGTCATATGGGCATGGTCTCTTTACACCACTAAACATTCGTCTCTTAAGTCTGAGTGCTGTTAGCTCCATCCTGTATGACTGATGTGTTGGTGGTTTTGCTGTGGTGTCTTCCATATATGACTGATAAATGACAAGAGCAATGTACGATGTGCAGCTCTGATAAGTGAGGTCAGACATCATCACATGAACGATATCATGTGCGCAGCCTGAAGAAACCCCTGACGATACCACACTTTTAGCTGCCGCACCATTAGGGCTTCTACTACGTGAGGTGCAAAAGGAACATCACCAATAAGGCTGCGTGCCCACTATGCATTCTTCAAGCATTTTTTGCCGTGGAATTTCCGCAACGAAAATGCTTAAAAACCGCTTGATAATACGTGCCCCATGGTCCCCAATGATGATCTGCATGTGCTGTGGATTATCATTGCGGAAAAATACGCAGCATGTCCATTAATTTTGCGGACACGCAGCGTAATTGCCGCCATTGACTTGCATTGAAACGCTTAATATCCGTGTCAGCACATTTGCACACACGGATATTAAGCGTTTCAATATGTGGATGGTACCTGGGTCTGAAGAAGAGGAGACTCTCATCCAGACCTGGGTGCCATAGAACCTGTAAAAAAAAGAATTTAAAATAAAAAATAAAGATTATACTTACCTTCTGATGGCCCCCTGCCTCCTCAGCGATGCGTCCGGTCTCTGGTTCGGCTTGCGGTGGTGTGAGGACCTGCCATGACGTCATTTAGTGATGTGACAGGTAACGAGACCGCCGACGTCAGCTGTCGCATGACCCGTCACATGACTAAATTACGTCATGGAAGGTCCTTTTACACCATCGCGAGCTGCCGGGGAGCCAGGACGCATCACTATGGAGACCGTCATTTAGTCATGTGACAGGTCACGCGACCGCTGATGTCGGCAGTCGCTTGACCGGTCACATGACTCACTGACGTCATCGCAGGTCCTTTCACACCACCGCGAGACACCGGGGAGACCGGACGGAGTGGAGAAAATACCGGGGGCCATCAGAAGGTAAGTATAATCGTTATTTTTTTACCATTTTTATTCTTTTTTTTTAACTATTACTTGGTCACACTATATAAATTAATGCCGTTTGCATGGATTTATATACTGTGACCTAGTTGTCGAGCACTTTCCAAGTGATGCTAAAATCGCCTGGAAAGCGCTTGATAACTCGCATGTGGAAATGCATGTGAAGAACGCTTGACAAACGCTTCTATCTGGCGGGAAAAACGCATGTACAATCCGCATGTACAATCCGCATGTACAATCCGCATGTACAATCCGCATGTACAATCAGCATGCGTTTTACCTGCCAGGGAGAAGCGGAAAAAATATGCAGCATTTCTGCATCGTGGGCACATAGCCTGAAGATGACAAATGAAAATCTTGGTGAATATTCCTTCTCCTCGTATTCATCGAATGATTCAGCATGAGAAAAAAATCTCAGTATGATGTGAGTGGCTCCGATATTGGGACCACGCGCACCCTTACAAGTTTATGGGTGCGTGTGAAACATCAGACTGCACTCGGATGTCATCCAAGTGCAGTCTGACATCTGCACTCCATCTTCTCCACACCTGTGCTGCGATTCTCGCATGTGAGAGCACAGATTGCACTAAGGTGACATTTGGCTCACACTCGGAGCAGAGTTTGAGCTGAGCGGATTTACTTACATGAGAGAATGTGTAAGGGTGTGACGGGGGCTGTCATGCGCCTCTCCTTAATAAACAGTTTTAGTTTGTGGGTCTCTTGTCTTCTTGTGACAGTAATGTAATGAAATGTATAATGTTATTTATGTATAGTATATAGGGAAAGCATAGGACACTGCCTAGTGTTTAGTTATGAATTGCTAGGATATTGGGGCTGATAGGCAGCGGTGGGCCTAATAGTGTATGGGATTTAGGGCATAGTTTGGGTTTAAGGAGTTTAGTGTACGTTATTAGTGGGTGAATACGGCAGTTTATTGGTTAAGGGAGAAGTCTGCCCAGCGACCAGCAGAGACTGTTGCTGATTGGTCCAGTTGAAAATGGGGAGGAGTTTGGGCCAGAGGGGAGCAACGGTTATTCCTGTCAGGGATCAGTTCAGTCAGAGCTGTAGTTGCTCTTGGTAACGTTTAAGTCTGTGCTGGAGGAATATTGAGGAGAAGTTCAGGGCCCTGGGGGCTGAGGGTCTATAGAGATACAGACGGATGGTGGAAGAAGAGTAAGGCTATGTGCCCACGATGCAGAAATGCTGCGGATTTTTCCTGAGCGTTTCTGCATCTCCCTGGCAGAATTAATGCATGCGGATTGTGCATGCGGATTGTGCATGCGGATTGTACATGCGGATTGTGCATGCGGATTGTACATGCGGATTGTACATGCGGATTGTGCATGCGGATTGTACATGCGGATTGTACATGCGGATTGTACATGCGGATTGTACATGCGGATTGTGCATGCGGCTTGTGCATGCGGATTGTACATGCGGCTTGTGCATGCGGATTGTACATGCGGATTGTGCATGCGGATTGTACATGCGGATTGTGCATGCGGATTGTACATGCGGATTGTACATGCGGATTGTACATGCGGATTGTACATGCGGATTGTGCATGCGGCTTGTGCATGCGGCTTGTGCATGCGGCTTGTGCATGCGGATTGTACATGCGGATTGTACATGCGGATTGTACATGCGGATTGTACATGCGGATTGTACATGCGGCTTGTGCATGCGGCTTGTGCATGCGGATTGTGCATGCGGATTGTACATGCGGATTGTACATGCGGATTGTACATGTGTTTTTCCTGCCAGGGACATGTGGATGTGAAGTGTTCACATGTATTTCCGCATGAGGGTTGACAAGCGCTTTCCAAGAGATTTTAGCATCACTTGGAAAGTGCTTGACAACTTGGTCACACTATATAAATCCATGCAAACGGCATGGATTTATACAGTGTGACCCCAAAGAATGGTTAAAAATAAAAAAATAAACATTATACTCACCTTCCGATGGCCCCTGGTCTCTCTGGTGTGTTGGGCGGCTCACAGTGGTCTAAAAGGACCTTCCATGACGTCATTTAGTCGTGACTACTGGACTCCTAAAGAAGACGGAGGGGCAACAAGGGATTGTGAGTGCTGTGCGTAAATGCACAACTGCAGACCCTCGCCACTACTACCACCATGTACCCCTCCCAAATGTACGCTCGTGTGAGCGAGCCCTTATTGTCGTCCTCAGCCTTCCTGCACTGATGGACATTAATCCCTTAAAGATCGGGTTTTTCTCTGATGAAGTCCCATTCATGTTTGGGAGATCTGGAAGAATGATTGTCTGTAGAAGAAAAGCTACCATGAGCCTTGTCATGCCAACAGTAATGCAATGTATTGTATAGAGAATGGGATCTAAACTTCCCCCTGGAACTTCTCCAACCATCCAGGAACAATTTCATGATGCTTTTACCAGGATGATGAAGCACCATGTCATGGGTCAAAAGTGATAACTAAGTGGCTCTGTGAACAAATCATTGACATTTTGGCTACATGGCCAGGACACTCCCCAGATCTCAATCCCATTGAGAACCTGGGGTCAATCCTCAAAAAGTGGGGGGACAAACAGAACCACAGAAATGGTGATAAGCTCCAGGCACTGTCCTCAGTGCTCAGTCAGGATTTGGCCCAGAAGGAGGGAAGTGCAGTGTAAAATCTTCTGAAATGCTGAAATTATTCTTCAGTAACCACAGAAGCATCTGACTAATGGATCTAAGAACACTGAAGCAGAAAACTGTGTCCGTCTCCAAACACGTGTGATGGCAGTACGTCTCCTAGCTCCTCTTGTCTATAGACCGGGAGTGACCTCACACCGGGTCTGGCTGTAGAAAGTGTCTTTCCACCCTTAGTTTCGCAGGTGTTATCAGACATCTTGCTATAGCCTGGCAACCTGTATACCAACCATTGAAGATGTGGTATTCGGTTCCAGTGTGAAACTAGCGCCGTATTGTAGGAGCTGAATAGCTTTCTATAGCCGGATCACATTACTAAGGGAGGATGTGAATTTACCATGAGAACACATGTATACACTGCATATGTGAATGTTGTCCTGCTGTCAAGTACGCCAGCCGGGAGGAGAGAGAAGGTGTCTAATTTATAGCCAATTTTACATGGGCCATTTACAGCATCTAATAACATGATGCCCCTGACAACATTATGGCTAAATCTCCCCCAATGCAGGCCGATCAACCAATTTATCCTAAGATGAGGACTTGTATTGGAAGTGAGGATTATTACACACCACAAATCAAAAATAACTGACCAGGTAAAATAACTCTTTATGCTGTGAAGATGTTCTCAAAAGGGTTTATTTTGTGCTTTGCATAATGCAATGTATTCAAGCTGCTGGCAGATCCTTTGTGTGTGAGTATCAGTGAAACTGGGAGACACTGCGCGGACATTTCTTATATAGAGGACCCAGCCTGCCATCTTGTGGTGATCTAATAGACTGCAACCACCGGATCTGAAAAGTGAGTCGTTTTTTTTTAAAGATCTGTCTATTTTCTGTGTATATTTATCTTTGGCGTCAATATATATATCTGTAAACACACACGTGTGTGTATATATCTTCATGTTGTATATGTTGTATATGTTTGGGCAGCACGGTGGTTCAGCGCTGGGGTACTGGGTTCAAATCCAGTGGCACAGTGTACCTATATGTACAACATAAGGATATGATACATACAGTCAAATCATTTTGAAGGTGAGTAATATTTCTCACGATGACCTGTGGTTAAAAAGGAAAAAAAAGGAAGCCGGGATTTCTATTTTTGCTCGTATATTAGAATCGGAATCTGCAAGTTCCCTTTTCACATTACATATTTTATTTCCCTAATTGCTCAATGCAGTTTCTAGCCTGAGCTATAGTTCTTCTTTAGCAGTAATAGAGAATGATCGGAAATCACTGAAATGATGAATATTTAGGATACTTTGTGTCGGCCTCTCTGCTTTCTGTGCTCAGATGCTGAAGTTACAGAACTGTGAGAAAAGCTTGTGTCCCTACGACAACACTCCCTGCTCCTGCATTCTGGTAGCTCATTGATGTTATATCAATATCTTGTTTCTACCATTCTGATTACTCCTTTCATTTTTTTACCTCGGTGCTAGAAACTTAGAAACTGTTGGAACAATGCAACCCCTCTCTGCCTGAAACCATGATGTATATCTACTATTGCACATAGTTCATTAAAATGAGTGGGCATCTGTATGGTATGTGATGACGTTCGTCACAGCGAGAGCCGCTCTTTACAGTAACTGTACTTCTGGCTTGTGGAGCGGAGTCTGAAGTTGTAGATCTCCTCTATGCTGGTCATTTTCACTTCTAAGAGGCCTATTGGGCAAATGCTTTAAATAGCTGTTCAGGATCCATGTTATTAGCTGTAGTATTGCAATCTGATGGGACATTTTATTTAGATGTTTATTTTACACATAAATTACAGTCTTTAAGGCAGGACTGTAATGAGAGGATTAAAACTGCACATAGCTATCATGTTTGAGTCGTGGTATCCTCTCTGCAGATTGCACCCTAATTTTGGGAAATCAGAGTTGCGGATTTTTTGGATACAATTTCACAACAAAAAATCCATTGCATACCCCAACATCCCTGGTTTGTTTTAGCTTTTTCATTAGTTCTTTTTCCAGCATGGTCATACATGAATTTACTTATACTAGCTTGTTCTGAGTCAGATGTAGCATTTGGTGGGAATATTGTCATGCTTTGTCATCTGGAAAGATGGCGTCGGGTATCTTCTACAGTACTTTGTGGTCTGTGACAGGGTGATGTGTAGATGTAAAGCTGTGACTTTTTTTTCTTTTCATTATGGGTATTTTATACCTTCTTGCAGATATTAGAATTGTTATAAGTACAGAATTATTTCTTGGGACACATCCAGTCACATCTGACATGTAATATACACATTAAACTGTTAATGTCGTCTGAATGAGCAATAAGTGACACGTCTCCATCCACCACTGGCAGGACCGCAGTGATCAGGTGACTTAAGCAGCTCATCTTTAGAAAAACACTTGATACACTGCTCATCACCTGACCGCTGCAGCCAATCACCGACCCTGCGCCGCTGCTGTTGCAACAGTGATGTCTCTTCTTCCTATGTCAATACAGACCACATAGTGGCCTGCACTGGGTCTAGGTGGGTGGCGTTAAGTGAGTATCACTTTAGTTTATTTTTTGAGTAAGAGAAACTGAAAAGTCAATAAGCGCAATAGGGTCTTACCCCAGTAAGAACAGGGAGACAAAAAGGCAGTTTTGCTCACCTGAGGGGCTTGTGAAGTCACAACCCCTGTACAAGGTTAGAAAAAGGCTCCACGATGTGGAGAAACTTGTGAGGCTGGAGACGAGTGGGTTAAAATCTGCGTTGCCAGTAGTTCAGTGATGGGCAGGAGACAAGAACTGCAGAAATGCGATTTATTGGTCGACATGTTTCAAAGTGACATACATCTTCATTAGGACAAAGTACAATGATCATTTTAACCCACTTATCTCCAGCTTCACAAGTTAGTTTACTTTTTACAACTCCAAACCCCTGGGGGGGGGGGGAATCTTGTCTTTCTGCCCTGACAACCCCTTTAACCACAATGTATGTTCTTGGCTAAAAAGGGTATACTACTAGAGTAAAGTATAATGTTCATGTGCCCTGTCTGGTCCTGCAGTTCAGCCCCGTTCTGCCATGTGCCCTGTCTGGTTTGGCAGTTCAGCCCCGTTCTGCCATGTGCCCTGTCTGGTCCTGCAGTTCAGCCCCGTTCTGCCATGTGCCCTGTCTGGTCCTGCAGTTCAGCCCCGTTCTGCCATGTGCCCTGTCTGGTCCTGCAGTTCAACCCCGTTCTGCCACTTGCCCTGTCTGGTCCTGCAGTTCAGCCCCTTTCTGCCATGTGCCCTGTCTGGTCCTGCAGTTCAACCCTGTTCCTGCCACTTGCCCTGTCTGGTCCTGCAGTTCAGCCCCTTTCTGCCATGTGCCCTGTATGGTCTGGCAGTTCAGCCCTGTTCTGCCACTTGCCCTGTCTGGTCCTGCAGTTCAGCCCCGTTCTGCCACGTGCCCTGTCTGGTCCTGCAGTTCAGCCCCGTTCTGCCACGTGCCCTGTCTGGTCCTGCAGTTCAGCCCCGTTCTGCCACGTGCCCTGTCTGGTCCTGCAGTTCAGCACCGTTCTGCCACGTGCCCTGTCTGGTCCTGCAGTTCAGCACCGTTCTGCCACGTGCCCTGTCTGGTCCTGCAGTTCAGCACCGTTCTGCCACGTGCCTTGTCTGGTCCTGCAGTTCAGCACCGTTCTGCCACGTGCCCTGTCTGGTCCTGCAGTTCAGCACCGTTCTGCCACGTGCCCTGTCTGGTCCTGCAGTTCAGCACCGTTCTGCCATGTGCCCTGTATGGTCTGGCAGTTCAGCCCCGTTCTGTCATGTGCCCTGTCTGGTCTTGCAGTTCAGCCCCGTTCTGCCATGTGCCCTGTCTGGTCCTGCAGTTCAGCCCCGTTCTGCCACTTGCCCTGTCTGGTCCTGCAGTTCAGCACCGTTCTGCCACGTGCCCTGTCTGGTCCTGCAGTTCAGCACCGTTGTGCCACGTGCCCTGTCTGGTCCTGCAGTTCAGCACCGTTCTGCCACGTGCCCTGTCTGGTCCTGCAGTTCAGCACCGTTCTGCCACGTGCCCTGTCTGGTCCTGCAGTTCAGCACCGTTCTGCCACGTGCCCTGTCTGGTCCTGCAGTTCAGCACCGTTCTGTCATGTGCCCTGTCTGGTCTTGCAGTTCAGCCCCGTTCTGCCATGTGCCCTGTCTTGTCCTGCAGTTCAGCCCCGTTCTGCCACTTGCCCTGCCTGGTGCTGCAGTTCAGCCACGTTCTGCCACTTGCCCTGCCTGGTGCTGCAGTTCCGCCCTGTTCTGCCATGTGCCTTATATGGTGCGCGGCAGCCCAACATCCACCGCATCACTGATGTCACGCCTCACTTGACGTGACATCAGCGGGGGGTTACGTGATGCCTGTGAGCGGCCAGTGATAGTGCGGCTCACAGGCAAAAAGGACAACTAAAAGTAATTACAAAAACCCTTATGGGCTCCGGCTGAATACATTGGGGGATAATAAAAAGTTGTGGACAACTTTTTTAATACTTTGGGCTTTCATGTCCAGCAACCTGTTTGAACTTTCCATGTGAGGATAGTCACAGTGTGTAGTGCTAGCCTATTACTTCATAAATAGCACTTTATCTTGGTCTTTAACATCTCCTTAAAGGGAATCTGTCACCACTTTGGAGTTATCAGACCTCTACTATGGCCATACAGGGTATAGAAAAGTAAATCTATACATACCTGTATGGCCTATAGTAGAGGTTTGATTGCAGAGAAAAGCGCTTTAACCAATTCTATTTTGTACAGGCTTGGCGTCCAGGGGATGGGAAGAAATCCCTGCCTATGTGCTTATTATTCCCCCAAATCCCCGCCTATATGCTTAGTTACCATATCCCCCCCCCCCTCCCCTGCCCGTGACGTGCACTGGTCTCCCTGACTTCCCAGGCGTGTGCAAAGTGCCGCTCACATAGAGCTCACATAGAGCGCTTTGCTTCACCCCGGCCCCGTCTGCCTGTGCGCTGCGCCACAGGTTTCTATTGCGCAGGCGCCGGGAAGTGACTGTGACTCCTCAGCGCTTGAGCAATAGAAACCTGCGGCTCAATGCACAGAGACACGGGGCCGGGATGAAGCAAAGCGCGCTCTATGTGAGCTCTATGTGAGCAGCGCTTTGTGCATGCCCGGGAAGTCAGGGAGCACAGTGCACATCACAGGGTCCTGTGATGTGCAGGGGAGGGGGGGAATATGGTAACTAAGCATATAGGTGGGGATTTGGGGGAATAATAAGCACATAGGCGGGGATTTCTTCCCGTCCCCCTGACACTAAGCCTGTACAAATAGAATTGATTAAAGCGATTTTCTCTGCAATCAAACCTCTACCATGGGCCATACAGTACTCCAAAGTGGTGACAGATTCCCTTTAAGCAAATATCTAGATAAAGACCCCTATGCAGTCAAGATTTTCAGTTTGATATATTATGCAAAATGCCCATCTAGAAGACCACTTGCAATTCAATTTTGGTTTCTACATAACATTGATTTCTATATGAGCTTGTATATACTGGCGGAGACCCATCATGATGAGTTTTCATGACAATTGTATACTGTTGGAGTCACATCTATATCTCCTGAGTTTTCATGTTCTTGCGGCGGGCGGGCTGACAGCAGTCATTCTCCCATAAGTACAGAAGGTTAGAAGGTTGGCAGAGAGATTTTGATTGCTCTGTTTCTTGATGATCCCATCCCCCTACATCTGTGTGTGCTGACTGCAATGCTCAGCGACTAGAACGGAGATCTTATTGCGGGTTCCCTGACTGCATCTTTCTGCCAGGGTTGCCCCTGGCAACCTAGAGATGATGTGCTACTTCAGTGCAGTCTCCTACGAGGCGGTGTCTGTCCGTCCCTCTATGCTGTACATGAGTAGCAGAAACTGAAGCTCTCCAGACCTGTATGGCTGTGATCTATCAGATGTCCACATGTTACCAGATCGACACCCCCCCCCCCCCCCCCCAGAGGCTCTGACTAGAAGTGAAGCCTGTGCTTTGTGCAGCAGAGCAGATTTTTCCATTTTTGTAGCAGTTTTCTTGGGCTAAATGAGGACAAGGGGTAGTGGTACAATTGGCATGCAGGTAATCGTCTGAAGTGTCAGGAGGAGCGAGGGCGGCGCTGAGATACTGCTGGCAGAACGAACTTCTTAAGGTGGTCTGTGAAGAGTCATAATACGTGTAGCTTTTCCATTATTTATCTAATAAAAATACACCAGCCAGTGTCCCAAACTTGTGACTCATGGCTAAGGAAAGGTAGAATACCCTAATTTACCAGTAAGGCAACCGCAATTGTTGGATGTGATATCACAATATCTTAGTGTTGTGTGACACGTTCGATGACTTGGAAATTCTGTAGGTGATGTTTTTGGTCTTTTTATTTCTTAGAAAGCTGAGTGACAACCCTGAAGCTGGTATTTTAGCTTCCTCTAGGGCTTCACCTTGCAGAATGTCCCTTTCTGGAGTCTGTATGAAGCTGTGTCACTACCTTTATTATGGAAGCTACAGTGTCCACACATGAAGTGACACCAGGCTGTTCCAGAAACAGAACTGGGGTGATTAGAAAGCGGCTGGGGTTAATCTGGAGTACAGTAATGATGACTTATTATAATATCAGATCCTTTTTTTTTTTTATTGCTGCGTTTTTCAGGATCCCAAAGTTCAGCTTCGCTTCCTCCATACAAGCATGAACAATGCAAGACATATATGAAAACATAAAACATTTTTTAATAAAGGGCAATTTGATCACATTATGTAGTGGAAAAAGATTTTTAGCTCTGAAAAAATAGTGACAATTCTGAACAAAAAGGTTCATGAAAAAATACAGCGTTTATGTAAAAACATCGGGAGGAGATGAATTGGCCGGGAATAGTTTACCCAAGACATTAGCAGTGCATTTTGTAGGTCGGGCATTGTTTACTTTCACATATTGGTCAGCCATTGTTCAATTTTACACATTGGTCAGACAATGTTTACTTTACACATCACTAATTTAAACTGTACTAATCCAAACACCCGTTTCAGGTGAGGTGATCAAGACGTTATCCTTTTAAACTTGGGAAAATCACAAAGATAAATGTGTTTCCTGTCCTGCAGTACTTAGTGATGGCAAAGTTTTTTGCCACTTTTTTGCACTTACTCATTGCTTTTTATGGGCGAAAAAACACTGCAGAAACGCTGAAAGAAGTGACATGCTGCAGTTTTCCAATTCAGTCAGGAAAAATTAACAATGCGTGTGTGCATGAGATTTCTGAAATCTCAGTTTTTGCTGGTACTGTAAAAAGCAGCTTTTAATTTGCATAAAAAAAACAGCAAAAACGCAACGTGTGAACATATTACTAAGAGACTTGGAAACTCAATCCCAAGACACAGGTGTGTGTGTCAACAGTCCTTAAGTAGGTCTAGCGAGATGATGATGTGATTGATCCATGCTGAGCAACTTTTAAAACCCGATGTGGACCACAACAGAGGGCATCGGACCCAGGGGAAGGAAGCATGGACTGGGATACCCGGGACAAGTGTGTAACATGTCCATTTGAGTAAATAATCATCTTATTCATCCATGTCATGCCTGTAATGCTTCTGTTAAAGATTTTAGGGATTGTATGAAGTGTGATCTGATGGCCATCACATTCCTCTACTGTAATAATGGTGGATGGGAATGGACCCTGAAGCGGCTGCTATCCTCTACTGTAATAATGGTGGATGGGTATGTGCCCTGAAGCGGCTGCTATCCTCTACTGTAATAATGGTGGATGGGAATGGACCCTGAAGCGGCTGCTATCCTCTACTGTAATAATGGTGGATGGGAATGGACGCTGAAGTGGCTGCTATCCTCTACTGTAATAATGGTAGCTGGGAATGGACCCTGAAGTGGCTGCTATCATCTACTGTAATAATGGTGGCTGGGAATGGACCCTGAAGCGGCTGCTATCCTCTACTGTAATAATGGTGGCTGGGAATGGACCCTGAAGCGGCTGCTATCCTCTACTGTAATAATGGTGGCTGGGAATGTGCCCTGAAGCGGCTGCTATCCTCTACTGTAATAATGGTGGATGGGAATGGATCCTGAAGCGGCTGCTATCCTCTACTGTAATAATGGTGGCTGGGAATGTGCCCTGAAGCGGCTGCTATCCTCTACTGTAATAATGGTGGCTGGGAATGTACCCTGAAGCGGCGGCTATCCTCTACTGTAATAATGGTGGATGGGAATGGACCCTGAAACGGCTGCTATCCTCTACTGTAATAATGGTGGATGGGAATGTACCCTGAAGTGGCTGCTATCCTTTACTGTAATAATGGTGGATGGGAATGGACCCTGAAGCGGCTGCTATCCTCTACTGTAATAATGGTGGCTGGGAATGGACCCTGAAGCGGCTGCTATCCTCTACTGTAATAATGGTGGATGGGAATGGACTCTGAAGCGGCTGCTATCCTCTACTGTAATAATGGTGGATGGGTATGTGCCCTGAAACGGCTGCTATCCTCTACTGTAATAATGGTGGATGGGTATGTGCCCTGAAACGGCTGCTATCCTCTACTGTAATAATGGTGGATGGGTATGTGCCCTGAAGCGGCTGCTATCCTCTACTGTAATAATGGTGGATGGGTATGTGCCCTGAAGTGGCTGCTATCCTCTACTGTAATAATGGTGGATGGGAATGGACCCTGAAGCGGCTGCTATCCTCTACTGTAATAATGGTGGATGGAAATGGACTCTGAAGCGGCTGCTATCCTCTACTGTAATAATGGTGGATGGGTATGTGCCCTGAAGCGGCTGCTATCCTCTACTGTAATAATGGTGGATGGGAATGGACTCTGAAGCGGCTGCTATCCTCTACTGTAATAATGGTGGATGGGTATGTGCCCTGAAGCGGCTGCTATCCTCTACTGTAATAATGGTGGATGGAAATGGACTCTGAAGTGGCTGCTATCCTCTACTGTAATAATGGTGGATGGGTATGTGCCCTGAAGCGGCTGCTATCCTCTACTGTAATAATGGTGGATGGGAATGTACCCTGAAGTGGCTGCTATCCTCTACTGTAATAATGGTGGATGGGAATGGACCCTGAAGCGGCTGCTATCCTCTACTGTAATAATGGTGGATGGGAATGGACCCTGAAGCGGCTGCTATCCTCTACTGTAATAATGGTGGCTGGGAATGGACCCTGAAGCGGCTGCTATCCTCTACTGTAATAATGGTGGATGGGAATGGACTCTGAAGCGGCTGCTATCCTCTACTGTAATAATGGTGGATGGGTATGTGCCCTGAAGCGGCTGCTATCCTCTACTGTAATAATGGTGGATGGGAATGGACCCTGAAGCGGCTGCTATCCTCTACTGTAATAATGGTGGATGGGAATGGACCCTGAAGCGGCTGCTATCCTCTACTGTAATAATGGTGGCTGGGAATGGACCCTGAAGCGGCTGCTATCCTCTACTGTAATAATGGTGGATGGGAATGGACTCTGAAGCGGCTGCTATCCTCTACTGTAATAATGGTGGATGGGTATGTGCCCTGAAGCGGCTGCTATCCTCTACTGTAATAATGGTGGATGGGAATGGACCCTGAAGCGGCTGCTATCCTCTACTGTAATAATGGTGGATGGGAATGGACCCTGAAACGGCTGCTATCCTCTACTGTAATAATGGTGGATGGGTATGTGCCCTGAAGCAGCTACCTATCTTCTACTAAAGTCATGGCTCCTGATTGTAGTCATGATACTGGTGCAGTGATTTTGCCATCTGCAGTCCCGGGGGACATTTTGCCCTTGTAACCTGCAGTTTAGTAATAACGGAGACCTTGCTCTGCCCCCCGGTGTTACATTGGAGCTCCACCGCTGTGCTGGAGTGTAAAGCCCCCCGTCACACTAAGCGAGATCGCTAGCGAGTTTTGTGACGCAACAGCGACCTCAGTAGCGATCTCGCTACGTTTGACACTTAGCAGCGACCAGGCCCCTGCTGTGAGATCACTGGTCGTGTCGGAATGGCCTGGACATTTCTTTGATCGTTGAGGCCCCGCTGGGTAGCATGCATCGGTGTGTTTGACACCTTACCAACGACCTTGTTGACGACTCAGACACAGAAACACATAGGCGTGCATCGTTATACAGATAGTTACGGGTCGCCGCATCGTTGGGAACATCTGACTGTTTGACATCTCGCCAGCGACCACATAGCGACGCAGCAATGATCCCTGACAGGTCGTATCGTTGTCGGGATCGCTGTAGCGTCGCTTAGTGTGACGGGGCCCTAAGGATCACTTTTTCCATCTGTCTGGCCCCCTAGAGAATGATACTTATTTTAGTTGCCGCCAGAACAGAACGCCATCTATCAACCAGGCTGGCGGTACGGCTGCGTGTGTGGATTTTCGTTCTTTTATATGGAAGCCTTTCTTTCTCCTCTTCCTCTGGGCCCAGCGCCTAATGATTAGTGGATAGCAATATTCCTATCCATCTGGAATGCCAGTCTGCATAATATCTAGCTTGATATTTATTCTGCAGGGGATTTCATCAAGGTCTTAAAAGCTGCATTAAACCCTTGCCGATGACTTTTGCGTACGCTTGTCAATTACTCAAACAAAACGTGTCGGCGGGAGCCTTGTTCTCGTCCCCAGTCATGACCTGTCAGACGTTCTCTGCTTTAGATCAAGAGGAATAGGCAGGAAATGTAAATAATGGCAGGCCGCTAATTGTAAGGATGCAGCTCTGATCAGGTCCTGAGGGTCTGCGGCCTTAGTGTATCCATGTATTGATACGTGGACACTACTGTCGCTTTATGTAAAGTGGAGCCGTGACTTTGAAAATACTTCCATATTTTGTGCAGATTCTATTCTTCATTTTTTTTACATTGCTGACCGCAGCATAAAGGGGTTTTTCAAGTTCAGAAAATGGGTAAAGGCAAAAAAATCTTTTTCATTTATCACTCACCGACAAATGTTCTAGCGTAGCTGCAGCGATGGCGTCCCTGATGATCCACATGATGGCAGCAGTCATGTGGCTACTTGGAGAGGTAATTTCTGCAACGCTGGTGCTTAATTACTTGTAATTTATCTTCACACATGATTGCAGCAGCCAATCACTGGCCTCAGCGGTTTCCTGCTTTGTATGGGGTCAGGCATTGCCTGCAGTGGGCATGTGTATAGGCTTCATGCCATTGCTGCACCATGTATAGAAAGACTGCCAAGGAGCATCGGAGGGGCATATTACCAGAGAGTGTAAGTTATCACATTGCCTTTTGTCACATTTTTAATGTTTTTGGAAAGCCCCTTGAACTCCACCACTTGTTATTGTCTAGCAATGATCTAACATGCTCTGTACTATGGTAACTATAAGGCCTCAAAATTCCTAATTTTGCTCTTGACATGAATGAGGGTTACGTTCTGACACTGACTGACCAGCAGCACTAAACTACTGCCGATTTGGTAAATATTCGGTGTCTCTCCATAGCCTGTTTAGTTACGTAGACCGCAATAAGATTAATTTGTGATAGAACGTTTTGTGCGCATAGGCTGCCAATATTCTCGGAAGCACGAGACTGTTTACACAGGATGATGTGCTGCCGAGAATGAGGATCTTTTCTTCAACACAAAAGATCATTTCACCCGACAAATGAACAACTTGCTTATCAGGTGCTCGGCAGATTACTGTGGAAGATTATTGTGAAATGAGCTTTCTTAGGAACACACGTCCACAATCTTTATATCTAACATCTGTGAGGTACATTTACATACCTCCGAATCTGTCCAAGATAAGTGAGGACATAGTATTTACAGCCGCCCTCGGCATTTTATGTAGGTGCACATACTTGTCAGGCTTTATCAGCAAATGTTTTCTCAATAGTGTTTTCTCTATTCTCTTGTAGGATCTTGAGATTGTGTATTCCTACCTCCATGGAATGGAAGCCCTGTCCAACCTGAGGGAACATCAGCTGAGGTAAGGCACCTTCTCGGGGTCCAGAGCCACCTAGCCTGTGTTCGTCTCATAGAATTGATGAAGAACTATGAGGGTAGGTCCCAATGACCATGTAGAATTAATGAAGAACTGAGGGTAGGTCCCAATGACAATCTAGAATTGATGGAGGACTATGAGGGTAGGTTCCCACGCCGAGCTTTATGTGTAAGAAAAATCTGCTGTGCATTTATTTGTCCTTAAATCATTGTAAAAAACACTAGTGTGAAAACACCCTAACTTTGCTTCTGGTAATTGCATATGTTGAAGCTGGTTATAGGGGTAAGGTGTGCATAGTGATCTACACATGTAAGTCTCAGGCACCTTGTGATACCTGTATATTAGGGACCCGCAACATAATGCAGTCTCCTAATATATCACCAAGTACCACTGTGACAAATGTATGGTATATAGGGAATGGATTGAAGTCATGGCTCTGCTAGTTTTTATAAGGAATTCTATATATTCTTGACTATAAATACAGCCCCCTACATTTCACTTCTGCCTTTTTCAGATCCTCGAGCATATACACCGTCCATAACACTAGGATCCTTTATGGCTGCAAGTTCACTATGAATATTAATTGCCTTTTGCACTTGAGAAAACCTATGACAGATCATCCAATTTTTGTGACAGTGTGCTCACCATTGCTATTGCCACACTGTATTAATGAGTCGTATCAGAGTGCTAAGAGATGACATCTGGTGGTCAGTCTACAAGACATCATAGGAGTCTCTGTCCACAAGCAACAAATCCACGTGAATTCACTAGAGTTCCTTTTTATGACTTCCCCAATTCCACTATAGGACCCATTGGAGGATGATATGGACCAGGTTCCCACCATGATCAGCCACTCTCTCCAGGAAAGTCTTTTCATGGCTACATCTGATGGGCTTATAGACTAACATTGGTGCCATCTTCCAGACTTTTAGCCACTATATGTTGGTATACCATTTAGTTTCACAGTTTAGTTTGTAAAAAGACCCCGGTCAGCCTCAAACCAACCTATAACCCTAACATTGATCTAGAAGGCAAAACCTCCTATAGGGCGGACGCTAAGTGCCCCATATTACGTAAAAATTCCGTCTAGACTCCACATGTAATAAATCCCTGCATCAGTGTCCCCTCTGCAGAAATCCTATACACATAACCTGTCGTCATATATTTTTCAGGAAAGACATCCAGGCCCTCTTTAAACTTGTTCAATAAATCAGTCAGTCATATGGCACCGAGATCCAGACTCTCACCGCTCTTACAGTAAAGAATTCTTGTCTGTGATATTGATGAATGGTGAAGCCTTCTTTTCTCAACTCCATTAAAAGCAAACTCTTGATCAGTATGACAGCGTCCTCCCACTGTCTCCCCTATTCCTCTCAGCAGTGACTGATGGCTGACTGGTGTGCACCATATACGCCTCACCCTGCGATCAGTCACTGACCGGAGGCTGGGGAGCGGTGACCGGAGGCTCCGTGAATACACCAGGCTCCTAAACGGTGTGTCTGATTGCTCTGATAAAGCATACGGCAGTGTATACTTTTCTGAGATTCTGCCCCTTAGGAGCGTGGACTTATCCCCATACTGTGTGGAGACACAGGCCGCATCTTCACACGACACATCTATTTAACCAGTTTTGTTTTTCGCTGAGTTTCTGGTGTGTGCACCACATTACTGACAGCAGGTCTGCCCAGATTTGACATCACTTTCTGTTGACTTTCATCTACAATTAAAGTGAAAAGACTATAAAAGCCTGGGTTCTGCTGGGACACCAAATTATATATAATCAGCGCATGTAATTAAAGGCAATGTGTGGGCTGTATGACTAATTTGTCAGCTTCCATTTTACTTTACCTGGCATAATGTTCATCTCTGCCGCGGCCTCCGCTAATTTGTCCTGCTTTCTTCTAGTCGCTCGTACAGGTGGTTACACAATACTGGGTATTATGCTGTTAGCAGAGCTCCCATTATAATGGCACGCTTATTTCTGTGCCACCACCGGCCAGTTTCTTTCTCTGTAATATTATTAGTTTTTTTTTTCTTAACTGCATGTATTTGGATTTAAAAATCATTTTTACAGTTGGGTTTCATTAAAAACTTTGCACCATTTTTGGTTTTTACGGGGTCTGTTTTCCTGCACATTCTACTTTGATGTGGTCTGTGAGCAAAGAAAACAGAGTTAAACTCCCCATAGCAGGCTCACTGATAGATTCTTATTTAGCTCATTGTGCAGCCAGCAGAGGCTATAGAAGGCAAACCGTGCAACATTTTTTTTTTTTACAACCCAATTGCAAAAATGATTTTTAGCCCCAACTAGATACATTTAAGTAATATTTTTTTTTATCCAGAGAGGTGGACAACCCCTTCAATTACTCCCAGCTTGGGTGTGGTGTTCTCAGCAGTGCTCCCTGCCCGCCGCTTCCTGTGCATGCCTTCATGATGCACTGGTAGCCATGGGCTCCGTATAACTTGCCTTTGGCATGGGTCAGGTCTGTCAGAGCTTCCATAATGGTTGATGTAAGAGTATTGCAGCATGCGGCACTGGCTCACGGCGAGAGCCAGAAAATGTTTTGAAGGAATAGGGCTGGTACCGCCATACACATGGAATGGAGCCAGAGACTGAGCACAAGTCAGATCCGGGTCTCCTAGTGCTACTAGCGGCCATGTTTCCTGGGGAACAGAAGCTTGGCAATATTGAAATACAACTTGCTCCATCCTTCTTGCTGTTGGCCCTAAAAAAAATCTAAAACACATCCTCGTATCTGCCTCCTGTTGGTAGTTCTGGGCACTTTCTGTGCACCGCACGCAGCGGACCTTGTTTAATTATCTAAATGAAAATGTGACCTGTAGCAACCAATCAGCTCAAACATTCCTACAGACAGCTGAAAGATGCAATATGATTGGTTGCTATTGGCAACAAGTGCAGAAGCCCCCATGGGCCTGTGTGACTCTAAATGCCCCCATATGACTGCAAAGTCGTCTGAACCTGCAGCAGATAGTGGGACCGGGCGACTATCTTATGGCGATGGGAGTCTCACAACTCTCCACACAAATAATCTTGGGGCTTAGAAGACCCTGGTATGCGGAGTTCTAATGCCCAGTCCTTATTTTATGCTGGGAAATCAGCTGCGGCCAGAGGTCTGAGTGGCGGACTCCCTCTACCTAGTAATAACACATGCACACTCGGCAGAACCCAACGTGCATGAGCATAGAGCGGCTGGGCAGCTTAGCATTCAGCCGATGGCTACTGTATCTAAGGTGTATGGCCAGCTTAGATGTCATGCACACAGCAGCATGGCCAGCTTAGATGTCATGCACACAGCAGCATGGCCAGCTTAGATGTCATGCACACAGCAGTATGGCCAGCATAGATGTCGTGCACACAGCAGCGCGGCCAGCTTAGATCTCGTGCGCACAGCAGTATGGCCATCATAGATCTCGTGCACACAGCAGTATGGCCATCATAGATGTCGTGCACACAGCACTACGGCCAGCTTGGATGTCATGCACACAGCAGTATGGCCATCATAGATGTCGTGCACACAGCACTACGGCCAGCTTAGATGTCATGCGCACAGCACTACGGCCAGCTTAGATGTCGTGCACACAGCAGCGCGGCCAGCTTAGATGTCATGCGCACAGCACTACGGCCAGCTTAGATGTCGTGCACACAGCAGAATGGCCATCATAGATGTCGTGCGCACAGCACTACGGCCAGCTTGGATGTCATGCGCACAGCACTACGGCCAGCTTAGATGTCGTGCACACAGCAGTATGGCCATCATAGATGTCGTGCACACAGCACTACGGCCAGCTTGGATGTCATGCACTCAGCACTACGGCCAGCTTGGATGTCATGCACACAGCACTACGGCCAGCTTAGATGTCGTGCACACAGCAGTATGGCCATCATAGATGTCGTGCACACAGCACTACGGCCAGCTTGGATGTCATGCACACAGCACTACGGCCAGCTTGGATGTCATGCACACAGCACTATGGCCGCTTAGATGTCATGCACACAGCAGCGCGGGCAGCTTAGATGTCATGCGCACAGCAGTACGGCCATCATAGATGTCATGCGCTCAGAACTACGGCCAGCATAGATGTCATGCACACAGCAGTATGGCCAGCATAGATGTCGTGCACACAGCAGCGCGGCCAGCTTAAACGTCATGCGCACTACAGCGCGGCCAGCTTAGATGTCGTGCACACAGCAGTGCGGACTGCTCTTGCAGACTTTTCCTGTGGATTATGTATGCAGTACAGAACCCAGTGCAGTATGCCACTTTTTTTTTTTGATGTAGAAATATATTTATCCCTGTGTAAGGAATCGGAGGTCGTAAGAGCTTGTTGACACAAAGTGAGTGAGACCTTTGAAATCTTATGCACATGCTGCTTATTTTTTCCTTGTAACATAGTTTTTAAGGTTGAAGGAAGACTAAGTCCATCTAGTTCAACCCACATGTTGATCCAAAGGAAGGCAAAAAAAAACCCATGTGGCAAACACTAAGCTCCACATTGGGTAAAAAAATTCCTTCCTGACTCCATACGACAATCAGACTAGTTCCCTGGATCAACGCCCAATCAAGGAATCTAGTATATATAACCTGTAATATTATACTTTTCAAGAAAGGCCCTTCTTAAATTTTAGTAGTGAATCACTCATTACAACATCATGCGGCAGAGAGTTCCATAGTCTCACTGCTCTTACAGTAAAGAATCTGCGTCTGTGATTATGATTAAACCTTCTTTCCTCCAGACGTAGAAGATGCCCCCTTGTCCCCGTCTCAGGCCTCAGAGTAAAAAGATAAGTAGAAAGGTCTTTGTACTGTCCCCTCATATACTTGTACATAGTAATAAGATCACCCCTAAGCCTTCTTTTTTCCAAAGTAAATAACCCCAAGTGTAATAACCTGTCTTGGTATTGCAGACCCCCCAGTCCTCTAATAACCTTGGTCGCTCTTATCTGCACCCGCTCTAGTTCAGCTATGTCTTTCTTATACACCGGAGACCAGAACTGTACACAGTATTCTAAGTATGGTCGCACTAGTGACTTGTATAGAGGTAAAATTATATTCTCCTCATGAGCATCTATGCCTCTTTTAATGCATCCCATTATTTTATTTGCCTTTGCAGCAGCTGCCTGACACTGGCCACCAAACGTGAGCTTGTCGTCCACCAATACACCCAGGTCTTTTTCAGTGACAGTTTTGCCCAGTGTTTTACAATTAAGCATATAATTATACATTTTATTTCCTCTGCCCAAGTGCACTACCTTACATTTATCCCCATTAAAGCTCATTTGCCATTTATCAGCCCAAGATTCTAGTTTACATAGATCCTCCTGTGTATTGATTACCCTGCAGAGTTTAGTGTCATCTGCAAATATTGAAATACTACTCTGTATGCCCCCTACAAGGTCATTAATAAATATGTTAAAAAGAAGCGGGCCCAATACCGACCCCTGTGGTACCCCACTGTTAACTGTGACCCAATCTGAGTGTGTTCCATTAATAACCACCCTTTGTTTCCTATCACTGAGCCAGTTCTTAACCCACATACAGTACAGACCAAAAGTTTGGACACACCTTATCATTTAAAGATTTTTCTGTATTTTCATTACTATGAAAATTGTACATTCACACTGAAGGCATCAAAACTATGAATTAACACATGTGGAATTATATACTTAACAAAAAAGTGTGAAACAAATGAAAATATGTCTTATATTTTAGGTTCTTCAAAGTAGCCACCTTTTGCTTTGATGACTGCTTTGCACACTCTTGGCATTCTCTTGATGAGCTTCAAGAGGTAGTCACCGGAAATGGTTTTCACTTCACAGGTGTGCCCTGTCAGGTTTAATAAGTGGGATTTCTTGCCTTATAAATGGGGTTGGGACCATCAGTTGTGTTGTGCAGAAGTCAGGTGGATACACAGCTGATGATACAAATTCTAACAGTCTATTCAGTAGGACTATGGCAGGAAAAAAGCAGCCAAGTAAAGAAAAACGAGTGGCCATCATTACTTTAAGAAATGAAGGTCAGTCAGTCCGAAAAATTGGGCAAACTTTGAATGTGTCCCCAAGTGCAGAAAACCATCAAGCGCTACAAAGAATCTGGCTCACATGAGGACCGCCCCTGGAAAGGAAGACCAAGAGTCACCTCTGCTTCTGAGGATAAGTTTATCCGAGTCACCAGCCTCAGAAATCGCAGGTTAACAGCAGCTCAGATTAGAGACCAGGTTAATGCCACACAGAGTTCTAGCAGCAGACACATCTCTACAACAACTGTTAAGAGGAGACTTTGTGCAGCAGGCCTTCATGGTAAAATAGCTGCTAGGAAACCACTGCTAAGGACAGGCAACAAGCAGAAGAGACTTGTTTGGGCTAAAGAACACAAGGAATGGACATTAGACCTGTGGAAATCTGTGCTTTGGTCTGAGGAGTCCAAATTTGAGATCTTTGGTCCCAACCACCGTGTCTTTGTGCGACGCAGAAAAGGTGAACGGATGGACTCTACATGCCTGGTTCCCACCGTGCAGCATGGAGGAGGAGGTGTGATGGTGTGGGGGTGCTTTGCTGGTGACACTGTTGGGGATTTATTCAAAATTGAAGGCATACTGAACCAGCATGGCTACCACAGCATCTTGCAGCGGCATGCTATTCCATCCGGTTTGCGTTTAGTTGAACCATCATTTATTTTTCAACAGGACAATGACCCCAAACACACCTCCAGGCTGTGTAAGGGCTATTTGACCAAGAAGGAGAGTGATGGGGTGCTACGCCAGATGACCTGGCCTCCACAGTCACCAGACCAGAACCCAATCGAGATGGTTTGGGGTGAGCTGGACCACAGAGTGAAGGCAAAAGAGCCAACAAGTGCTAAGCATCTCTGGGAACTCCTTCAAGATTGTTGGAAGACCATTTCCGGTGACTACCTCTTGAAGCTCATCAAGAGAATGCCAAGAGTGTGCAAAACAGTCATCAAAGCAAAAGGTGGCTACTTTGAAGAACCTAGAATATAAGACATATTTTCAGTTGTTTCACACTTTTTTGTTAAGTATATAATTCCACATGTGTTAATTCATAGTTTTGATGCCTTCAGTGTGAATGTACAATTTTCATAGTCATGAAAATACAGAAAAATCTTTAAATGATAAGGTGTGTCCAAACTTTTGGTCTGTACTGTCATATATTTTCCCCTATCCCCATTGTTCTCATTTTATGTATCAACCTTTTGTGTGGAACCGTATCAAAAGCTTTTGAAAAGTCCATATACACAACATCCACTGTATTTCCTTGGTCCAGTCCGGAACTTGCCTCCTCATAAAAACTGATCAGATTAGTTTGACAGGAACGGTCCCTCGTAAACCCATGTTGATATTGGGTCATGAGGCTATTCTTCTTCAGATACTCTATTATAGCATCTCTTAGGAAACCCTCCAGGATTTTACCCACAGTAGAGGTTAAGCTTACTGGCCTATAATTTCCAAGGTCGGTTTTTGTCCCCTTTTTGAATATTGGCACCACATTTGCTATACGCCAGTCCTGTGGTACAGACCCTGTTATTATGGAATCTTTTAAAGATTAAAAATAATGATCTATCTATGACGTTACTTAATTCCTGTAGTACTTGCGGGTGTATCCCATCCGGGCCCGGGGATTTGTCAACTTGAGTGATTTTTAGACGCCACCGTACTTCCTGCTGGGTTAAGTGACATTTAATGAAGAATTTTTGTTATCACTGATCATGTTTTCTGTCATGCGATTTTCTTGTGTAAATACTGTTGAAAAAAAATCATTCAGCATATTGGCTTTTTCCTCATCCACCATTTCACCCATGCTGTTTTAAGGGGGCCAACACTATCATTGTAGATTTGAAGCAGTTTTAAATCTGGAACATGTCAATTCTTTCAGTGTTTTTGCTGCGTTTTTCATCCATTCTAATGAATGGGAACAAACGCATTAAGTAAAAGTGGCAAAAACGCGCATATTTTAAGCAGCCTTTTTCCTCCCAACACTCCAGTATTTGCAGAAGAAAAATACTGACTGTGTGCACATACCCATACAGGGGTAAATACCAGCCCCATATAAATGTCTGTTGTATTAAGGCGTATTTCGGATAGATGTGCCGTGCGGTGGATCTTCTAGTTTGTGACAATTCTCCTTAGTGGGCGCTGACATCCCACTCTACCCACGACTGCGCTGACATGGCAGGGAGCGAGGCTGTGTAGGAGTTGTTGTTTCATGGACAATCTGGAGCTGTATAGAGGAGCAGCTGCACCATTTCAAGAGCTCTTTGCAGGAACTCGGAGAGCACAATTACACGGGGCCGTTCATGTACAACTGCCGTCTCTCTTAATTACTTAATTGGTATGGAAAATATCCAAGCTGGAAAATGTTGTGAGGCTGAAAGGCAATGTGTCAGCGAGGGTTCTTTTTCTTAATGTGTCATGTCTGCTGTGACATTTATCTCCCCCAGTCTTACTTTCATGTGCTCATGGTGCAGTACTCCCACCCAGGTCCGCACATTAGTAATCTGATTATTTGCTGACATTTCTAGTTTGATCTACTCCATTTTATATTTTTTTTTTCACCAAAGGGATCAAGTTCCTGATGCTGAATATTTATTTTGCCATAGTCCCAACACTAAAGACTCATATCCACGGAGAATGTATGGTGGCACACTGAGTCTCGTACATATTCGGTACTTTATGTGCTGCCATACAGTGCTCCAACATGTGCTGTATGTATGGAGCTTCTCTAGCAGCGCGGCCAGCTTGGATGTCATGCGTACAGCAGCGCGGCCAGCTTGGATGTCATGCGTACAGCAGCGCGGCCAGCTTGGATGTCATGCTCACAGCAGCGCGGCCAGCTTGGATGTCATGCGCACAGCAGCGCGGCCAGCTTGGATGTCATGCGCACAGCAGCGCGGCCAGCTTGGATGTCATGCGCACAGCAGCGCGGCCAGCTTGGATGTCATGCGCACAGCAGCGCGGCCAGCTTGGATGTCATGCGCACAGCAGCGCGGCCAGCTTGGATGTCATGCGCACAGCAGCGCGGCCAGCTTGGATGTCATGCGCACAGCAGCGCGGCCAGCTTGGATGTCATGCGCACAGCAGCGCGGCCAGCTTGGATGTCATGCGCACAGCAGCGCGGCCAGCTTGGATGTCATGCGCACAGCAGCGCGGCCAGCTTGGATGTCATGCGCACAGCAGCGCGGCCAGCTTGGATGTCATGCGCACAGCAGCGCGGCCAGCTTGGATGTCATGCGCACAGCAGCGCGGCCAGCTTGGATGTCATGCGCACAGCAGCGCGGCCAGCTTGGATGTCATGCGCACAGCAGCGCGGCCAGCTTGGATGTCATGCGCACAGCAGCGCGGCCAGCTTGGATGTCATGCGCACAGCTGCGCATTACATTTAACTCTCCTCATATTGGTGTGCCGGACCTGGCATGTCACTCTCCATAAGAAGAAACCTTACCCCTTAGATCCCAGTCTGAGCCTCTCACCTAGCCAAATCAGATCTCATACTTTGCACTGATGAGGGGCAATACCCCAAAACAACGTGTCTACAAATTGAGATTCTGATTTGGCTTTTATCCTAAGTCATATTTCAAGGCTCGTTAAAGGGTCGATAATGACTTGTAGGATTGCTACTTCCTATAGGTGGCACTAGAGTTCAAGTCCTCTTCCTCTCAGAAGAGACAGTTTGCATATTTTCCCAGAGGAGCATGCAAGGCTTTTGTCTCCTCATACTGGCGTACCAGACCTGGCATGTCACTCTCCACAAGAAGAAGCCTTACCCCTTAGATACTATCTGTCATGTAATCATGTATTCTCAGGCCGTTCTATACTCTTTTGGGTACTTAGGATCATGGACCTGTGTGAGTTACTTTACCACTACCACAGTGTTTTCATGGCTTTTTATAACGTGTCAGTAGCTAAACTTTCTTATTAAACTGTTTATTTTTTCCCTTTATCAGACACATGGCAATGACTAATTATACCCAGTAGCGCCAGCCGTTCTCACTGTGCAGGCTGTATTACTGGGATGTATGTCTTTTCTTCCCTCTTAAAGTGATGTTAATCTGTCTTTCTGTATTGCAGATTGATGTGTGAAACTGTCCGATATGAAAGACATGAAGCTAATGAAGTCTTGTACTAGTAAGTGTCACTTCTCGTCCTTCTGCTTCTTTCTCACCAGATGCCGTGCTTCATATCCGCATTTGTTTTTGTACTTTTCACCATTGTACAGTTCCAGGAATTTCTGTTTTGTACATTCCCTTTTCTCAGTGATAAGGTAGGAATGTGAAGTATTTGTAGGGGACCTAGAAGTAGCTTCCATTACACATGTCCTTATCTGATCACTGTCATCACATGTACCAGCTATTACTGAATGTTTCCCTGCTTATTCACCAGTCTATGTACTGGAGGTAATTAATATCCATTTTCTCTTAAGCATGACATATCTTTTTGTCCCCCCACCATAAATCACTGTCATGCTGTGCATCGTATGTTGCAGACGAAACCCCCTCCATATACTGTATTTTTCGGACCTTAAGATGCACCTAGGTTTTAGAGGAGGAGAATAGAAAAGAAAACTGAAGCAAAAAATGTGGTCATGATGCACTGTTATGGGGGAGGTAGTCTGCTGCTGACACTGTTATAGGGTTAATGTCCCCCAATTCTGTACTAATATCTCCCATCCTGGTATGCTGGCACCCTCATCCTGGTATGCGTGGCACCCTCATTCTGATGCCAGCTGCTGATTTCAGCGTGTGAGCCATGACGTCACTGCCATGCACCCTCACATGCTGAGGTCCGCTGTCGGAATATTCACTGCTCCCCATGCCAGGACTATGGGCGTGGAGAGCAGTGATTATTCATTTTCCTTAATAGCGCGCACAGTGTTAGCTTCAGCCGCCGCTCCTACTCGATGATCACGTGTGTCTGTTATTAAAGAGAATGAATATTCACTGCTCTCCACGCCCATGGGCATTGTCCTTAACAGCGGGCACATGTGTTAGCTACTGCTGATGGCTCCTGCTTCTGTGACCCACTCCTCCACTGCTGCCGTCCCACCATCCACAACC
Organism: Phyllobates terribilis; assembly: GCF_046119375.1. Lineage (NCBI taxonomy): Eukaryota > Metazoa > Chordata > Amphibia > Anura > Dendrobatidae > Phyllobates > Phyllobates terribilis. Next base: position 1,030,322,056 of record NW_027362761.1, on the reverse strand, counting down.
TGACTATAAGTTACTGTACATCCGGACTATAAGACGCACCCTCCACTTTCCTCCAAAATTTTGGAGGAAAAAAGTGCGTCTTATAGTCGGAAAAACACGGTATGTCATTTATATCCACTGCTAGTTATTAGGGAAAGCTGTACATTGTGCTGTCATTGCCCACATGTATAAACTGAGCTTCACTGCGTCTCAAGTTGAAAGTGTGGTGGGGGCAAGACTTTCATGCACCAAATTTATCAAAAGCATGTATTTGTTATAAATATGGCACATTTTATTCCAACTTATATATATTTTGTATATATGTATCTATGTATATATCATGCGTGTGATGTGTTGAAATATACAAGTGCTGCTCACAAAATTAGAATATCATCAAAAAGTTAATTTATTTCAGTTCTTCAATACAAAAAGTGAAACTCCTATATTATATAGAGTCATTACAAACAGAGTGATCTATTACAAGTGTTTATTTCTGTTATTGTTGATGATTATGGCAAAAACTTTGTGCCAGGTTCCCTGTAACATTGAAAGCATTTTCGTAAGATATGCCATCACTTTGCCCATATTCTAAGACCCCCCCCCCCCCCCACGTTGATTATGAGAAGAAAGGGTCTGCAGTTCTCTGTGTATTGTCTCAGACCTCAAGCTGCAACAGGCTTGGTTATTTTCTTTACCATGCACATTCCAGCATGGGACATAGTCCAGTGACTAGAGGGGGCTGGCTTTGTGGCCCCATGTGTCGGAGTCTACCTGTCCTCGCCAATGTACAGTTTGGCCAGTGCTGAGATTTCGCAGGAAATTGTTACCATCTCCTTCTGGTCACAGCACTGTGGCATACTCTATAAGGATGGGTAGAGGTGGCAGCGAGGTGTTCAGTTTCACATCTATCTAAATAAATGATCTCATAGGTTTTGGATCAGAGCCTGAAAGCTGAAACCACAAAGAGTGGCTGTACACAGCTTATCGGGTCCCTGGGGAGGCCGCATCTATTCTGTCACACTGCGAGCATAAAAGGAGTAAGCGGCATCGTTAGTACAGCGCGTCCTGCACTAGCAGATTGTGTCCATTAATGATGCTCCTGGACAGCCTGTGCCTGCAGATTTCTTGGAGTTCATGTGAACATCCTTTTGTCTTCTACAGAACATTTCCTTGTGCATGTTAACATATGAGCCCTGGTGCGGAGGGGTGCCCCTGGCTGCCTGGAATGATATAGTAGTGCCAATGTCCCACCTTTTGGTTTTCGGTCTCGATGTAGGGAGCTTGGGTCGTGTTCAATGTGGTGGTAGGGTTTCCTCCAGTCTATCCATTTTGAAGACCATGTATCCAGAAACACCCCCATTTAGGAAATAATTATATTCTCTTTAAAAAGGGGGTTATAATCTGTTATAAAGTGATTTTCCAAGATTTTAATATTGATGACCTATGTGTAGGATAGGACCTTTGTATCATACTTGTGGGGTCCATTCCCAGCACTTTCACTGAACCCGTTCCTGACATGGCCAATTTCCATTTTCCCTCCGCTTCTTCTAAAAGCCATAACTTTTTTCTCCAATCCCCTCCATGACAGCACACTTGGAGGTAGCCTCCCCATCCTAATTAGGGACAGGAAAACAAGAGGCTAAATAGCCCCTCCCCGCTACAATCCCCAGTGTTTTCCTGTCCCTATGGGATGAAGAGGTTATCTGGGGTGCCTGCGGCCGGCAAGCAGGGCCCTATTAAGTTTAGCTGCCGGGCTGCTGGGAGCGATCGCCTCCGGCCTTCCTTCCTTGGCAGCTCCCGTGTCTCCTTGAGAGCGGGACCCCCTCACTCGCCTGCTGGTAAAGCCAAGTAGGGTCTTGGGGGCTGGGGGCCTCCTGTAGCTCCCCGGCCGGAGTCTCCTCTGTCCTCCATGGTGGCGTTCCAGCGCGCATGCAGGATGTGCCGGAAGTCAGGCTTTCGGCCTGCGGGACGTCACTTCCGGTGCGTTCCACCGTGGAACGCATGGGCGCCGCGGCGGGGAATTCAAATGGAGAAGCCGCAGTTTGCCCTTGAAAATGAGGATCCTTCACCAGATAGGTGAAAATTTGGTGCTGGATCTCGGTCTCCCCTACAAAAGACCCAGATGAGAAGACTCCATTAAGGTAGGACAGAATATTCTGCTACTATGGAGGGTGCTGTTCCAAAGCCTGCGTCTGCAGAGCCCAGCGCTAACCCGGCCCCAGTAAGTACTAGGTCCTAGGTTATTCCCCACTCTTTTGAGCAGGATCCTAAATATATTTTAAATCTCCCTCTTTTTATTTTTTAATTTAGGGAGACAAGGATCCTGCACCGAGAGTGGGAGAAAGCACTACAGTTCGCAAATGTGTCATCTGTAGAAAAAAGCTTGCTTCAGGGCATAAGAAGCCCCTATGCCGGAAATGCACTGACAACATTAAGAGAAGGGGTCCTAAGTGAAGATCAGGAGGAAGTTAGGAAATATTACTTTTCGTCCGAGAATATGGAGGAATTGTTGTCGCATGTGAGAGACACGATGCAGGTGGAAGAGGAGAAGGAAACCCGTACAGTTCAGGATGAAATGTTTGGGGGTCTGAAATCCAAAAAGAAGTTAGTGTTCCCTGTGCATGACAACATTCGGAGTCTTATTTTGGATGAATGGGAGTCACCTGAGAAAAGGCTTAGTATGGCAGGAGAAATGAAGGATAGATTCCCTCTAGATGAAAAGGCGGCTAAGCTTTGGATGGAAGTCCCGAAGGTTGATGTACAGGTGGCAAGGGTTGCGAAGAAAACAACCCTTCCCTTTGAAGACTCGTCACAGCTCAAAGATCCTATGGATAGGAAGATGGACAGTCTGCTAAGGAAGGCATGGGAAACATCGGCGGCTTCACTGAAGACTAATGTTGCTTCAACTTGTGTAGCTCGTTCCATGTTCCTCTGGCTCCAACAACTAGAGGAACATCTCTGGAAAGGTACTCCTAGAGAAGACCTCCTAGCATCTCTTCCTTTGCTGCAGAAGGCCACTGGATTCCTAGCTGATGCCTCAGTGGAGTCAAGAAGTCTCTGCCAGAGCCAAATAACCCAAGAAGTTTCAGAAAGAGACCATTTCTCCCCCCTCAACAACAACAGCAGAAAACATTTCGGTACAGAGGCAAGGGTAAAACTGGTCGCTGGAGTTACCCAAAAGGGGGAAGAGGAAGGAATATCTTTCAAGGTTCTAGGCAGGACAGACAATGATGCCAAGAAGGTAGGAGGCAGAATTACAAGCTTCCTTCCTCAATGGCAGCTGATATCTTCAGACAGGAAGATACTGGACATGGTGACGGTAGGAGCAGAAATAGACTTTACCATCTACCCTCCAAGAGTGATAGAGGTAACATCTTTACCATCAACAAGATTACACAGGCTCCTAATGTTAAGTCTTCAGAAGCTTCAAAACTCTGGAGTCATTTTACCAGTGCCTCGCATGGAACAAGGAGAGGGACACTATTCTCGGGTGTTTCTGCTAAGGAAGGTCTCAGGTTCTTACAGGATAGTCCTCAATCTGAAACATCTCAACCAATATGTGAAATACAGAAGGTTCAAGATGGAGTCGATAAAGTCCACGATTCCGTTGATTGGGAAAGGATATGTCATGGCAACACTAGACCTGCAAGAGGCTTACTACTACGTGCCAATTCATCTGGATTACAGAAAATTTCTCAGATTTGCTGTAACTCAGAACTGAGAGGTACTTCACTTTCAATTCAATGTACTCCCCTTCGGCATTTCGTCAGCACCCCGCCTATTTACAAAGATCATGGCAGAGGTAGTAGCTTATCTAAGGAAACGTAATATCTGCATCGTCCCATATATAGACGATTTTTTGGTGATGGCTCCCTCGGTTTCAAGTTTGGAAAGAGACCTTCAGATTACCCTCCAGATCCTGGAATCTTTGGGATGGTTGATAAACTACAAAAAGTCAGATCTGATTCCCTCCACCAGGAAGACCTTCTTGGGAATTCTCCTGGATTCTCAACAAACCTCTTTTTTGCCAAAAGAGAAGCAGATTCAGTTGAGGTTGAAAGTCTATGCACTAAAGAACCGCAGCGGAGTGTCATTAAGATTCTCCATGTCCTTCATCGGGTCCATGACCTCATCTATTCAGGCGGTACCTTGGTCTCAGGCACATTCAAGGGTCCTTCAAAACTACATCCTTTCCTGTTGGGACAGATCTCCAAGTTCCCTCTCCAACAGAATTCATCTGCCAGAGAAGGTGAAAGCATCTTTAGATTGGTGGCTCTATCCAGGAAATCTGGAGAAAAGTTAAGCTTGGATTCAACTTCCTTTGTTATCCGTCAAAACAGGCACAAGCAAAAGGGGATGGGGAGGCGTAGTCTCCCACGTGGCCTTCCAAGGGGTCTGGTCGCAAGAAATAGCAGAACAGTCCTCGAACTAAAGAGAACTGAAAGCGGTGGAAGAAACCTTATGGGCAGCCAATTCTCTGCTTCAGGGGTCGCATGTCAGAGTCTATTTGGACAATATGACAACTGTAGCCCACTTGAGACATCAGGGAAGTACAAGAAACAGGAGGTTACAGATTATCTCAGAAAGAATCTTCCACTGGGCGGAGCTGCATCTACTGTCCTTATCGGCTCTGCACCCGAGGGGCTCCGACAACTATCATGCAGATCTTCTGAGCAGAAAAGACATTCATCCAGGGGAGTGGAGTCTGAACTCGAAGAGATTTCAGATGATTGTTCAAAAGTGGGGATACCCAGATGTGGACCTGTTTGCGAACCAGAAGAACGCAAAAGTAAGAGCCTTTTTCTCTTTGGACCCCGAGGATTCAGCAACAGGGATAGATGCATTTGCTCACCCTTGGAAAGTCGGGCTCGCTTATGCTTTTCCCCCGATTCCGTTAATACCAAGGACTTTACAAAAAATCAGGTCGGAAGGGGTCAAGACTATACTAATAGCTCCAATGTGGCCAAAAAGAGCATGGTTTGGAACATTAAGCAGTTTAAGAATGGAGGATCCATTGCTGCTTCCTCGAATCCATGATCTACTGCATCAGGGCCCGATTTTCCATCCGGCCCCTCAGAATTTGTCTCTAGCAGCTTGGCCCTCTTAAAAGCCAGAGGCTTCTCAGTACAGGTGATCCATACACTGCAGAATAGCAGAAAACCGGTCACGAATTCAATCTATGGAAAAATCTGGAAAGCTTTCAAGCTGTGGTATGAGTCTCGTCCATTAGATTCTTTTCGGCCTGACGTGGCCAGAATATTGATTTCCTACAGGACGGTCTGTCTAAAGAATTAAAACCAAACACACTGAAGGTCCAAGTCTCGGCTTTAAGTTCCTATTTTGATGCTGATTTGGCCCAAAACAGATGGATTAAGAGGTTCATGATAGCTGCTTCTCGGATTAATCTAACAAGAGCTAAAATAGTTCCACCTTGGGATCTCAACGTAGTTCTTAGAGGCCTAACTATGCATCTTTTCGAGCCAATAGCGGAGGCACACATAGACAAATTGTCTTGGAGAGCGGCATTGCTTATAGCTCTGACTACAGCCAGAAGAGTGAGTGAAATCCAAGCCCTGTCTATCAGAGAGACTTATTGTCATATTTTGGAGGACAGGATCCTCCTCCAGTTGGATCCTTCTTTTCTACCCAAAGTGTCGTCTAATTTTCATGTCTCAGCCCATAATTCTTCCGTCATTCTGTCAAAATCCATCAAATAGCAAGGAAGAAGTATTCCACACGTTGGATGTAAGAAGGACTATAATCCGCTATTTGAGGGAGACTGAAACCTGGAAGAAGGATCAGAACCTATTTGTCCAATATGGAGGCCCAAATAAAGGAAAGAAAATTGCTAAAAATACACTGACAAATTGGATTAAGAAAGCAATTTGTGAAGCATGCATAGTTCAAGATTTGCCTCCTCCGGAATCCTTGAAAGCTCATTCTACTAGAGCTACGTCGGTCTCCTGGGCGGAAAAAGCTAGTGCATCCATTGAGCAGATTTGCAGGGCAGCTACATGGTCGTCTGTCCATACCTTTGCTAAACATTATAGACTAGATGTAATATCTAATAGAGACTTAGCATTTGGAAGGAAAGTCCCTAGGCTGTTGTCCCTCCCTAAAATTCATTCTTTGGTATTACTCCAGGTGTGCTGTCGTGGAACGGATTGGAGAAAATTAGAATTAGACTTACCGGTAATTCGGTTTCTAAGACCCTCCACGACAGCACGGGTAATTCCTGCCCTTTCCTTATTTGATTGGAAAAATCCTTAGTGTTAATAAATATTTAGAGCATTCATACTGTGTGGTCCTTTGAAAACACAAGAGTATTGCTGCAAAGTCTCCTTTGAAGCCCTGCCACAGGTATAGCGATGTCAGTAAGGGGTTAAAGGGAATGTATCAGAAAATTACCTATTGTTTAAATCAGGTTTTTGTGTTGCGTGTATTTTTGTTACTTAAAAATTGTTAAAACTTATTAAAAAACTAAATTGCTAATCTTGCAACTTTCACCCTGGCCACTAGGTCTTTTGTAGCCTCCTACTTCCGGAGTTTTCTTATCAGCAGAGGCAGGATTACAATGTGTGAATAAGCCTCTGTTCACTTCTAAGAACACAGGATCCAACAATCACAATAGGCGGTCACAGCTCCCCCTCTCTTCACATGAGCTTTTGCACACGCTCGTTAGATGCTTCAGTACAAAAAATAGGGACATTGCAGCTATGCTCATGTTTTGTTTCCTGAAACAGGAAGTTGGAGTCTAAAAAAAAAAAAAAAAGCCAGTGTGTTAAAAATACATATATCACGAAAACCTCATTTAAGCAGTTTGCTGATGATTGCTTCCCTTTATGCAGCATTCTCACTACATGATACACAGAACATCCAGGGGTGCCCTGACCCGAACTCAGCAGCCTCTTTGACATGAGGCTGATTGGTTTGGTCCAGGAGACGCCGGGCTGTCTGTGCATCCTCGTCCATGCTCAGACTGTTACACATTTGCCTTTAAGGCTGATTAGCTATTATCAAGAGTAAGGGTCCATTTACACTGCAAGATTATTGTGAATGAACTTTCCTAGGACCACTCGTTTCACCATAATTTTGCAGCCTACATAGGTTGCTGATCACCCGACAAACATAGATAACTCACGTTCGTCGGGTGCAATGACCTTTCGCGCTGAATAAAAGATGAGTTTTTGGCAGCACATCCTCTTTGTAAAGATAACTCCTATGCAATCTATTACAGCAGTTACAGACAGAATAGGGCCCTTGTGCAAGAACAGTATATGGGCACTTTGCAGTCCAATAGTTCTGTCTATGTCAAAAGCTGCTTTGGAGGTGGGAGTGTGCTCACCCTTACGCATTTGGCGCCCCCCTTGTGTATTAGGGCCCCCCCATGCACATTTGGGCCCTATGCTGTTGCATCAATGATGCATCCACCCCTGTATTACAGACAGTTCAATGCTCCTATGAAGAGTGATCTGCCTGTGTAAACAACCGTTGATCAGCAAACATTTACCTGATCGTCAGTCAATTAATGCCATTGGTCGGTTTGTGTAAATGGACTTATGGTTTTTGAGTAAATGTGCACATTACCATAAACCATGATGAAGTGTATGGTTACATTTGGAATCTACAGTGTTTCCATAATTCTAGGAAATAGTTGGTTTCCTGCTTAGTAATATGACTATTATGAATAAGGCAATTGTAATTAGTATAGAGCTCATTATCTCTGCAGCGCTCCCAGTAGTTGGCATAACTCACCCCTAGTATGATGCAGTGTCCCCAGTCCGGGGAGCAGCATGAACATATAATTAGGAGCCATGTATTCCTGATGGTGTGCGAAGGCAGCGTTCACACTGTAGGCAACTGTTACATGGTGTGCGAGGGCAGCGTTCACACTGCACGCGGCTGTTACATGGTGTGCGAAGGCAGCGTTCACACTGTAGGCAACTGTTACATGGTGTGCGAGGGCAGCGTTCACACTGCACGCGGCTGTTGCATGGTGTGCGAGGGCAGCGTTCACACTGTAGGCGGCTGTTACATGGTGTGCGAGGGCAGCGTTCACACTGTAGGCGGCTGTTACATGGTGTGCGAGGGCAGCGTTCACACTGCAGGCGGCTGCTACATGGTGTGCGAGGGCAGCGTTCACACTGCAGGTGGCTGTTACATGGTGTGCGAGGGCAGCGTTCACACCGTAGGCGGCTGTTACATGGTGTGCGAGGGCAGCGTTCACACTGTAGGCGGCTTTTGCATGGTGTGCGAGGGCAGCGTTCACTGTAGGCGGCTGTTACATGGTGTGCGAGGGCAGCGTTCACACTGCAGGCGGCTGTTGCATGGTGTGGGAGGGCAGCGTTCACACTGTAGGCGGCTGTTACATGGTGTGCGAGGGCAGCGTTCACACTGTAGGCGGCTGTTACATGGTGTGCGAGGGCAGCGTTCACACTGCAGGCGGCTGTTACATGGTGTGGGAGGGCAGCGTTCACACTGCAGGCGGCTGTTACATGGTGTGGGAGGGCAGCGTTCACACTGCAGGCGGCTGTTGCATGGTGTGCGAGGGCAGCGTTCACTGTAGGCGACTGTTGCATGGTGTGCGAGGGCAGCGTTCACACTGTAGGCGGCTGTTACATGGTGTGCGAGGGCAGCGTTCACACTGTAGGCGGCTGTTACATGGTGTGCGAGGGCAGCGTTCACACTGCAGGCGGCTGTTACATGGTGTGGGAGGGCAGCGTTCACACTGTAGGCGGCTGTTGCATGGTGTGCGAGGGCAGCGTTCACACTGTAGGCGGCTGTTACATGGTGTGCGAGGGCAGCGTTCACACTGTAGGCGGCTGTTACATGGTGTGCGAGGGCAGCGTTCACACTGCAGGCGGCTGTTACATGGTGTGCGAGGGCAGCGTTCACACTGCAGGCGGCTGTTGCATGGTGTGGGAGGGCAGCGTTCACACTGTAGGCGGCTGTTACATGGTGTGGGAGGGCAGCGTTCACACTGTAGGCGGCTGTTACATGGTGTGCGAGGGCAGCGTTCACACTGTAGGCGGCTGTTACATGGTGTGCGAGGGCAGCGTTCACACTGTAGGCGGCTGTTACATGGTGTGCGAGGGCAGCGTTCACACTGCAGTCGGCTGTTACATGGTGTGCGAGGGCAGCGTTCACACTGCAGGCGGCTGTTGCATGGTGTGGGAGGGCAGCGTTCACACTGTAGGCGGCTGTTGCATGGTGTGGGAGGGCAGCGTTCACACTGTAGGCGGCTGTTACATGGTGTGGGAGGGCAGCGTTCACACTGCAGACGGCTGTTACATGGTGTGGGAGGGCAGCATTGACATTGAAGGCGGCTGTAGCAGGGCACGTCACTAGCGGATGATTGTCAGTTCTGCCCAAAACGAATGGATCACGCTATGGATATCCTTATTTCCAGGTCGCAAATATGGACCAGGTTAGATCACTTTTTATGGAAACCAGCGTCCTGACTGAGAACAGTTTAATCAGGAGCTGCCATAGCGGCTTTACTGTAGGGGCGTTTCTTTGTGTTTGTGACATTTGACACATGCACAACTGATCTCGGCCTTATTAAATGCCTTATACACAGGGTGAATTTCGCCTGTAAACATGTGCAGCGATTGTGCCATCAGCTAGATTTCATTTGTATGGAAAAAGTTCCAATTGAAGTTGTACTGATAATTTTAGGCTTTGTTGGTTTTATTTTTATTTTTTTGTATTTTATTATAGCGCTTTACATGTGAAAATATATATATATATATATATATATATATAATATAATAATTATATTTATTTTCTGATAAAATCTTCACTTTTATTGGTGTCTCAGCCTGTGGATAGGGAGGTCGTTCTGTGTACGTGCCGTTTCCCACCATTCTGCTTGTTGGATTCAGTCTAATATGAGTTACATCCAGGGCTGTGGAGTTGGATTCGGTATAAAATGGACCAGCTCCGACTCCTAATATATATAATAAATTGGGTACAGTAGTTCAATGCAGTTTGTGGGTAATATTTTTTCATAAGAATCTGGGAAAGTTATGAAATGTCCTATAAATGTCTGTCCTATTCCTGATCTAAGGGTCTAGTCTTTTAGCGGAGATGAATCTGTGCTACAGTAAATTTATCACTTAAAGATGAGCCGTGTATGAGGGGGTCGTGGAGTCATGGAAATTGAGGAGTCGGAGGTTTGGCTTACCGACTCCACAGCCCTGGTTACATCACATAGTTATTGTTGAGGTGGGTTAATCCTTGCCATTTATATTTATATGATACTTTACGTTGTCCTTACACATGATGGTGACTTGTGTTTATCACATGGTGGCTGTCTGATTTATTTTTTGTATTTGTGTCACTCCTCTACGCATTTTACACTCCTCTATCTATTCTTGAGATAGACCAGTAAGGGGTCGCTCACACCAGTGTATACATTGGATGAGTGCTATCCGTTTTTATTGTTTTTTTTAATCGGATAGCACTCGAACCAATGTTATTTAACGGAGCAATTCTGATGCATGATTTTTTTCTCTGACTTTGCAATCAGATGCCACCCATTCAAGTGTATGGGTGCATGGAAAACATGGGACTGCATCTTGTTCTCCATCTTCTCTATGTGCTCCGATTGCCTCATCACCCTATGCTGACACTCTGGTCAGAGTCATTAGCACAATCGGCCCAATTCTCTGGGATGAGAAAATCTGTGGTGACCCTGGCCTAACTATATAACTATGCTGATGCATATAAACCTCTCCAGTAGGGAAGGTGGGAGAACCTTTGATTGATGAGAGAGTCTATATGTGGACTATTCAATACACTGATGGTACCTCATATTCACAGAATTTGGTATAAACGGGTTTCCTTTTCGGGGAGCTCATTACAATTTTACAGACAGGCAAATTGCCTCTTCAGGGAGGATGAGGACAAGAACTCTAGCGCCACCTATTGGAAGTAGCAGTCGTAAAAGTCAACTTTAAACCCTTTATTGCGCCTTGCCATATATGACTTCGGTTAAAGCCAAACCAGAATCTCCATTTGCAGACACTTGTTTCGGGGTGTTGCCCCTTATCAGTGCAAAGCATGAGTTCTGATTTCACTACATGAGAGAGAGGCCTCTGACTTGGATCTAAAGGGTAACATCTCTCCTTGTGGAGCGTGACATGCCAGTGTAAAGAGACTTAAAGGCCATGCAATGCTCCTCTGGGAAATTAAATATGCAAATTGCCTTTTAGGAGAGGAAGAGGACTAGAACTCTAGCGCCACCTTTTGGAAGTAGCAATCCTAAATGTCATCATAGACCCTTTATCGAGCCTTGCCACATATGACTTGGGATAAAAGCCAGACCAGAATTTCAGTTTGCAGACATGTATTCGGTGTGTTACAGATATTTTATAGATAGTACGTGGTTACACACTGACATCGGGCCATAGACTTCACTGATACACTTAAAGGGGAAAAAATAATCAATTCACTCTGTATGTGTGTCTAGATGGTCCCAAAGAGTAGTCTGCTAGTTTACTGTTGGAAGAAGTTCTAGAGGCGTCCATTTGATCTTTCGCCTCATTGTGCTCTATGGCTGTGTCAGGGGGCTAAATCCCTTTTAAAGGGGCAAAACGCAATGGGAAAGGCCCCTATCCAAGTCTGTAAACTATTATTTATTGTGCAGTCCTGTCTGTTTCTGAGGTTTGTACATGTAGGATATTTTTGGTTGCTTATTGGTCAGCTAGAGTGTTGTCCAGTCAAGCTGCGTATGAAACCTCTTCCCCCTCCGCTTCAGGGCGACCACTGGGCAGGGTACAGGTAGTATGGTGTGAGGGGTGTACGATGGTCCTAGCACTGACTGTGCTTCCTGTGACGTATGTGATGACATCTACATCTGCCACCTCCGTGCGATGACCTGTCATTAGGTAATCCAGTCTGTAATGCTTCCTCACTGACTCATCATCGTCTTACTTCTGTGGGATTGATTAATATATCCACATAGGTTTATGGCAATAGAAACAAAAAAATTGCTTCCATTTATCAAGATGGTGTCATGTGTGTGGCCAAACAGTTAATTTACGACCTTGCGGCAGCCACAGAGCGGGGGACAAGCAGATCTTCATGACTGGCGGTTCCCTTTCTTGTTGGCGGTAATAAGTAGAATAATGTCACCTCTAGTACACAGGTTGGTCAGGTATGATGATGTCACTAATAAGGAGCTATAGGCATTACACTCTGTCCATCACTATAGGGGCTCTTCAGCTTGTGGGAGACCCTACAAACCGAGCAGTAATGATGAAAAAGACTAACCACTTCGGCCCTAAGCGCGGCCCACATCGACTACGTGAGAATACTCTGAATTTGCCCCAGAAAAGCTCCCAGTGCATGTCAGACAAAGCCATAGTCCACATTGACACGGCGAGGCCACAAGTGTCCTTTTGACCTCCATTGTTTTCATGTGTTGGTTTAACTTTTTTTTTTTAAGGAAAGGATAGGACACTTTTCCAACCCTATACAGTGGTCTAGCAACCTCATTGGTAACCTATGGTCAACGGGCCAGAGCCCTGTGAACTTTCCCCTACCAGCGGCGTCCCCTGATCCTTTTCTGATTTGTACGTGGGACTAGATGTAATGATTGGGGTGCAGCATACACGGTCCATACCGGACCGACTAATCAGACGCAAGGATGCCGGCTGGTGGCAGATCAAAGGGCCCTTATTCGGATTCGGTGGCCAGGCACTACAGACATAACGCTGGACTAGGGTCCTGCAGATCTTTTTGCACATCTCTACTGATCATTACTTACGGGGCCTGAGATCACAATAGTTAGAGCCAACCTACGTCTGTACCAGATGCTGCGATACGGGTGGTGCACCCTGCCGGATGCCTCATTTATAGCACTGGTTACCCATTCATTGCCAGGACTTGTTTCTCTTCAGCCCAAGAATTGTCCCACTGCAGGGTGTGCAGGTAACTCGTGTAGCGCTGTCATCGGAGGCTCAGATCCAGCATGCCTCCTTTATCACGGTGGCTCAGTGGTTAGCACTGCAGCCTTGCAGTGCTGGGGTCCTGGGTTCAAGTCCCACCAAGGACAACATCTGCAAGGAGTTTGTATGATGTTCTCCCAATGGGTTTCCTCCGGGTTCTCTTGTTTCCTCCCACACTCCAAAGACCAACTGATAGGAAATTTACATTGTGAGCCCCGATGGGCAGGGCCGGCTCCAGGTTTTTCTGGGCCCCGGGCGAAAGTCTCAGTGGGCCCCTTTAACACATACCACGATTCATGATGCAGAGATACGGCGGAGAAATATATATATATATATAATTACAATGCAAATATTTCACTTCTTACATTACATGAGTGATATCTATTGTAAATTCCACAATAGCTCAGAAACCGGTGAATCGCTCCACACAGAATAGTGGCCCCCATATAAGGCTCTATACGGAATACTGGCCCCCATATAACGCTTCATACGGAATACTGGCCCCCATATTACACTCCATACGGAATACTGGCCCCCATATAAGGCCCCATAAGGAATACTGGCCCGCATATAAGGCCCCATACGGAATACTGGCCCCCATATAAGGCTCCATATGGAATACTGGCCCCCATATAAGGCTCCATACGGAATACTGGCCGCCATATAAGGCTCCATACGGAATACTGGCCCCCATATAAGGCTCCATACGGAATACTGGCCCCCATACGGAATACTGGCCCCCATATAAGGCTCCATGCTGAATACTGGTCCCCTTATAAAGCTCCATACAGGATACTGGCCCCCATATAACGCTCCATACGGGATACTGGTCCCCTTATAAAACTCCATACAGGATACTGGCCCCCATATAACGCTCCATACAGGATACCGGTCCCCTTATAACGCTCCATACAGGATACTGGCCCCCATATAATGCTGCATGCAGGCTGTGCCCCCTTATAATGCTCCATGCAGGCTGTTACCCCCCACATAATGCCCCATACAGGCTGTCCCCCCACGTAATGCCCCATACAGGCCCCCCCTTTTAATGCTCCATGCAGGCTGTTACCCCCCACATAATGCTCCATACAGGATGTCACCCCCCCCCCCTCTTTATAATGCCCCATGCAGGATGTACCCCCCCCCTTCTCTTTATACTGCCCCATGCCTCCATACATTAAAAAAAAAAAATCAAATACTCACCTCCCTTCTCCTCACCTGCTACCTGCTGCCCGCTGCTCGGGTCCGTCTTCCCGCTCAGCGCTCCCTGTGACGGCTCAGGGGAGGGCGCGGTGTAAAGGCGTCACCGCGCCCTCTGACCTGAGACGTCACAGGGAGCGCAGAGCAGGAAGACAGCTGATCTGCGGAGGCACGGGGAGAGGTAAGTATCCAGCTGCCGGGGCCCTGAGCAAGCGGCGGAGAAGGGCGGGCGCTGACACCGCTCTCCTCCGCCCATAGCCCAGCGGGGTGCGCGACCGCCAGTGGGCCCCTCTGCCTGCTCAGGGCCCCGGCATTTGCCCGGGTGCGCCGGGTGCTGACACCGGCCCTGCCAATGGGGACAGCGATGATAATGTATGTAAAGCGTTGCGGAATATGTTGGCGCTGTATAAAAATAAATATTATTATTATTTATCTAATTGCGTTGGCTGGTACTGAGTGCTTCCCCCAATGTGTCCCCATACCTGTCCTCTCCTACGTGGGCAGGCGCGCTGTTTGAACCGTAGCTTCTGTTATCCCTTGTTCGCAGCCCACAGTCCCCTCCGGTGCAGGAACTTCCCTGTGACACTGGCATTATTCTCCAGTATATTGTGCAGTATTATCAGTCATCCAGTTATACATCCGGCTTAGCTCGCTCTATCTCTTTTTTTATTGCTTCATGTTTGACAAGTATGAATTAATCATTTTATGGTTAAAAACTGTGCTAAAAATGTGCCGAAATATCTGCTTGTTGGATTGAGGACAGCAAGTGTGAGTAAGACAGGTCTGGGAGGAGGACGTGCCAGCATACCGACGTTTGACGGATCTCTCCTTTCTCCTTGCCCGTTCCAGAAGACAACATGAAAGTCATCCAGGAGGATATTTAATAATGCAAAGGGCTTCTGCAGAAGGGCCGCTCTATTGCTTCTTCACTCTTCCCAAAGGTGTATTATACCTCCTATTAAGCAGGCAGTTGGCAAAGTTGTGCTGGAGCCATGCCAGCCCTGCACTGCAGTAAATCAGCCATGGTCTTCAGATGTTTTCTGCAAGATATGAAGGGCTATTGTTTGCCGAGAGTCATCAGCCCCATCCCCCCTAGAATGATGCCACTGGGGTCTACTGAATTTCTTCTGTCAAAGAATGCCAGGGGAGTGAAAGAACAACACTCAAACTTTTTCTTCTTGCAGGAGATACTGTTGTCAGAAGTGTCTAGTCATTGCGTACTCCCACCTCCCCATTGAGAACACATGCATGCTTTGCTGAAACACACTGCACAGTGTATCAATGTCATATTGGTGGGATCCAACACCCCTCGCCCATCAGCTGCCAGCAGCTTTAGCAGTGGTCGGATGTAAACAGTGTATGGAGCCAAACTCCGCAGGTCTGTAAAAAAATGAAAAATATGACCTGATCAGCAGTACCCAATACACAGCTGGTGGTAGGGTGCCAGGTGTCAGAGCTTCCCAAATCTAGTATTGATGACCTATATGTTTGGAGAACCCGTTTTAGTGGTAAGCTGGCCCCATACAGTATATGTGAGGATGTTTGGCTGACAACAGTTACCGTATCTTACATCCACATAAAAGGTGTGATCGCCTGATTTACATGGGGCTATGATCACAAACATGAGCTCTTACTAATGCTCTTGCGCTATCCGTCTTTGTAAAAGTGACTTTATTCCTTACCGTTCTCCAACATCGCCCCATCCACATACACCATTTGCCCTCGAAAACATTTATGAAAGAAGGTTGACAAAAATGGACAGCAGTGATATCAATCTGGTCTCCTTCCTCTAGTTTTCCTTCATGGATTAAAGTTAGTAGGAGCTATAAAACTTGGACATCCTAAGAGAAACAAGCTTATATAAGCTGTAGCACTCCTGAGCTCCCGCGGGGGGACGGCCCTGCCCCTGAGCTCCCGCGGGGGGACGGCCCTGCCCCTGAGCTCCCGCGGGGGGACGGCCCTGCCCCTGAGCTCTTGTGTGGCGACACATGTATTGAATAACACGATGTAGACAAAACGGGACAGAGTATATAGACAGTATTTATGGCATACACCTCCTGTGTGTGATGCACAGAGTATACATTGGTAAAGTTGGCAATGCTGCAGCCCCTCCATTCTTGTGTCGTGGGAAAACTCTGAAACCCCCAATGTAAAAAACAGTTTTATATCCTGCAGATAGATATACCACCAATTTCTGGAACTGGAAAACCCTTATATGCTTTCTTTACACAGTTCTTGTTTTTCATGTGGTTTCTTTTCTCGTTTCCTGTAGAGCAGCTTATGGGAAATTTCATATTTGAAAAATACTTGTTCTTAGATGTGGATGTAGCCGTAGTAAACCGAATATAAGATGAGCACTGCAGACACCACCTATGATGAAAGCCGGATGTAGTGAGAGATTGCTGGTGTATACCGTATATAACATCATATTGCCCTTTTTCATCTCGTTTCCCCTTCTCTATTTATAATCGCACATCTCCAATGAACAGGCATAAAATAAAGCCGCCAGCATAGAGAATGTACGCCCGATCACTGCTATATGATGGGACTGGCCAGAATGCAGAATGGCTGATATAACCAGATGCCAGGTCTCTTATCTGTAGGTCAGATCTCTCCGATCCTCATACATCAGGGTTTTGTGACCATTGAGTAACCGAATCATCAAGCAAAAGGGGCTTTTATTCCCATAGTGAGGAGAGCAGTGGTGCTCGCTGCTAATGACAGGCTTCTTGTGGGCTGATGAACATAATAGTCTGACGATGTCGTCATCCTTTTTGTATCAGCCGGGTCACGTGTGCAGGAGCACAGCGTGCGGCTCTGGCTACAAGCTAATCGTTCTGAAATGGCTTTTCCAATGCAATCTTGAAAGTAGAATTGCAGGATGTCTCACATCTCCATCTCTGCTTCTCTTCATTGTTACTGTATTTTTATATTTGTTAAAGTGCAGGCCTGCCGGCCATCATGTCAACATTGCATCAGCTTAACCCATGAATGTCACCCGTTCCATGGTATATAAGGGCGTCCGTTCACATGGGCAGGATGCTTTTCATTTTTTGCTGTATATTATTGTATTGAAGAAAATGAAAAGCAGGGACCATCCACATCAATTATTCCAATGAGCAGGAGCCAGTCTGCAGTACCGGGAGTGGCCACTATGCTGTGTACTGAGCTCCATACGTGATTTCCATACACCTGTGTACATCCTGCCACTATGAACAGCTGATCAGCAAGGCCGGCTGTACAAATGAAATGGCGTTCAGCCGACAGCCATCTCAGCCGACCCTCCCATACACGGCAATACTCGTTCGGCCACATTCTCCTGTGTCCTGTGTGAGGAAGCTGCCGGTTGACACTTTGGCCGGTGGTTTATCTCCAGGAGAACAATGCGATTGGCAGTCCAAAAATGGGCAAGCCGGATCGACATCTCTCCTATTAGTCGGCCAGCGCCCAATACACATTATACTTTTGGCCAGACCCATCGATATCAACGAGTTCAGCCAAGATTAGTCTGTGTATGGGGGACTTGAGAGTTCTAGATGTCGGTCCTTACAATAGGTCATCATTGTCTTGGAAAACTCCTTTACAGCCTCCTTCACAAACACAATTTTTTTCATTTATTTTAGACACTTGTAAAAACTTTGGGTTTCATCTTTCATGTATTTTTATATATAATTTTTTTTTAAGAGGTGATTTTTTTTTTTTAGTTCTAATTATAATGTGTGTTTCTGGTGCTTCTCAAGCCCTATAGAAGGAATTATAGGAAAAAAGCAAAAAGCTGTGTGTAAATTCAGCCCAGAGGTGTCCCGTATAGGAAGCTTTTCCATGCACTGTCTGCTATTGCCACTCGGCTTTGTTCACTTGTGGGTAATTTCACACTTTTTTTTTTGTACATTTTATGGCAAAGAGAAAAACATTACGATTTTTGTGTCAGTTTTACATTTTCTTTAATACACAATATTTTTTTAAATATTTTAGAACTTAGTGTAAAGAAAACCTGTAAGGTTTGCTTGTAGGGGCCCCCCGACTCTCCCCCAACAGTAGATGTGGGGAATGATGAGGATGAAGCGGGTTGAATCTGACCCATCTGTTCTCCAGGCAGATAAGTCATTACCAGAGGAGAGGACATGAGCCGAGCGTTCCTGTATATGGCGGCAGTAGACCCATTGCTTTCTGCCGGCTGTCATCTAAGGTTTATGAGCACCATTAATGGTACCCGGCTGCAGCACCAGACCCAGCCCATGGACAAGAGTGAGGCTTTAGCTGGAGGAAGAAGCCGATACTTTTTTCATAATTCCAAACAACATTTTAATTTTTGATTTTAATTGTTGCAATTTCTTTTTTTTTCAACCCATTTCCCATTGTGTTTAGTGTTAAAAGAATGAAAAATAAAGCGTAATTTTCTCTTGGGGGATGTAGTGGTCGGAGATTAGTGGATTTCTGCTGCCTTTTGTGGACCGATTGGACGAGCAATCTGTTTAGGTGCATTGTATGAAGCGCCGGTTATGTGACCATTCTCGTAGCTGGCATGGGAGTTGGTCTTTTTCTAGTAGCTGGCTTTCTGGCCTGAATAAGCTGTAATCAGGAGCTGTATAAAGGAGCCTTTGTCCAGTACTGACGTCATTGCGGGAGGTAATGTGTGTGCTGTTCTCTGGATACACTACCATGGCACCTTCCCAGCAGGTTACATTAAACATATCAGTTTGTAGACAGCACCCACATTGTGTATCCCTGTAGCATACTGCCGTCCCTATACGTGGGGTGCCCTGCTGTGTCCACTAGGTGGAGCTCCAGCATGTTAGGGTCTCCGGCAGCGCGTGTCCATATGGGGCTTAACCACATTGTTGCTTCCTCTTTATTGGAACTTGTTAACACTCTCTGCATTTTTACTCATCAGCTAAATTGTAGGCAAAGTACTGAAAAATGGCCAAAATTCAAATAAGAAGCTCAGGAAATGCAAAAAAATCCACAACTTGGCGGTTTCGCTTCCTGTCTAGCGCTGCCTTTGGTAAAGCCGGTCTTGTGTAATCCCGCCGGTCATTTTAGAAGTCATCATTTCGTGTTAGTGTCCACATCATGAGTGGCTGCGCGCTGTTTGCACTTCTAATAATGGGAGATTTCATTATTGTAGGTTGATGACCACAATGTCTCTTATGTGAACTACTGCATTTATTCTGATATTTATTGCCCCTTTTTCTTCTTGCAGCCCAGATGATATTGGAAGTTGCTGGTATATCCTTCTTTCTGGTTCTGTGTTCATCAAAGAGTCCATGTTTCTCCCCAGGAGCAGGTAGGATGATGCACCACTGAGCCTGTTAAAGATCTTATTGGAAAAGTGTGTGGTGGTGTTTTTTTTTTTTTTATAATATAAATTTGAAAAACAAAACTAAGATTCCAAGATAGTATTACCTAAGGTTATATACGTGTGTATAATATATATTGTAATATATGTTTTTCTAACACACACAAACGTACGTATATAATCTTAGGTGATATTGTATTATCTGTATTTTGATGCTGATTATATATTCATCTCATACATAACTATTTTTAGCTATATTATATGTATACATATGTGTATATGTATATTACACATATGTATAGTCATATAATATTGCTAAAAAATAGTATGTCTGAAATAAATATATAATCGGCACCAAAATACAAGAAATTTTGCTGTCATTTGTCATTGAGGGGATGTGATAGGTGTTGAACTCATATTTTCTGGGTGAGATGTCTGTAGATTGTCTGGAGTATGGGCCTTTTTACATGGGCATACTAGGTGTGAAGGCGACCAGTGCTCGTTTCAGACCACTTTCTCCAAGCAATGACAATCGTTCTCCCGTCGTTGACAGCAGCATATCCCTGTGTACACAAGGGGATATTCTGCCAAGCAATGATAACTTTTAGGCCTCCTTTAAAGATGACTTCATTGGCGTGGAAGCTGAATTGCAGTACCCTTGCACCACCACTATGCAGTGTTTGGCGCTGTTCTGGCTCTGGACTCAGGAGCTGCAGACAGCTGATCAGTGGGGATCTCTGTTGTCAGACATCCACCAATTTTATATTGAAGACCTCCCCTAAATATAGGTCATCAATAACAACACCTTGGAAACCCCCTTTAAAGTGTTTTTCACATATAATTTTTTTTACAAAGGCTTGTTTGTTTTAGAAATAACACAATCCACCTTCCTTACTTCCACTGCGGCCTCTCTGCTACTCCCCATCGGTATTTGTTGACCTGGTTACAGCGGAGACCACATAACTAGGTGCATTGGGTAAATGGCGCTTTGGATTTTTCCGGCCCAGTAGAACAGCTTGAACTGTACCTCTTAATTTCTAGATGATCACATTTTGACATTCACAGATTTCAGTCTCCGTGTGCTCTGTAATAAAATTCTTCATATTTTTAAGCCAAACTGGCTGCAGTCATTATATAAAATATGCAAAACAGTCGATCTAGGGCATTTCAATGGATTGTGTGGCCATTGACCATGTACTTTTGCTGATTGGCATTGGCTATTGCGCTACAGGTTGATACTCCAGATTCTCTCATCTCTTGGCATCACGGACTTGGCTCTATCTTGGATCTCCTCATACTTAACAGACAGGACATTCAGCGTCTCCCACTCACGCACCACCTCCTCATCTCGCCCCCTATCTGTCGGTGTCCCCCAAGGTTCAGTTCTAGGACCCCTGCTCTTCTCCATCTACACCTTCGGCCTGGGACAGCTCATAGAGTCTCACGGCTTTCAGTATCACCTCTATGCTGACGACACACAGATCTACCTCTCTGGACCCGATATCTCCTCCCTACTAACCAGAATCCCACAATGTCTGTCCGCCATCTCATCCTTCTTCTCCGACAGGTTTCTAAAACTCAACATGGATAAAACAGAGTTCATCATCTTTCCACCCTCTCATTCACATCCCCCATCTGACCTATCCATCAACATCAATGGCTGTTCACTCTCCCCAGTCCCACAAGCTCGCTGCCTTGGGGTAACCCTGGACTCTGATCTCTCCTTCAAACCACATATTCAAGCCCTTTCCACCTCCTGCCGACTCCAACTCAAAAACATCTCCCGGATCCGTGCATTCCTCAGCAAAGACTCTGCAAAAACACTAGTGCATGCCCTCATCATATCCCGCCTCGACTACTGCAACCTCCTGCTCCGTGGCATCCCTTCCAACACTCTTGCACCTCTCCAATCTATCCTAAACTCTGCTGCTCGACTAATCCACCTGTCCCCCCGCTATTCCCCGGCCTCTCCTCTCTGTCAATCCCTTCACTGGCTCCCTATTGCCCAGAGAATTCAGTTCAAAACTCTAACCATGGCATACAAAGCCATCCACAACCTGTCTCCCCCATACATCTGTGACCTAGTCTCCCGGTACTTACCTGCACGCAACCTCCGATCCTCACAAGATCTCCTGCTCTACTCTCCTCTTATCTCCTCCTCCCACACTCGTATACAAGATTTCTCCCGTGCTTCCCCCCTACTCTGGAACTCTCTACCCCAACATATCAGACTCTCGCCGACCGTGGAAACCTTCAAAAGGAACCTGAAGACCCACCTCTTCCGACAAGCCTACAACCTGCAGTAAACACCACTGCACGACCAGCTCTACCCTCACCTACTGTATCCTCACCCATCCCTCGTAGACTGTGAGCCCTCGCGGGCAGGGTCCTCGCTCCTCCTGTACCAGTCGCTGACTCGTTTTGTTAAGATTATGTAAATGCTTTTGTTATGTATATCCCTATCACATGTAAAGCGCCATGGAATAAATGGCGCTATAATAATAAATAATAATAATAATAATACTCTGCTGAGCTGCTGTTCTCCTTGTACTGTCTATGGCCAGCTTTAGGGACCAAATAATTATGGTGTAGAGTATATCTATAATATAACGAGGGATGCGTCCCTCTGTCTGTCTGAAGCCTCGATAGATGCGCATGTGTGACGTGCAGTCTGGCTCCAGACAGAAGCAGGCATTCAGCCGTTAAAGGTAAGAGAGGTGTATGGCGCCGGAGATCGCAGTATGCGTAGACACTGAATGCATACCGCAACCTCCGGCGCCATACTTACCTGACCAGGAGGAGCGTTGCCGTGACGCTTCTCTTCGCCGGAGACCGGGGCAGGAGTGAAGCGTCGGATCGGCGCATGTGCATAGCGCTATCCGGCGCCATTTTACTGAAGACACATTTACAGTGTGTCTTCAGCAAAATGGCGCTGCACTCCTTCCCCGGCCTCCGGCAGAACAGGACGCAGCAGGGCTGGAGCATAGAGAAGAAAGGGGAGTATAACTGTTTATTTTTTTTTGTATGTGTGTACAGTGTGAAAGTGATGAGGGGGCCACACATACCAGGATTGTGGGGTGAGGGGACCATGTATATACCAAGATTGTTAGGTGAGGGGACCATGCATATACCAGGATTGGGGGGTGAGGGGTACCTCACATACCAGGATTGGGGGGATGAGGGGTGCCACACTTATCAGGATTGGGGGGATGAGGGGGTACCACACATACCAGGATTGGGGGGATGAGGGGGTACCACACATACCTGGATTGGGGGGGTTGAGGAGGCCATGCATACCAGGATAGGGATGAGGGGTGCCATGCATACCGGGATGGGGAAGAGGGGTGCCATGTATACCGGGATTGGGGATGAGGGATACCATACATACCAGGATAGGGATGAGGGATGGGGTACCATGCATACCAGGATTGGGGTTGAGGGGTGCCATGCATACCAGGTTTCTGGGATGAGGAGGCCATACATACCAGAATTGGAATGAGGTGCCATGCATACCAGGATTGGGGTTGAGGGGTGCCATGCATACTGGGATTGGGAGTGACGGGTGCCATGCATACCCGGGATTGGGGGTGACGGGTGCCATGCATACCGGGATTGGGGGTGAGGGGTGCCATGCATACTGGGATTGGGGGTGAGGGGTGCCATGCATACCGAGATTGGGGGTGAGGGGTGCCATGCATACTGGGATTGAGGGTGAGGGGTGCCATGCATACCGGGATAGGATGGTGGAGGCAGCACAAATACCAGGAGGGGGGGGCAGCACATACCAGCGTGGGAGACCATATACCAATAAAAATGCTCGCCACCCGGGCGTAGAACGGGTTCTATATATAGTAATATAATACTGTTCACTATGGCATTCGTTGAGCCCTTTAAAGATATTGTCCAGCCTCTGCACAGATTTGACAATGGGCAGGGATGGTCTTAAAATGAGACATACTCACCTAGTGTAACCTCTGTGGATCCAATACAGGTCCATCTGGCAGGTTTCATAAAATGGCAACGCAAACCCCAATGTGTTGTGTTGTTTGTTTGTTTTTTTTTTTTTTATATACAATGTTTTGATTTTTAACCCTAGAAAAAAAAACCCTAAAAGTTTTGGTATAGCCAGAATTGTGCTGACCTAAAGAACCAAACGGCCAGGTCATTTTCACTGCACAATAAACCTTTAAAAACAATAGCGAAATTGCGTGTTGTTTATTTTTTTTTTACCATTTTCCCACATTTTAATTATTTTATCATTTTTCAGTACACTATAGTGTATGACTAGTGTCATTCAGAAGAACATCTCACCCCGCAAAAAAACCCCAAGTCCTCATATGGCTATGATAGGAAAAAAATG
Organism: Phyllobates terribilis; assembly: GCF_046119375.1. NCBI lineage: Eukaryota > Metazoa > Chordata > Amphibia > Anura > Dendrobatidae > Phyllobates > Phyllobates terribilis. The sequence continues at coordinate 1,030,298,265 of NW_027362761.1, read as the reverse complement.
ATAGCTCTCTTAGGAAGGGGAGGAAAAATTAAAGCGCAAACACAGAAAATGTGCGTGCTAATATCCATTTACTGTACAGTTTTTTGAGTAAATACATCATAATCGGGCTGACCCGCCATATTTCTCAAGTCTCCTGAGAACTTTTTCAGACACATGCGTCTGTATTGGAACAAATGGACACAGTGCTATATGTTTATCAAGCTTTCTGAACATAAAAGTGGCAAAAAACAATGGCAGGACAACATGACGTTCCCAAAAGCCCTTCTCTGTATCCATCAACAGGATGTGTGCCCTGCTGATGAATGTTGGCATCCGCTGCACTGGGTAGAGACTGGCAGACTGCTTGGACATTGTGCCACAATCATGCATCTCCCTTTATGTTTATTTGGTAAAAAGAATTAGATTTAATTGGATTGAGACAAGGACCCAGTCTTATTTGTTAGCGTGGTGTCCGTCATGTATAACATAATGTGGGGAAAAGAGGTATTTGACACATTGCCGATTTTGCAAGTTTTCCCACCTACAAGAATGGAGAGGTCTGTAATTTTTATCGTAGGTACACTTCACCTGTGAGAGACAGAATCTAAAAGAAAAAAATCCAGAAAATCACGTTGTATGATTATTACTTAATTAATTTGCATTTTATTGCATGAAATAAATATTTGATACAATAGTAAAACAGAACTTAATATTTGGCACAGAAACCTTTATTTGCAATTACAGAGGTCAGATGTTTCCTGTAGTTCTTGACCAAGTTTGCACACAATGCAGCAGGGATTTTGGCCCACTCCTCCATACAGATCTTCTCCAGATCTTTCAGGTTTTGGGGCTGTCGCTGGTCAACATTGAGTTTCAGCTCCCTCCAAAGAATTTCTATTGGGGTCAGGTCTGGAGACTGGCTAGGCCATTCCAGGACCTTGAAATGCTTCTTAAGGATCCACTCCTTAGTTACCCTGGCTGTGTGTTTTGTGTCATTGTCATGCTGGAAGACCCAGCCACAACCCATCTTCAATGCTCTTACTGAGGGAAGGAGGTTGTTAGCCAAAATCTCGTGATACATGACTCCATCCATCCTCCCTTCAATACTGTGTGGTTATCCTGTCCCCTTTGCAGAAAAGCACCCCCAAAGTTTGATGTTTCTTGGGGTTGTACTTGTCCTCCTTCCTCTAAACACAGCGAGTGGAGTTGATACCAAAAAGTTCTATTTTGTTCTCATCTGACCACATGACCTTCTCCCTTGCCTCCACTGGATCATCCAGATGGTCATTGGCGAACTTCAAACGGTCCTGGACATGTGCTGGCGTGAGCAGGTGGACCTTGAGTGCCTTGCAAGATTTTAATCCATAACGGCATAATGAGTTAGTAACGGTAATGTTTGAGACTGTGGTCCAAGCTCTCTTCAGGTCATTGGCCAGGTCCTCCTGTGCAGTTCTGGGCTGATTCCAGGCTTGTGAGAATTCTTGCTGGTTGGTACGTGATCAAATACTTATTTCATGCAATAAAATGCAATTTAATTATGTAAAAATCATACAATGTGATTTTCTGTTTTTTATTTTTAGATTCTGTCTCTCACAGGTGAAGTGCACCTAAGATAAAAATAAGGCTGTGTGCCCACAATGCGTTTCTTAAGCGTTTCCGCAGCGGCAAAAACGCTTAAAAAACGCTTGGTAGAAGGCCTGCCATGTCCCCCAATGATAATCCGCATGTGCTGTGCACATGCTGCGGAAATTTCCACTGCGGATTATCATTGCGGAAAAAAACGCAGCACTACCAATTAATTTGCGGAAGTGCTGCGTTTTCGCCGCAATTGACTTGCATTAGAACGCGCCAATTCCGCAAGACTGCATCTGTACTTGCGTAATTGGCGCGTTTTAATGTACGGATGGTACCCGGGTGTGGAGGACAGGAGACTCTCCTCCACACCCAGGTACCCTAAAAGCTGTAAGAAAAAAAAGAATAAAATAAAAAATAAAGATTATATTCACCTTCCGACAGCCCAGAACTCCTTCCCTGTGCTGGCTGCCGACAGATCGCGCAGGACTGAAGGACCTGTGGTGACGTCACATTCATGTGACGGCAGGTCCTTCAGTACAGCGTACCGCGATCTGCCGGCAGTCAGGAACAAGCGCAGCAAGTCTCGGGGGGCCATCGGAAGGTAAGTATAGGTTTATTTTTTATTTTTTGACATTCTCTCGGGTCACACTATATTTATATAGTGTGACCAAGTTGTCAAGCACTTTCCAGGTGATGCTAAAATCGCTTGGAAAGCGCTTGACACCCGCATGCGTAAATGCATGTGAAGAACGCTTCATTTCCGCCTGTCCCTGGCAGGAAAACACATGTACAATTCGCATGCATTTTTTTCTGCCAGGGAGATGCAGAAACGCTCAGGAAAAAATCCGGAGCATTTCTGCATCGTGGTCACAAAGCCTTATAGACCTCTCCATTCTTTGAAGGTGGGAAAACGTGCAAAATCGGCAGTGTATCAAATACTTATTTTCCCCACTGTATCTGTCTTGTTCTGCTCTTGTCCTTGTGAGTTTTACCCAGCAAGTAACTTCCTAAGAAAGTAATTTCCTGCCTCTCCTCACCGATCTTTTAGGATGAAGGATTATGGATTGTAAAGCGCATTCATTATTGTCAGGAGCCCATTTCCTTAATATTGTTTTACTACACGGACGGGAGACAAATGTTAATAATTGTCCCATTTTCTTCTTCCCTGTAGAGACCTGTCTCCTAAATCCCTTTTGTCTTGGTGCTCCTCCTGCTTACTGAGAGCCCTCTTTTTCGATGTTCCTCTCGGTGGTGTATGTAGTTACCATTTTTGTAGTGTGTGATTCACCAGCAATCATTCTAGCTAACGTGAATCACTTCCCAGTGGTGGTTGTTACTAGAAAATGTGAATCATTGAAGGTCATGAAGTCTGAGCATTTAAAGGGAAACTTGCCTTTCTCTAAAGCTGGTCATCAGTAGCTGTTGGCTTAACACCTCTCGGGTGTTCCTAACCTCCACATACACAGTAAGGCTATGTTCACATGTCCAGTAATAATCAGTTTTTTAAAAAGAGACAAAAAGTTGTCTGCACAACTTTATTGTCAATGGATTGCTGCTGGATCCGTTCTAACTGATAATCACTGGACATGTGAACATAGCCTTAGTTTAGGAGATGTATTCTGAATGGAGAGTGTGAGAATGTGAGATCAAAGCCTTTGCCAAGCACCTCTGGCAGTAGCTTATCTCCCATGAGAATGAAGGATCGGACATGTTGAAATTCAACATGCCTGATATTTTCTTTTTGCCTTGACATAGGCCGAACAATCGTCATTCACCCCTGATGAAGCTACAGGTGAAATGTCTGGTCATTACTTTGCTACGGTCATTAATCACTGGCCTTTACATGCATTTGTTTAGTTATATTGCATTTTATGAACTAGTTGATCAAAAGTGTGAAAGCGCCTTTCATTTCTATGGCATTGATGTAGATGGCTTCCTATAGAAGTCATTGGATTGTTGGACACACATGCAAACTACTGTTCTCTCCACACAGGGGGCTTTAAGACCTTGGTTCATGGGATCAGTAGAGTTTCCTGCGTTGGACCCCCAGCAATCATACATTTATCACCTACACTGTGGACAGTTGATAATACCTGTTACAGTGCACTAACAGTGGGACCTGCCAAACATCTAGATAAGAAGCCGCATATAGACTTCGGGATGTTTCTGATATGGGGTCATGTAGGCAAATACTGAATGTCTAGTACATTATGAAATGATGAGTATTGCACGTCTTGTGTGTGTGCTCAGGATGTGTCATTTTACTGGTAATATTGCCGGATATTCGGCTGTAATGTGATGGTCCTTATGAGGCAGGCGGGGTCCCTACACTTACATACTCCGGAGGTTAGTCACTGAGTGCCTCATACCGGTGCCATGTGTTAGTTTCTTATCTGCATACCTTGTATTTTCCAGATCCATACATTCTTAGCCTGGCATGGAGGTAATGCACACACTTGTAGAGTCTTGTATTCTAGCACATGCCTAGGCTTTCTATAACAGATATTTTACATTTTTTGCATGCTGGTTATATGCAGCTACATATACCACCTCATCTATTCTTGTTGTACAATATGGGAAACCCCACACAGACTACTGGCTGTACGCGTGCTCCTTTTACAGCGACTAGCAATGTACCTACTATACGGTGATGGGATGATAGAAGACTTCAGATTAATAGAAGATGGCTTTAGTCAAAACTGTATTTTAACACCAGTAATTTTACTGACCATTTCAATATGTAGCTATATTGTTAAAGAATAACCATTGTTTTGACTTTGATTTAATAAATCAATCCTACACACGAAAAACGGACTCAAAATTATTTTTTGCTTCAGACGTGTCCATTTTTAAAGGGGATATCTAGGATTTTAACATTGATGGCATATCATTAAGGTAGGTCATCAATGACTGATCAGTGGGAGTGCGACACCTGGCTCCCCCCGACTATCAGTTGTTCCCAGTGTTGGCCAGAACTGCTCCGTTACGGATGGAATAGTGGCCGCAGCCGGGTCCTGCACATAGGCCCCCTCTTGATTTGAATAGGTGGCGGATGTGCAGTACCCTGTCGTGGCTGTAACTCTGCAGTACTGGCTGCCGCTGACACCGAGAACAGATGTTTTTTGGTTTTTTTTTGCATACAAGAAAACCGGATGCCACACGGATACTAAAAGTGGACATCTGAACCAAAAATGGATGAAATTAAAAATCTGTTTGAGCATGCTGATGAAAACCCGTCTGTTTTTTTACTTATGAAAAGAACCCCCAAACATCTGAATGAAGCCTAGTACTAAGACTATGTTCACACATGGCAGTTTTTTTTCTTTTCTTATATTCTCTTCTGATGAAAGGAAACTGTGTTTTACATTACTAGCACAGCTATGAGATCAGAAATCTCATGCACACGCAGCTTTTTTCCTAACTGCTTTGAGCCCCGCAGGGTTTTTGAAAATCTGCAGCATGCCAATTTTCTTGTTGTTTTTTTTCAGCGTTTTTAGTGAATAAAACTAACTTTATTAATATGTACTGTAGATAAATGACACGCGTAAAATGCAGGAGAATGCCACATGTGAATATAGCCTAATGATTTTGTTATCTGGATGATTAGTCCAGGAGGATCTCCTGTGGCTGAAGGCTCCTTCTAGACTTCCAGCCCTATGAGAGACTGGTCTGCTCTGTGAGGGGTCTGATAGGTTTTCCCTTAGTCCAGACGCTCCACCGAGTAGACATAGAGGTTCTTCTCTCTACCATCTAGTCTACCGTAGGCATCCAGTGCTAGTATATAGATCATTACAGGAGGGATCATTGGTCTACTTCTGACATCACCGTGCACCAAGCAGAACTTGCAGAAATGGTCATTAGAAAACTAGCCATGTGGAAAGCATTTTCTCTATGAAGTAAAAAACCCCTTTTAAGGTTATCCGCAGATGGAAATTGCTTTTAATAGATGTCACACATTTTCGCAATGCTTCAGTATCTTCTTCTCTGCAAGATCAAAAACACAGGAGGACACTGGAATGATAAACTCGTCCAGTCACTAGTTCTAGGAGAAGAATAGAAGACTCTGCGGGACACCATGAATTGAATGGAAAGGGGAGGGGTGCATACTGGAAGCTGGGCTTCTGAAGATCAGAGGAGATGACATGCAGAGAATGGCAGTGGAGACTAAAAGGGGTTTTCACTGGATACTATAGAGCAGTCAGCAGGCGAACCCATGAGAAATGGACATGTCACATAGCTATGAAGAGGTCACTGTGGACACTGAAGGATCCTCAGGGCAGGCTCATGACTGAAGTGTGTCAAAGAACGAAGATTAAGAAGTTCATACTCAGATGGCGGATCACCACTAGTCCATATTTTCTAAATGCAACACTGCTACTAATAAGTGCTTATCCACCGAAATCTCTGAGAATGACGGCACGTTATGTCGTGAGACATCGTCAGGGAAAAGGCTAGCTTCCTTCTTTTTAACTAGGAACTCGGTCAGCCCTTTTAAGTTCTAAGAAGCCCAGGATATATATGTAATGTACGCACACACAATCTGCAGGCAGGATGTCCTAGACCCGGAGGAGCTAATCAGATTGTTATACATTTTTGTAAGAAAACCTTCAGTATAACTTGTATTTTATTCATTAAAATTCCTGGTGTTTGTATAGGCGTCCAGTGGGTGATCCTACTCAGTGACTGAGGCTATGTGCCCACGATGCAGAAATGAAGCAGAAAATTTCTGCAGCATTTCTGCATCTCCCTAGCAGAAAAAAACGCATCCAGATTGTGCATGCGTTTTTCCTGCAGAATACATGCGGATCCACATGCGGGTTCACATGCGTTTCCGCATGCAGATTGACAAGCACTTTCCAGGCGATAGCATCACTTGGAAAGTGCTTGACAACTAGGTCACACTGTATAAATCCATGCAAATAGCATGGATTTATACAGTGTGAACCGTAAAAATTAAAACAAATTAAGCTATACTTACCTCCGAGGCCCCGGCGTGGCTGCAGCGCTGCTTCCTGGCTGGTTCCCGGCTGCCGGCATATCGCGAGACAGAGCGGTGAAGGGCCTGCGGTCACATGACTGTGACGTCACCGAAGGTCCTTCAGCGCTGCTGGCATTCAGAGAGAAGACGCCGGACAGGTGAGTATAAACTTTATTTGTTATTTTATTCTTTTTTTACAGGTACAATGGTACCCAGGTCTGGATGAGAGTCTCCTCTCCTCCAGAACTGGGTACCATCCGCACATAGAGACGCATAGAAGCCGCTTGTAAAAATGTACAGTCGCGGTTTCTGTGCGTCTCAATGCAAGTCAATGGCGGGAGTTCCGCTGCACTTCCGCAAAATTAAATGACATGCTGCGGATTTTTGTACGCAGCATAAACGCTGCGGAAAAATCTGCAGCATGTGCATAGAACATGCGGAATCCCCTTGGGGACCATGGGGTGCGGATTACCTAGCGTTTCACAAGCGTTTCCGCTGCGGAAATTCCGCAGCATAAACGCTTGAAAAACGCTACATGGGCACACAGCCTGACTGTCTTCCCTGTATGACTGTGCATGTGGAGTTAGCTGTCAATCACTAGTAGGACCGCCCACTGAACTTGTATGCATACAAATGCCAGGGATTTAAGTGAATAAAATACAAGTTTTAATTATTCTTTTCCATTCCAGACCTATATACCATTCTGCTTAGCTTCCATGCTGTCCACAGATCAGACTGCATGTACAACGTGACAGGTTCCTTAAGGCCACAGAGAAGAAATGGTATAAAGAAGTTGCCTATATTCACCTGTTCGGCCACCACCAAAGTCTAGAACAGATCTCTGAAATGTTCCTCTACAGGGTGGGCCATTTATATGGATACACCTAAATTAAATGGGAATGGTTGGTGATATCAACTTTCTGTTTGTGGCACATTAGTATATGGGAGGGGGAAAACTTTTCCAGATGGGTGGTGACCATGGTGGCCATTTTGAAGTCGACCATTTTGGATCCAACTTTTTTTTTCAATGGGAAGAGGGTCATGTGACACATCACGCTTATTGAGAATTTCATAAGAAAAACAATGGTGTGCTTGGTTTTAACGTAACTTTATTCTTTCATGAGTTTTTTAAAAGTTCAAAGTGCTGCCCATTGTGTTGGATTGTCAATGTAACCCTCTTCTCCCACTCTTGACACACTAATAGCAACACCACAGAAGAAATGCTAGCACAGGCTTCCAGTATCCGTTGTTCTCAATAAGTCTGATGTGTCGCATAACCCTCTTCCCATTGAAAAAAATAAAGTTGGATCCAAAATGGCCGACTTCAAAATGGCCACTATGGTCACCACCCATCTGGAAAAGTTTTCCCCCTCCCATATACTAATGTGCCACAAGCAGAAAGTTGATATCACCAACCATTCCCATTTAATGTAGGTGTATCCATATAAATGGCCCACCCTGTAGATTGGATTAGTGGCTGTGGATTCATGCTTTATGAAAGTGCCGGAGATGACGAAGCACTGCCGGTGGTCTACAGAAGTCCCGTAGACAATAAATGAGTGCGACAACTCCATTCTAAATGGGCAGGGGTCCCCAACCTGTGGCTGAGGAGGCACATGTGGGTCATGGCTCTCTATCAGCTTGGTAGGATTAGTAGGTTTCCAGATGGTGACCTTTGTGATTTGCCCTCACAGAAGAGTACATCTGGATGCGCATATACTTGCCTTGCGGTATGAGAGATGAATGTAGTGCGTGCTAAGCTGGACAATGATACTGCCAGTCAGAGGAGGTACTTAATCTGGATGTGATAGTGTGGTTGGAGTGCATAATGCAAGAATACCGGAGGTAGGAACCCTTGGATCTAAGTATACTGGCTCGGTGTTATTTCTATGGGAAAGCGTTGGCTGTCATTATACCAGTAATTGGGGCTCTGAGTTTCACTAATGTTGGGGAAGGGAGAGCAGGAGCTGCATTGCACGTGTCTGTGGCCTCTGGATGTGACTCGTGAGCCTCTATCAAAGCTGAATGTGTCTCTCAAGATAAGAAAGGTTGGATTTCACTGTAATAGGGCATGTCACATTATTGGTTTTGGAGTCTGGGGGTCTTAGCGGTAGGACCTCTGCATTCAGCAAGTTATGCTTACCCTGTGGAAGGGTGATTACTTTCTGAGTTGGGCAATCCTCTTAAAACTTCATTTTGCCATTTGACTTGGCTAAAATATGTAGTATGTTATAAAACTACATTTGGTGCTCACGGGCTGTCTTATTGCCTTTTCCACGCTTGATTTCTGCATGTCGTAGTGTTGTGCGGACTCAGGCAGTTTGACCTTGGCGGTAAATAGCGATCGTGGCCATGCTTCCTCTGTGCTCTTGAAGGGCTGCTACATGGATGTGAATGGATAATGAACAGCTGTCGGACAGCCGTGGAGCTCATGAATCTGGTATGTGGTGGCCATGTACGTGCAACATGTGCATGACCCCCCCAGCACCAAGCCTCTGTACTGCTGCGGGAGGAAGCCAGCAGCACGCCAATGTTTATTGCTATAATTCATTTCTCAGAATACATTTCATAGCTCGTTCTACACTGTGACATCCACATGTTACTCTGCTGAATAGTACCACCAGATTCACACAAGGCGCAATTGTTACATTTACACTGTAGCTTCCCTATACAAAAAAGGACTGCCAGACATTTGTCATGCTTCACTAAACTAAAAAAAGAGTGAACGTGTAACATTCAGGTGATGCATAATAAATGTGGCCAATCACCGTAGATACTGGTTCGGCAGAATACGGTGCCATTATACATCGCCGCGTGAACTCCTATAGATCCATAATACTAATTGTTAGAATTTCTGGCTTTATAAGGTCCTTGCTCATCTGCTTCTCCTGGACTTTTGAGGGTCTGCTATTACTTGGTAGTTGTGAGAAAATCGGCAACTAGTATAGTTTATTCTCCCAGGGATTTGTACGTATAAAGAGCATTGTTCATGAGCCACATACAAGTGAAATTAGGGTATAGTTGTATGGCTTCCTCTAGCCCACCCCACCCGTATCCCATGCATATGTGGGCTAATTACTGATAATCTATTGACTGAGCCCCCTCCTACATTTTCATTGTTACCTGTGCAGGTGGATTGTGACTCTTGGGTCCATTGTGTCTTGTATTTACTTGTCATTCAGATAATCGGCTAGTGCAGATCAGGATCATTATTTGTGCTGAACAATACAGGTTTTGAGAAATCCGCTTCTACCACGTGCAATAAAACAGGTACCTATTGTTTAGCCTGCTCTGAATGGCTGCATTGTATCACTAGGTAAAGGATGGTATACACATGTGCGAGCTGGGGCCGAAGGCTTGTTTCTGCGACGGCTACCTTTCCCGCATCGTGGCATTCTCTAGAAGCATTGCAGATCTAAACTATTTTCTATATTGACAATTTGCGCTCGAAATAGGAAATCTGCCTGCATGTGTAAAAGAACCTTAAAGGTCTGTGCCCACTGTTTTTTAGGCGTTTATTTCAAAGCAGGTATTCTAGAATAACACCTGCTCTTCCATACACGGGAACGCTTGTTTGGCTGAGCGCTCCTCTGTTCGCTGAGAAGGCCACTGATGGACGTCTTTGACGGCAGCTAACCTCCAGGAGAAAAAAGTGATAGTCTGAAATCGGACATGCCAATTATCACCTTACCAGATTATTAGTCGGTCGGCACCCTCATTCAGCTGAACCCATAGGTGCTGGCTTGTTTGGCTGAAATTAGTGTAATGTCTTTACTTCGATTAGTGGGGATTCCATAAGTCTGATACCTACCAAACGTTTATGATGAATCCTATTGACAGACCATGAAGGTCCCACGTCCCAGTTAGGACCACTTGTGGCCAATATCTGTAGAGTTGTAGGCAAATAGAAGTGCAGATCTTGTGAGAAGGGGTCTGACCCTCATATGATTTTGCGTGTGACAGTAACGTAGTGTCAGGCCTTGTTTAAGGAGGAACAAATTCCAAAGCCGGAATGGAGTCTCAGAAAAGATAGTTTGCCTGATTTCATCTGATGACATCCTTTCTGTAATTTTGGCAGTCTATATAAATCAAATGCATACTAAAGCAAAAGCTGTGGAAATTCTACTTTAAATTCAAGAGTTTTTAATTTTTAAGGAGTGGTTCCTATAACGACTTTACCAAATTTAGGGAAAGGTATTTACTTATGCAAATAAGAATAAAACAGCAAGAAGTATCTGTCTTTTCTTTACACTTTTTTTTTTTGGATCTTCTACATGGTTTGCATCGCAAACTCTGTATGTAATGCCATGCTGAAAAGATTATTCCCACAATGGCAGTATTTTTTACATGACTTTGTTTACATACAGTTCAAGCCCAACATAATTTTTTTTTTTGTACCTTTGTCTTTGTTAATCTCCTTCTTCCCCTCTGTATCCATCTTTAGAGCTGAATGGTGGTCCTATTCTTATTTGCTAAAGCTACATTTCACAACAGCACCCGGCTTCTTCTCAGTGCTGCTGGCCCCTCTCTCTGCAATCCTGTGTGTATCAAGACCTAGATCCATCAATCTCAACATGCACAATTTTTTTTATTTGTATGGATGAGGCGACCACTGATGGTGTTGAATGTAGTGACTGTGACCCACTATTCGACCATATTCATTAGGATTTACATACGCCACTTTTCATTGGTGGTTCACGGAGATCTTCAGATTATGGTCAGTCTCACCAATGTATGCATAGCTGAGCTGAGCTGTCCTTCGGCTGGATTAGTGGGATCTTCAGCATAGCAAAGCTGAACAGTGCTACAACCCAGCTGTCAGATGTTTCATTACATAAGAAGCATCTGAGCATGCTCGACCAACACCATTAGAACTACTGGAGGGCAGATGCAGTCACAGGGGGTCATTTTGAGGAGGTTCATGGCTGCAAATCAGTGCAGATTTAAAAATGGGTGCTATTGGCACACCTGATTTATTCTGCTTGAACTCCCATTGTGATATGGGGAGTAACCCCGGAAGGTGGCACAGATGTGGTGATTAGTGCCACAGTCCTGCTAGTTGTATAATACTCCCAGGGACTATTGTGTGCAGTGTGCACATAGTAAGACGCTGCAGGGAACAGTAGGTGCCAGTGGAAGGCATATTGCTTACATTTGTGTGTTGTGCAGATGTTTCTGGAGACCAGTGAATAATGAAAACTCTTCTACCAGTTATATGAACAGGCCCAGTGTGTCTTTCAGGCAGTTGTTGTATGTAGACTTGTCCCTGCATATTCCAGTTATCAGATGCCATAAGAATGTTATCTATACAGATGCTGTGGTTCGCGTCAGGAGGGCTCGGCTTCCATCTGATCTCTCCCCTGTATTCTATCATGAGGCTGCACTCCAGTAACAAGCTGCTCCGGAGTCACTCACATGGGTGATGGTGGAATTGGACAACTCTTTTATAGATGCTTCACAATGGACAAATGTATTATATGTAAGATCTGCAGCTGACTGTCACTACCTTGCAGTAAATCTATCATTAACACTTCATAGTAATACATATACGAGCACGGTGTCTATGGTGAGTGCAGATCTCACCAGCACACTTAGTAATGGCCGTCCATTATGGATGCTTTTACATAGAACAGAGGAGTTTTCCTAATTATAAGCTCAGCAGTAACTAAACAGTGTGTTTTTAATGCAAATGTACATCGTTTCCCCAAAATTACTAACATATTAGTCATAAAGGGGTTTTTCTATGAATAAAAGTTGATTTTAATCAATAGATCTTGGAATAATAATAACTTCCACAATTGGATGTGTTTAAATAAAATGCTCCTGTGCTGAGATAATCTTATAGATGATCCCCTGCTGTGTACTGTGTAATGGTTGTGTCTGACCGCACAGGAACAGGGTCTGATCATACCACAGCTCCTGGGCAGGGGAGGAAGTGAAAGAGTATACAGACATTACAGCACGGGATCTCAACTGATTCTTTCTGTGAAGTAAAACATTTCCCTGCCTGTTTTTAAACAATGTTTTACGTCTGAGTCAGCTGTGATCCCCTGCTGTAATGTCCATATACACCACCCCGCCCGGCTGCCACCCAGGAGCTGTGGTATGATCAGACCCTGTTCCTGCACGGTCAGACACAGCCATTACACAGTACACAGCAGGGGAACATTTATAAGATTATCTCCGCACAGGAACATTTTATTTAAACACATCCAATTGTGGAAGTTATTATTATTCCGAGATCTATTGATTAAAAATCAACTTTTGTTTGTGGTAAAACCCCTTTAAATATTTCACTTCCAGAAGTATGAGCTGTCCTGCATAGACATGGCAGAGAGCTATGGCCCTATATTTTAGTCTATAGAATACTTGAGGCACAGTGGGTCACTTTATCAGTGCACTTGCATTAAAAACTATGCCTTATAGACAGATCTCCATGATGTAATGCACCAATTTTCCTGCCACCTGTGAAGTGCCTGGAAATGTGGGCATGCAAGGGCATAGATAGAAGAGGGCCCCTGAGCAGGAACAGTATATGGGCCCTTTGTCTGTGACAGAAGCTGCTTGCTGCTTTAGAGGTGGAAGTGGACCCCCTTACTTCTTGGGCCCCTCTGGGGCTGCACTGGTGGCACTGATGGTATGTTCACCCCTGTGGGCATGGCTGCATGCAATTTGCACACCTTGGATAAGGACAATGCATTCTGTTCTTAAAAGAACTTGCAATTTTCACATGGAAGTTAATAGGGGAAAACAAGCTTCCTAAAAAGTCACAGTCCCTTTGATGATCATGATCCTGGGCTAATGTGAGGCCTAAATGGTTCCGTACACAGTGTCATTCTGGTTCTCCTAGCCTGGAGGGAAGGTATCCCATTCTCGGGCAGCAGTACCTGCTCTGCCATACATTCACCTGCATTATGAGCCTTTCTCTGCAGAGATGAGACTACCTGGCAGAGGAGGGTTAATGACTCGCTGTGATATGGCAGCTCCAGTAACACCTCTGCCACAGGTGTGTGAACAGCTCCAGGTTCCAGCCAGACAAGAAGTGCTAAGTAGATCCCCCCCCTCCTCCTCTCCTTCCCATCATCCCAGTGAGTGGGGGCTGGGGGCACAGATTCACACTGGTGATGAACCAGTTTACATTCCAGGCCTGAGAAGTGACATTCCGGACTTTAGCTGACGTGCAGAAGAGGAATGTGCAATGGGAGGCCCTGAAGAAGGGAGCAGTGGTGACAGGCTGGCCAGTAGTGGCTGCAGCTCCTGTATTACTCCAGGACAGGCAGCCAGGATTGACTAGCTCCAAACCAGCAACGCCCTGCTGTCTGTGGGAACATTTGCATACAGTGCGAATCCAGAGACTTTTCATTATCTCTGTGGCTGGCTTGGTGTTCCTGCAGAAAGTCAGGGGAATCCAGTAAGCACTTCCATGTTCCTGGATACGTCATCTCTGGGAGCCTTGGCTTCTCTCCGCTCTGCTTGCAATGCTTAGATCTGTGGGATCCAGCTTGGCCGGCTATAAAGGAAGGGCTTGGGGTGGATGTCTGTTCCAGCTGATTTGCAAGCAGTGTCTGATATTTCCTCTTTTTAATGGAAATCATTTGTAGTGTTCTCCAGACACAACAACCCCTGTGAGGACTTGTCTAGTGAAGTTCTCGGGTAGGACACCCATATCCATCCTGGATTGTGGCTCCTCTTCAGTGGCTGATGACCTAATGTAGGTAGTCGGGACCCCTCTGTGGATTTAACTTTAATAGTCGGATTGTGAATTAGTGGAGCTGCTTTTTGTTTCCTCATTTGAAAAGATTTTTAGGAGTTAATGAAATACCCTCCAGCTGTAGAGTACCTACAATGGTGAGTACAATCCACCTATTATATAGGTAGCTACTTATGGACTACGTCTGTCCTGCCAGCCCCTGTACAATGAACACCATTGTATATGTCTCTTGTGTGTCTTTCATTTCAGTTATGGGCTACTGTGTTCTTGTGTATAAGCTTTTATATTTTAGGATTATGTATTTTCGGGAAAAAATCAGTTTATGTAATGGGACTTTTTAATGCTAGATTTTCAAAACTGATTTTTAGTTAATATGAAGTCTGGACTTGGAGTACACTTATTTTATGAGTTTGAGACCTTGGCTCCCTTTAGGCCGTGTTTACACTTGTAGATGTTCCATACTGAAAATCCATAGCAAACTGTAGTGCGATGCATGTGAATGGGATTTTCAGATCCACACAGGTTACATAGGTAACAAAAAAAATCTGCTTTAATATAATAATTTTCAGATTTTCATAATATGGTCTTTTGTGGATTTCACCGTTGGTTATTATTTTATTGTGATTTAATTATTGTCTACACTGCAATTTATCAAGTACGACTAGGTGCAGCCATATTGCTTGAACCCTGACCTGTCAGTGCACTGCTCCTACACACACTGCCTACAGAGAACATCATACTGATATATATATATATATATATGTGTGTGTGTGTGTGTGTGTGTGTGTGTATATATATATATATATGCATATATATATATATGCAAAAAAGTGTGGGGCTTTACTGACCCATATCTGTGCAATGTCTGCTCCAGACATCGAGCCTTTCAAGTGTCTGTGTGTGTATATATGTGTGATTTTATTGTTATATTTCCTTGCAAGCATCTAGCACTATTGGGCTCTAGTCATAACTTTATTCTCTGCGTTTACTCACAATTCCCTTTATAAATTTTGAGGGGCCCATTCAATCCTGCAGGAATATTATAGTGTGTGGCTATTTACAATGTATAACTGTCATATACTTATAGGGGTTGTCCAGTCTTGAGATATGTCTGCAATCACTCTCTGCAACTGCATACTGCTGAATCGTGACTGCGTGCAGTATGTGCATTGCGCACACTGTTAGGATTCACCAGTATTGCCGGTGCAGACTAGATGTGGTAGGCTTCACAGAGAATGGAGAGAAGCTGGATGAGTCTAAAAGGCTCATGACTGCAGGTATGCCAATCATATAGATGCGGTGATGTGACCTCCTGCTCGCAACGGCGATGGCGTGCACCTCACCTGCTGTCACGATTCAGCACACTGCATGCACATGGAGTGCCTGCAGACTTGTCCCACGTATGGACAATTGCTTTAAGTATCTGACAGTTATATATTATAAATAGCCGCACTTATAACTTTTGTGCAGGGTTGAGTGCGAGTGCCTGCGGACTTTTGTCCCAAGCCTGGACAACCCCTTTAAAGGGAATGTGTCACCCCCCTGGGCGATATCAAACCTGGCCATACAGGGTATAGAAAAGTTAATCTCTACATACCTGTATGGCCCATAGTAGAGGTCTGATTGCAGAGAAAAGCTCTTCAATCAATTCTTTTTTCCACAGGCTTGGCGTCCGGGGGACGCCAAGCAAACCCCACCTATCTGCTTATTATTCCCCTAAATCCCTGGCTATCTGCTTAATTATCATATCCCCCCTCCCCTGCACATCACAGGACCCTGTGATGTGCACTGTGCTACCTGACTTCCCAGGCATGCACAAAGTGCTGCTCACATAGAGCGCTTTGCTTCATCTCGGCTTCTTCTGCCTGTGCGCTGCGCCACAGGTTTCTATTGCGCAGGCGCCGGGAAGTGACTGTGACGCCTCAGCGCTTGAGCAATAGAAACCTGCAAGTAGTGCACAGGCAGAAGAAGCCGAGATGAAGCAAAGCGCTCTATGTGAGCAGCACTTTGTGCATGCCCGGGAAGTCAGGTAGCACAGTGCACATCACAGGGTCCTGTGACGTGCAGGGGAGGGGGGATGTGATAATTAAGCAGAGCGGTGGGGAATGATTTGGGGAAATAATAAGCAGATAGGCGGGGATTGCTTGGCGTCCCCCGGACCCCAAGCCTGTGGAAAAAAGAATTTTCTCTGCAATCAGACCTCTACCTTGGCCATACAGGTATGTATAGATTAACTTTTCTATACCCTGTATGGCCATAGTAGAGGTCTGATATCGCCCAGGGGGGTGACAGATTCCCTTTAATAGCGCAGCTCTTTGGCCATAGGTGAAGAGCCATGGGCTCATTCCATTTTTAGGGCTTTATATTCAGCGTTCTTATATTATGTAACACAGAAGCCAGGGTACGCACCCCAGAACTTTGTGTGCCTTGCTATGTGTTTTTCATGGATTGGTTATATTAATGTTCTATTACTACTACACTGATGATGATGCGGAGCACAGTGGAGATGGACGGTGTCCAGCTACAGTATAAGATTGCCAGCGTCCTGCTAGCCGACATGACTGCCTATTGACTTTTTAAGCTTTCTGGAAGCCAGGCATGCTGGGAATGGACGTCTGCCCGCTCGGGCTGTACGCGTGGAAGTGCTTGCTAGGCCCTTGTCCTGACTACTTTATTTCTACTCTGGGGTTTCAGTGCCAGCTGGGAGGCCAAATGGATTTCTGTATGGCTGCAGCTAAAAGCCATATATGAATACAACGTGGAGTTCCTATCCGAAGTCACTAGATCCTCGATGATTTAGAACATCATTTTCTTTGGGAATATGTGAAGCAATCCACAGAACGTGCCCCCAGATGTCTGTGACTGTACTTATACGGTGGCATGTGTGTCTCCTTGTCCCTTATTAAAGAACATACCGAAAAGACGTTCCTTGTGGCAGTGAATGTAGAGATTGAAAATAGAGGTAAATCAAAATGTGAATTAAATCGCCATGGGTTAGAAATGCCTCAATAGACCATTGTGAATGGGATCTCTACCTGTAATCACTCTGATGTAACATCAGTTTGCTGAAGCGGGAAATACAACAAAATGCTCCAAAATGTGGGGAATCTTCCATTGCAGGATGTATAATCGAGACGCAGCCGCTCAGAGAAAGGATTTCCTTTGAGTCACTCTTATCATTTCTCCAACCTTCCCTCCGTGCTTGTTGTGTCTTGTTGCCTGTAAGAAGGGCAGGGCCGCTGCTGCCAGTCACTGTGAAGTATGTGGAGGACGCTAACAACCTCCTATACTCGGGAAGGGTAGCTGAACGTAAACCGTATAGATTTTTTCCTCGTGAAACTTTTTTCTGATTCTTTGTTGTATCCGCTCCTGTCGTCCCCATTTGTCATCAGTAACCACAGCAGGATATTTGCTCACTAATTCTATCCTAATTACTTTTAGGATTGACTGATACAATGTTAAGTGAGTTTGGAAGCTGGGGGATCAATGTTGTGTTTTCATTTAAGGATTATGGAAGTGAAGTAAGGACTCTTTCGCACACGGTGTGAAACTACAATGGCAGGGGGCTGATTATCATTCACCATCAGTAGAAATCTAAAACTAAAAGGGGTTGTCTGCGATCAAGAAAAAAAAGGCCAATAGGTGAAGGGGGTGCCATGATGTAAAATAAGCATTAATTACCTGTTATATCCTGATTGTTGCCTTGGCTGCATCCAATCGCACACAGCACTACAGCCAATCACTGCTTTGGCGGTCTTGTACCATAATAGAGTACAACTTTTATTACATAATGGCATCCCTTTATTAACACCTTTTTTTTTATCCCGGACATTTTACATCATGATGAAATCCAGCAAAAAGATCTGAGGCATACGAAGCGACAGGCAAAGTACCATCCACTACAATGGGAGCCCCATACGTATGGAGCTAGAATACGCCAAGGTCATAAGGCTTTTCAGAAAATGCAAAATGCATTTAAAAGGACAATGACCAGAGGTAGAGCTAGTAGGTCAGTCCTCTTAAATAGGTTCATGCAATGTAACCAGAACGGGATGAAGTCACCAGGGCCAGTTCTCATACCCTGACCATGCCACATCAGAGACCTCAAAAGTGGCCTTAAAAATTAATCTCTATCTAGATCTGCTCAAACTGGTATGGCAACAGAGAAACGTGATTGCTCGGCCGTTATAGATTTTTTTTCTAGCAATTGAATTATTTATCTCTTTTAGAAAATTGGTGCTCAAAATGCATGTTATACAGAGCCCATGCTTCATATTAAAGGGAACCCGTCACCAGGTTGTTGCTACCCCATCTGAGAGCAGCATGATGTACGGGCAGAAACCCTGATTCCAGTAGTGTCACTTACTGGCTTACTTGCTGTAGCTTTGATTAAAATGTTTTATCTGCTGCAAATCTACCAGCTCTGTGAATGCTGAGCTCTGTATAACCCGACACAAACCACTGACAGCTTTCTGTATATGCTGTGCATAGGCAGAAAGCTGCCGATCAGTAGTGGAGGTGTGGTTGGACTACATTGCAGCAGGTTTACTAGTTCTCAAATGATAATCTCCTGCTGATAAAACAATGTTTTTTATAAAAACTACAGTAGACGTGACACTAAGTGACACAGTGCTGGAATCAGGGTCTATGCCCCTACATTATGCTACTCTCAGATTAGATGGCAAAAACCTGGTGACAAATTCCCCTTTTTAGGCAAAGATGGTGGATATAGCCGTTAAGCAAACAGCTTTCAGCTTGCTAGTCTTGTGAACTGCCGGATCATGTTATTCTTGTCACATGGATAATGAAGAAAAGTTTTGAAAACTTCCTCCAATTCAATGTTGAATATAGAAAACAAAGTCACTTGTGTTCTTATCCCATGAATGCCGGATGAACGCAGCCGGTTATGTAATTGTGTTGTATCACACGTTGTCCTTCCATAAGACGTGGTAGAAGACGTCTTGGCCTCTTACTCATTATGTAAGTCCCTGTGTCATTGGCACTCATTTATAACAAAGCCCTGTGAGAAAACAAGGCATGGGGGCAATGTCTATACTACCCATTTAGGCTGTGTTCACATGTCCAGTAATCCTCCATTAGAACAGATCCAGTAGCAGACGCAACTTTTTTGTCCACCTGAAAAAAAAAAAAAATGATTTCAACTAAATCTGTTTTTTTAACATTGAAGTGTATGGAAAATGTAGCCTTTCAATAGCCATCCGTTTTCTTCCACTTGAAACTGATCCAGGGAGCAAAAAAAAACAAAACGGATCCCCTTCAAATAGAAGAAAAACTGATGTCTAATGGATCTGTTTTCCATTATTTCAATGTTAAAAAAAAATAAAATAACAAAATGGATCCAGTTTAAATAATTTTTTTTTCAGGTGGATCAAAGTTGTCTGTACAACTTTTTTGTTTTTTGTTAATGGATTGCTGCTCGATCCATTCGAAGGGGTGATTACTGGACATGTGAACATAGCCTTAGGAGACAATGTTTCCAGACAATGGGATTGTGCAAGGTACGGGATTAATGAAATTAGTCAATGGTGATAAATTGGCTATAACTTTGCATCATTGTTGTAATACACACAGGCGGGGGTTGCAGGCAGAAATCTCTGACAAGCGCTCCATACAGCTGCCTCCCGATGTGGAGAGGAAATCTTGTCCCCTTCCGGTCAGTCTGCGGCCATACATTCTGCCATATTGCATTCCTGTGATGGGTGTCCACAGCATCCTATTATCAATAGATCCATGTCTGTTTATTGTGTTTTTATTACATTTTTTATTTTGTGATTGTATAGTGCAGAATAGTGCAACGTGTTATTAGAAGACATGGGGGGAAGGGCAGGAGGTTTATAGCAAATGCTCCAATAATTGTAGTGTACAGATGCATAGGGACACCGGCTATCCTATAAGGGTATGTGCACACCTTCAGTATTTGCCTCAGCTTTTACTTTCTGTTTTATATCATTCATTTGAATGCGTGAAAAATTCTGCAAAAACGATTTAAGACCTGACATTCTGCAGACTTGAAAAAACGCTCTGAAGGTTCGAATTTCCAAGGAAAAGCTAAAAAAGCACATGCAGAAATCTCATTCACTTTACTGGAACTGTAAAATGCAGCGTTTTATCCGCCTGGTGAACAAACTGCAATGTGTGAACATACCTGTTTCTAGATTTCACTTTGTAAGGCTATTTTGGTGAATTTCTCCTACACTGCTGTGCTTGGTGCTACGAGGCATAGAAGCGAGGATAGACCTCTATAAGTGACACACATGGTTGTATTTTTTGCCGACCTATTTGTCGAGCTCTCCTTGGAAACAAACTATCTCATTCACAATCCCTCTCCTATACTGAGCACACCCTGTTTAAATTAGGAAAGTTCACTTGAGGATATTCTTATTAGATGAAACAGTGACCCATCCACTGCCTTATTGCCTAATGCTAACCAGCGAGGAGCAGGCGCTATACATGTGGGATGTATAGAGTAACAATATGATTTACAAAATAAAAGCAAAGGATACATTTAATTATGTGTTACATCAAATAGCAAAAAAAAGAGACAAAACGTGTCTAAGTGTACTGTGGAAACCCGGCCAGTTACCGTGCGGTGCTGTGTTGCTACATTCCTCAATAGCCTGAAATGACAAAAAAAAATCCTGTCTTAAACCTGCTCCCACCACACCCATGAAGTTTAACCTTCGGGGGAGTCTTTTTTTTTTTCCAATCATACTAACTAGTCCAAATTGTCCTTCTGCTGCATTCACACATTTCGGGCACTTCTTCTTTTTTTTTTCTTGCACATGTGTAAAAACCTTAAAGGGGCATTTCCATCTCCAAAATCCTATCCCAATATGTAATAGGTGTTATAAAAATAATAATAATAATCATCATATTAGCAAATACCTCCAATTAGAGATATAGTATAGTTCTTCTGATTTGCTATGTCACTTACTGCAATGTCTTGCACATGGGGTATCTTAGGTATCCATGATTACAGTCACTCAGTGACAGTTAGATGCTAGTGGTGGTAGACATGGATACCTAAGATACTGCAGTCCCCTGCATATGGGGTGAGCGACATAGCAAATCAGAAGAACTATACTACATTTCTAATTGGAGGCATTTGCTAATATTATTATTAATATTATTACACTTATTACATAATGGAATAATATCACAGAGTTGGGAATACCTCTTTAAAGATGGCACCAAAAATTTGTGGCTTTTCTGTGTATGCAAGAAAAAAAAAATGCAGGTGTTATCTCTGCTTAATATTCACAGTACAATATGCACTACATACAATTTTATTTATATATATATATATATATATATATATATATATATATATATATATATATATATATATATATATATATATATATATGTATGTATGTGTGTACATCCATACATACAAGTTCTGGCAAAAATTAAGAGACCACTGCACAGTTTTCTAAAAATCCCTATCCCCTACATGTCTGACAGCCATTCCATTCTAGTGTCAGTTGAATTCCACCCAAAGTCCACCTCATTCTACTTAATGTGCTTCTGATTAGGTGATCACCTGAACCAAATCTTATGTAGGGAGGGAAAGTATAAAAAACACTGCTGTGGTCTTCACAATCCTATTGCAATAGGACAAGCTGGATGGCAAAACAAGTGCTAGGAATAGCCCAAAAGTAATTTGAATGAAAAAATAACTTTTAACCATGCCAAAGGAGTTGAAAAGAAAAGTCTTGAGTGAGGAAAAGAAGGGCTCAATTCTGGCTTTACTAGCAGAGGGATACAGTGAGCGTCATGTTGCCTCCATCCTTAAAATTTCAAAGACGGCAGTCCATTACAACAAGGTCAAGCGACAGACATAGGGGACAACAAAGCTACAGACCGGCAGAGGGTGAAAGCGACTCTCCACTGACTGGGATGACCGTCATCTTATTCGAATGTCACTCAGCAACCGCAGGATGACATCAAGTGACCTACAAAAGGAATGGCAAATGGCAGCTGGGGTGACGTGCACGGCAAGAACAGTTCGTAACCGGCTCCTAGAGGCAGGCCTCAAGTCATGTAAAGCTAGATAAAAGCCTTTCATCAATGATAAGCAAAGGAGATCCAGGCTGAAGTTTGCCAAAGACCATAAAGCCCCCGTCTCGCATAGCGAGATCGCTGCTGTGTCACGGTTTTGGTGACGCAACAGCGACCTCACCAGCGATGTCGCTATGTGTGACACTTTGCAATGATCAGCCCTCTGCTGTGAAGTCGCTAATCGCTGCAAAGTGTCCTGGAACATTTTTTGGTCGTTGCTCTCCCGCTGGTCAGCACACATCGCTGTGTGTGACCAGCGGGGAGCAGTGATCAGGCTGGTAACTATGGTAAACATCGGGTTACTAGGGGCACACGCGCATCTAGTAACCCGCTGTTTATCATGGTTACGATCCTGCTATTGTGAGCGGTAACCTCCCGCTCACCGTAGCAGAGTGGTAACAATGATAAACAATGGGTTACTAGGTGCGCGTGTGCCCCTAGTAACCCGATGTTTATCATGGTTACCAGCCTGCTCCTGCTTCAGCAGGCTGGTAACCGGTGTCGCTGCTCCCCTGATCGTTAGTGAGCCTGCCTGTTTGACATCTCACCAGCGACCACATAGCGACGCAGCAACGATCCCTGACAGGTCATATCGTTGTCGGGATCGTTGCAGCATCGCTAAGTGTGACGGGGCGTTAAGAATTGGACCATAGAGGACTGGAGTAAGGTTATCTAATCTGATGAGTCTTATTTTCAGCTTTGCCCAACACCTGGTCGTCTAATGGTTAGATGGAGACCTGGAGAGACATACAAGCCACAGTGTCTTACACCCACTGTGAAATTTGGTGGAGGATCGGTGATGATCTGGGGATGCTTCAGCAAGGCTGGAATTGGGCAGGTTAATCTTTGCGAAAGATTTAAGAATCAAGCCGCATACAAGGTTATCCTTGAAAAACACTTGCTTCCTTCTGCTCAGGCAATGTTCCCCAACTCTGAGGACTGTTTTTTCAGGCAGGACAATGCCCCATGCCACACAGCTAGGTCAATCAATGTGTGGATGAAGGAGCACGACATCAAGACCCTGTCACGGCCAGCCCAATCTCCAGACCTGAACCCCATTGAAAACCTCTGGAATGTAATCAGGAGGAAGATGGATAGTCACAAGCCATCAAACAAAGAACTGCTTAAATTTTTTGTGACAGGAGTAACATAAGGTCACCCAAAAGTAGTATGAAAGACTGGTGAAATGTATGCCAAGACGCATGAAAGCTGTGATTAAAAATCATGGTTATTCCACTATATATTGATTTCTGAACTCTTCCTGAGTTAAAACATGAGTATTGTTGTTTCTGAATGAATAAGAATTTTTCTTTGCATTATTTGAGGTCTGAAAGCACGGTTTCTTTTTATTATTTTGACGATTTCTCATTTGCAGCAAATAAATACAAAATTTTTAGCTTTAAATTTCGGAGACATGTCAGTAGTTTATAGAATAAAACAACAATGTACATTTTACTCAAAAATATACCTATAAAGAGCTGTGTGTGTGTATACAGTACAGACCAAAAGTTTGGACACACCTCATTTAAAGATTTTTCTGTATTTTCATGACTTTGAAAATTGTACATTCACATTGAAGGCATCAAAACTATGAAATAACACATGTGGAATTATATACTTAACAAAAAAGTGTGAAACAACTGAAAATATGTCTTATATTCTAGGTTCTTCAAAGTAGCCACCTTTTGCTTTGATGACTGCTTTGCACACTCTTGGCATTCTCTTGATGAGCTTCAAGAGGTAGTCACCGGAAATGGTTTTCACTTCACAGGTGTGCCCTGTCAGGTTTAATAAGTGGGATTTCTTGCCTTATAAATGGGGTTGGGACCATCAGTTGTGTTGTGCAGAAGTCTGGTGGATACACAGCTGATAGTCCTACTGAATAGACTGTTAGAATTTGTATTATGGCAAGAAAAAAGCAGCTAAGTAAAGAAAAACGAGTGGCCATCATTACTTTAAGAAATGAAGGTCAGTCAGTGCCAAAAATTGGGCAAACTTTGAATGTGTCCCCAAGTGCAGTTGCAAAAACCATCAAGCGCTACAAAGAAACTGGCTCGCATGAGGACCGCCCCAGGAAAGGAAGGCCAAGAGTCACCTCTGCTTCTGAGGATAAGTTTATCCGAGTCACCAGCCTCAGAAATCGCAGGTTAACAGCAGCTCAGATTAGAGACCAGGTTAATGCCACACTGAGTTCTAGCAGCAGACACATCTCTACAACAACTGTTAAGAGGAGACTTTGTTCAGCAGGCCTTCATGGTAAAATAGCTGCTAGGAAACCACTGCTAAGGACAGGCAACAAGCAGAAGAGACTTGTTTGGGCTAAAGAACACAAGGAATGGACATTAGACCAGTGGAAATCTGTGCTTTGGTCTGATGAGTCCAAATTTGAGATCTTTGGTCCCAACCACCGTGTCTTTGTGCGACGCAGAAAAGGTGAACGGATGGACTCTACATGCCTGGTTCCCACCGTGCAGCATGGAGGAGGAGGTGTGATGGTGTGGGGGTGCTTTGCTGGTGACACTGTTGGGGATTTATTCAAAATTGAAGGCATACTGAACCAGCATGGCTACCACAGCATCTTGCAGCGACATGCTATTCCATCCGGTTTGCGTTTAGTTGGACCATCATTTATTTTTCAACAGGACAGTGACCCCAAACACACCTCCAGGCTGTGTAAGGACTATTTGACCAAGAAGGAGAGTGATGGGGTGCTACCCCAGATAACCTGGCCTCCACAGTCACCAGACCTGAACCCAATCGAGATGGTTTGGGGTGAGCTGGACCGCAGAGTGAAGGCAAAAGGGCCAACAAGTGCTAAGCATCTCTGGGAACGCCTTCAAGATTGTTGGAAGACCATTTCCAGTGACTACCTCTTGAAGCTCATCAAGAGAAGGCCAAGAGTGTGCAAAGCAGTCATCAAAGCAAAAGGTGGCTACTTTGAAGAACCTAGAATATAAGACATATTTTCAGTTGTTTCACACTTTTTTGTTAAGTATATAATTCCACATGTGTTAATTCATAGTTTTGATGCCTTCAGTGTGAATGTACAATTTTCATAGTCATGAAAATACAGAAAAACCTTTAAATGAGGTGTGTCCAAACTTTTGGTCTGTACTATATATATATATATATATATATATATATATATATATATATATATATATATATATATATATATATATATATATATATATATATATATATATATATATATATATATAATATATATATATATATATAATATATATAGTACACACCTCATATATACATACACACATATATATATGTATATGTGTGTGTGTGTATATATGTATATGTGCATGCATGCACTGGCAGCATACTACAACCGTTCAGCGCTCGTTTATATGCCTGTGTACATGAGCAGACCAAGGTAAACGATGCACATTGAGCGGTCTGTTCTACATTGCTCAGTGCACATAGGCTGCCATCATTTTGAGCAGTGTTAGTTTATACAAGGTGATGCACCGCTGAGAACAATAATTTTTTTTGTGTTGGACAAAGGATCATTTCACCTGATGAACGTGTGTTTTGCTCGTTCTTGCGGTGATCTGCAGCCTGTTACATAGCATAAGTGTGAAACAAGCATTTTTAACATCGCTCATTGATTATCTTAGTGTAATTGCTCCTTTAGCTCAAAGTCTATATGTTAAATATTTTTTTCACCATATTATTAAAGTAAAAATTAGAAATCTTGCAATTTTCACTTTGGCCACTGAGGCTTTTTTTAGACTCCTTCCAGGTATATTATCAGATAATCTTTTCTAGTGAAGTATCTAATGAGCTTGTGCAAATGTGAATGGAGGGGGAGCAGGGTCATCTGTGAGGCTGCCTACTGTCACTGGTGGATCCTGTGTTATCAGCTGTGTATAGAGGTGTCATATGTCATTGATATCCTGCCTCTGATGATAATGAGTCTGCTTAAGCTGAGTATAAAATGGCCCCAGTGGCTGGTGTGAAAATTGCAAGAATATTATTTTTGTTTTTCTGCAAAGATCATAATATGGGGGAAGATGAAAACAAAAAAAAGCCAATAATTTTAAAAAGATACATGTAACACAAAAATCCTGATTTACACAAAAGATGATTCTGCCTGTACAGCAAGAGTATACTGGGCAGAATGTTTTTTTTTTTTCTTGTAGGTTCCAAGGTATCCTCTTGTCTACCTTCTGAGTGTATGGGCCAACCGTGGCTACAAACACAATCTGGACCTTGCCTCAGACACTCCTTAAATATGAGGTCATTCCAATTTATTGGGGGACATTTTCACAGTAAAAGCCATTAACTTAATAAAAGTGTGCCGTCAGCATTTCCTGTTGAAAGGAGATCATTAAGGCCTTTCTTTTCACTGAGTGGTCAGATTCTTGCCCTTTGCCCTTTCCATTTTGAGCTCTGGGGTCGTCTTCTACTGTTGAGAGAGGGTCCGCTTTATATATTTAGATTATTAAGCTGGTTTTGTTTCTTTGGATGGAAGGATTTGTTATCCTTTCATGCTTATCTTTTTGCTGAGCAAGGATTTCTGTACTATTGCTTAGAACGATTTTTGGAGGTTTCTTATGGACTGGGTAAGATATTGTTGTGACTGGCAATGCCATGATGTGCAGCCTTTAGAAGCCGGCCATCTAGGAGACTTGTGATGATCTGGGGTTCCTCTCATACCGATAAAAGAGCATTAGGCTGTCAGACCTACCGGCCATGTTAGGATTGATATGTTCAGCGTGTTCGTCTAAGTACCCTTACTGAGCATGCTGTAAAGTCTCATTTCCAGATATATGTTTACAGAAACCAGCTTTCAAGGGTCCCTATTTCGTTAAAAAAATCTAATTGGGCTTCCTGGTGATCACTTTAAAGGGGTTGTTCAGTGCCTCTTTCGCATTTGGGGCGGTGAGGCCCTGCTTGCTGTTCGCCAAGCTTGGTACATGGCCAGCAGGTATCATGCAGCAGTCCTATAATTTAGTATAGGATACATACACATAAGCTGACATTTGTCGGACATGTCACCATGTCAGTAGCAGGCCTCACCTTCCCATCCAACATCAGCAGTCCTTACCAGCCATCACGTGTGTATGGGGTGCTCCTGACTTCACTGGTGCCAGATGTTGGGGGAAAAGAAGCTTTGTGTAGATGGTTGTCAACTGGTCTGATCCTTTTGCTGGAGATGAGCCATATCCAGAGGTGTTTGATATTGGCTTACTCCCCTCTCCCCATACCAATCACATGCACACTTGGCCTGAATTTAGCATACGTTTAGAGCTTGGAGAGTCTGGATGGCCAGCAGGTATCTGCTGTGTATGGCCAGCTAGAGATTTAAGGGTGTTACCAGATTTCACAATACTAAATAATTGTCCTGCTAGACTTGATGAAACAGATGTTCTTACATTGAAACCCCTTGTCATTAGCTGTATAATTATTTTTAAAAGCTTTCCTACCTGTTGATATAGGTAATTTATGCTTATTGTCTTTTCGAAGCTGATTGCTGTGATTCAGCGCTCTTTGCGAGGATTCCTTTACCACAACCTGTTGGCACTGCCATGGGGTCTGTTATGGCTCCCAGCTGGTACTCCCCATAAGGTCAGCAGTGACACAGGGGCAGCTACATTGTAGCTATTTTGCAGAGCCCTGTGGAGCCCAATCAGCGCCTTATTTTAATGGTGAGCTCTGAGTTGTGTAGAACCAGAAGCTGTAGTTCAGTAAGCTGCTGAAAAGTTCAAAGTATGTAATGATGAGGGAAGTGCCATCGCTTTGTCAGAATGAGGTCAAGGAGAATGCATTGCACTAAAAAAACTCAACTCATGCATTTTTAAATGGTATTATAGCTCAACAATCCTGTCTGTGGAAATCAAGACCCAAATCTTTTAAAGCATTGGAAATCAGAGTTGACGTCACCTCTGCGTTTCAGTCAAGGGTAATTATAGATTGCTTGAGAGTGGGAATAGGATTCTCTGCAGCTCACAAATACCTGCTTTGTTTCTTTGTAAGCAGCCCCCCCAACACACAAACCCACCCCCAAGCATGTAAGTGTCGCCATATGTGTACCCCACATCTAATGACCTGTAATGCTGTCGCCTATAGTTCTTCTGCAACAGTTTTCTGTACGGAGATCTATATGGACAACATGGAGTGGGGCGGTGGGTGGAATTTTCCTCTCATTTCTATTTCAGCTATTATATCCAGTGACAGACGCACTTTCAGCTTTATAATCCTCCCCCCCCCCCCCTGAACGCCCTCTCGCTTTCTGAATAGCGAGCTTTGTGCGCTGTCTGGCCTGCTTTGACTTTGCATGTTTGTGAAAAGCAAAACACTCCACCCAGAAAAGTTGGATATAGTTTTTCCAGGTCTAGAATTGTATTCCCGGCTATGACCATGAAGTGAGAAGTCACTGACCATGTGGAGTAAGTAGGACGTTATCTTTCTGGTTACGTAGGTGCCGTGTGTAAAGTGGGCACGGACGCCCCGTACGACGCTGAGGTTTCTTTATAATTCAGTTTCGAGGTCTTTTTCTTCTTAATTGGGCGATTATCCCAGTCTCTGGCAGGTTAATCATATCCATTTATCAGGCCGTCTGTGTGGTGGAGCAGAAATGTAATTGTCATTTTTCCCCAGTCCTGTGCATTAGGAGTGTTCATACAGTACAGGATGAGGACCGTTTTCTGGTTTCGCACATTATTTGCTGGTCTTGTACAGAGAAAGCCTGGTGATGTTTGTTTTCTACTACCTGTGATCACGTGCGCCACGTCACCGTCTGATATATTTTGAATTATTGACACTAGCTCAGCTGTATTGTGCTGTACGCAGGATCCGTCCTGTGTCTCATCGGCGGATCGCCCTGACCTAATTTATCATGCTAAATATGTTTTTGATCCAGTAATCAGCTTTCCCTGCTAATCTGGAACGGTGGTGTGTCCGGGACAATGGGTGGACGGCTGCAGGTCACATGCATGGTCCCAGGGACATTTAATCACACTTTGTAGATTAGAGAAGCCATTTGTTTCAATAACGCTAAATTTAGTCCTGTGTGCGGAGCGGCACCAGCTATGAGAGTCATCAATCAATGTGTAAGTGAGGTCTATTCTTAGGGCTGCACAATATACCTGAGCGTGCGTGGGCGGCCATTTCTACAGAATCCACAGACCTGCCAGCAGTAAGATCGTACGCGCTGCTGGCATGCTCTAGTTAACTTTGGGGCACCCCATTGTGACCTCCCCAAATTATTTTATTGGCTGCAGCAGAATTAATCTGCATTGGTGATAAAAAGACCACCTACCCTTCTTCTATCCCCCCTACAGTATCGATTTCTCTTCCTGGACATCAGAATTGGAGGATTTTCAGGGCTTTCAAAAATCTTTGGGATTAATTCAAGTCACTTTTCTATATTTTTGTCTTTTGGTATTCGCTTTCACTTCTTTGCTCCAAAGTCAGCAAAATGGTGCAAGCATTTCATGATTTTTTAGCAAAATCAATAATTCTTCGTTTTTGCCATTGATGGGTTTTTGCTACTTATCAGTACTAAAAGCTGCAATTCCTTTGAAAAGTTGCAAACGCGCACCATATTGAAAACTCATCCAGATAGCTTACTCCATGCAGAGACTGGAGTGAGAATCACAAAATAAATGCAATGTTGGGAAAAATCGCATTTGATGAATCTGGCTAAGGCTATGTGCACAAGTTGCAGATTTGGTGCGTTTTTGTTTCGTTTTTTCTGTGCGGATTTGTGACAACACCTGAAGAAAAACCTGATGCCAGCAAAGTGAATGAGAAACCAGAAGTCTCCATGCACACGTTGAGTATTTGTGACTTGCAGATTTGGTGCAGAAAATAATCTACAGCATGCCAATTCTCTGTGCATCTTTGCCCTGCCCTTTTCACCATGGACTTAACTCAAATCAGTCAAAAGCACAGGGCAAAAATGTACTTATTTTCCGTCGCGTTTTTGCTCCCAACAAATTCCTAGAGATGCAGAAACGTTGCAGAAATCATCTGGATAAGCAAAGTTGTCGAGGAAAAATCAAAGACAACTTTAAAAAGTTTTGCAAAACATGTAGAGAATTAAAGCGCAAATGCAAAAGCTACTAAAAAGGAAATATCTTGAGAAAAGTGGAGAAATAACCATAATGGATCAGGGCCTTGGTCTGTGTTTTTATGTCACAAGCAGAAGTGAATCTTGCGGCGATATTTCATTTATTGGCGCACTACTATGACTATAAATGGCAGCTGCCCGCACCATGTTGCAGCCTCTCAGCGCTTTGTGTTGATGAGTTCTTCTAATCGTCAGCCATCACTTTACGCTTCCAGCTATAGCTTATTGTGTCATTAAGGCTCTTTTAACTCCTCAGGATTTTTATTCTGTTAAATGTGTATACTAGGATGTATTAGTGTAAGGGAAGCACAAAATTGTAAGAAAATATCAGCTCTCCCTCCTCCAGGAGAAATACATAAGGGTTCCGCACAATATGCTTCATGGATACTCCAGGCCGCTTCTCAGATGAATAATATGGAAATGGAAAAAGGTTTGTGGTCCAGTCCCAACGTAATGTGTTAAACCTTCAATTCATTGAGACGCCAATAAAATCCCATAAAAAGCCAACCTGATTAGTGAAAGGCTTGGGCTACGCATTTTGAGCCCATTAATGATCCTTAACCAGAGCTATGGTTGTTGTTAAAGCCCAAACCATAAAGATGATGAGACGGAAGACGTCATCGTATGAGCACACCTCCTGTGTGTCCACGAAGCCAGAAATGAGAACTCATACATCCACATAATATTTAAGATCACGTGAATACTAATGGGATAGACTTCAGAGGTTGTGATTTATCTCCTCTTCAAGGATGCACTATGTTTTTGTTATAGGCACGCAGATCTCTATATAACTTGGATTTTTTTTGTTTTTATAATGCATTCACCCATAGAATAACATTTTTTTGTAACTATTATTTAGGCTTAGAAGTTCCTGTTCAGTAGAATAGCATTTCACAGATTCCCACGGGTTGTTTGTTTGTGCTGGATCGCAAAATGTTTCCATTTTTCCTTTTCCTTATGACAGGTGGTGCTTTGTTGAAGAGGGGGGGGGGGGGGGGGGGAAGGAAGTGTCAGAAAGTAAACTTTTTTTCTTCTAATACATAAAGCATGAAAAAAGTGGAACGTTGTACCATTGGATGGGGCCAAGTTGGCCTTCTCTGAGTGAACAGGGGGTCTATAGATCCATCTAATGTGTGCGCTCGACGCTTTCCTTGGTTTTTCTCCGGCCAAGTTCATAGGTGTGCGAGAGTATGAAGATTGGAGACCACGTGTATATCTATACAGAAAAAACATTCCTAAAAATGTGTTTTCCCTTTTGAAAACCCCTTTCATTTCCACTTAATAAAACTTGCTGTAACAAGCACACTACTTGGTAATCATTCCTTGGGGGATTGGTCTTCTACCTTTCCAGCAGATAAGTGTGTCCTGAGGCTCCTTCATGCTTGAACTCCTCCATGTAATTTCGACATTCCTTTAATCTAGCATCCTTTTAGAAAATCCAATGAGCTGTCCTTAGAATAGTCCTACTGATGGGACTGGAAAGTTGGATGGAGAATTCATCCCAATTTGCTTCACATCTATACGAGATCTTGAGATTGGCTGTAGACCGAAGAGCAATGAATGTCATTTTAAAGCTATCAAGTTCTCCTCTAGAATAACCATCTTCTGTAGACTTCTGATGCCATTGTTTAATAATCCAGCTTTCCCAACGTAGTGTAGGATAAACATTACTTATAGAAATACATGGAAAATTATCTAAGGTGAAACCCAACATTTATGTTGTGAATTTCTGCTGTATGTTGCTCACTTATTAGTAGATGCAGACAGAGCAAACCTTGTGTAGAAGCTTATGGGTCCTTGTAGGTCAAATAAAAGCCTAACGTTCAGAAAACTGATGCATTTCTACACGACACATTGCTGGCTGCATTTTTATACTTTCTTTTTTCATTGACTGAATTATTTGGGTATAGCCATCATGGAAATAGAGAAGGTATTCACTATTCACTGTCTCTATATGCACACTTGTACAGAGACAGCTGTCAGTCACTGATCGGACCGCGACTGGACCCAAAATCCCAGAAAGATCAGAGGTGTGAATGATGAAAACACCGATTATATTAAATGTTTTCTCTAAAAACTATACAGGGTGGTCCAAAAGTAGGTGGACAGAAAATAACATTTATTTGATTTATATATAAAATTATATTTACTAACACAAGCATAACATTGACAATTAAATTTTATTCTGAACAATAATACAAAAGCCCTTAAATTTTACCAACGCAGGTGCTCAAACTGTTTTCCATTACAATTTGCACAGCTTTGAAGTCTGCCTCTTACACTTCGACTAACTTTTTTGCACAAGTTTCTTTGGGTATTAATTTCTTGAAATGCATCTCTTATGTCATTTTTCAAATCACTGACACTTTTTGGTTTTCGACTATAAGCTTTGTCCTTGAGTACTCCCCAAAAGAAAAAATCCATTGGGGTCAAGTCTGGTGAACGTGCCGGCCAATCAAGTGGGCCTCTTCGGCCAATCCATTTATTAGGAAATGTTCATCAGGATACTCGCGGACCACTCTTGAATAATATGGAGGGGCCCCATCTTGTTGGAAATAAAGGTCATTTGAATTAGGCTGTTGCTGTAACTGGGGAACAACTTGATTCATTAGAATTTCGAGATACTTATCTCCTGTGACTGTTCCATCAAAAAATATTGGTCCTAAAACACCAAAACTTGAAATACCACCCCAAACATTGACACCAGGCTCATTTAGTTGTTGCTCTAATGTTAAATGCATGTTCTCATTATACCAGCAAATACAATTATGTCTGTAAATATGGCCGGATAATTTGAAAGAAGCTTCATCACTCCACATAATGTTATCTAAAATTACTGGATTTTGTTTGATAAATCTCCCCCTTTATAACCTTATTACACTTTCTGTCCACCTACTTTTGGACCACCCTGTATATCTATCTGCTCTGCTCCTACTCTAGAACATGGTGCCTGCAGATTGGACGGTATTTTCATGGTGACGGGTTCCCTAAGTTTAGTACAAAGTTGATTAAAACTAACACGATTGTTCATCGGGTGAAATTTAAAAGTGAATTATTGTATTAGCTGATGAGTGACAGGCGGTCATCATCTGGAAAGAAGTAGACCAGGTATACAATTTTCATCTGATAGTCGCGAATCTACAGACAATCTGGAATAGCAGTCCCAGAAAGATTGTTCATTCTTCATCCCTTGTTATCGAACATCCGTGGTCTCTATACGGCCCATGTGGAATTCAATGTGTGTGGATGCAAAGATCATTAGCCAGGCGATCAGTTGATCAAGGTGTGTTCAGTCACCCTTCTGTCTAATCGAATGCCTTTATCAGATGTGCATATGGGGGAGTTCACAATGTATGGTCCTATTACACACTGTAAATGACGGCCAGCCTTTGAGAAGGGTGTGCTAATAAGTGGTTACTATGGGAGTGTAAGGGATCTGTGATTTTTTTGGGTTGGGCAGATCACCTAAAGACAGATGTTTCCTTCTTTGTGTTTCTTTGCATTCTAACAAATAAACAATAACTTCTATAGCTTCTAAAAATATGTCCACTTCTAGTTGGGTTTCGTCTCCTACATAGTTCTTTTGCTAAGGGTTTGTCTGTACCGATCTTTGCTGTATGAACAGTATTTGCTTTTTACTATTGTTTCATTTTTGATTGTCTTTAAGACGTTTTTTGACCTTTTGGATGGAGCTGATTGGCAATATACCAGAAAGATCCAATGTGTAAAGAGCTAACATCTGTCCGTGATGTATTTCTCTGGGAATGATTTGTGCAATCACCAGGATATCTTCCGAGCAATGGTCGCAGAGCATGTGAACTAGAACTGCCGCCATGGCTTTAGCATCTGGGGACCTTGTAGTTTCTCACAAATTCTGTAGTTGAAGGATTGTATTTATTACTGATCCATATGCCCTTAATTTTCTAGAAATAGTCTGTTGCATTTAACAATTTGTGAAGAAATGATTTTACTCCCGGCTAATGGTGGTTCTTCCTTTCATGTATCTACAGCTTTGGCAAGAGATCTGCAGGAAGCTTCAGGCGTGGCTGTGAATGCATTGTCTTGGAGCCCTCCGAAATGATTGTGGTAAGTCTGTCCCGAATATCTCTTCCTCGGCTCGCTGTTTATTCGCTGGCTTATTCCCTTTTATCGTACAGACTTGTTTTCCTGGGTTATATACACAGTATTAGTTGATAAATTGAGGATGGGTGTGGACTACGGCCTACAATGTTGGCATTCCTGAAGGAGTAATCAGACCACTTCCTTCCTCAGGGTAAGACATTCACAATGCTTCTTGTTCTATTCATTGCAAAAATGTTCATATTAGTGCGGGATACATATTAACCCTTTCACAGTCAACTAGAGATAATGGCCAAGTACAAAGCATTCAGTAGATGTATGGGAAGAGTGTTCTGAATTTTAGATATAAAAATAATCAGCAAATTGTGCATACAATGTCAGAACAATTGGACAATTTGCACAAAAATTTAAACTTTTTAATCCTTAATACACTTAAAAAAATATGGAGGAAAAGTGGGCAAAATTTAAAGCAACACTAACTAAAAAGACACCCAAACATTTGTCTTGTGTAATGGGAGAAGTGGTTCAGATTTACCACTGCACTACCCATGCCACTGCTGTAGAGGAGTACCCGAATGCCGGTCTTCGCGAAGGGGGCAACAGGAGGCTAATGGAGGGCACCTGTTAAACTGAATATACTTGGCAAAATGTATAGTCCCTTTTTAGTGCGAGGATGGAGGGTCATTTAATGTAAGAGGGTCGAGTATGCAAATGGTCAACACATTTATTATTAATTATGCCAGCAATTGTCACTCTTGTTCATATCAGCTAAAGGTTTCACTTTCTAGCATAAGAGCCAATCATGTACCTAATTTAAGAGGTAAGCACCTTTTTTGAATTGTTTATTAAGATCGGCCCCAGAGACGTCGGGCTCAGCAAAGTTTTGTTGAGATGATTGTAGTGTAATTATTTTGCTTTACGTCACTCAGGATAATACCGTTAACGCCATTATCTAAGGCTGTCTAGTGTGCAGTAAATTCTCCATGGCAGTTAAGGGGTTAATAAATGATGTTTCTGATGTCCAGTGATCAGTCTTCTCCAGGCTGCAGCACTGTGACAAGACAGGGACACCTAGTCACAGGCTGGTTATGTCCTTCCACATGTGTTTGCAAGTTCAGTATGAGAAAGCTGGCAGGATGGTGCAGTTATTCATTAGAGCTGCATCTGTCTCGTCAGACACTTGTCGTATGTAATACTCTGTGCAGACGGAGATTTTGAGGAGTATTTTTGAACAGATCCTCTCCATAAATGTCGCAGAAGTCTCATAAACAAAACTCTTACTAGACTCTTCCTTTTTTCTTTTCAATGTTATTCCTCTGCTGTTCTTAGAAG
Organism: Phyllobates terribilis; assembly: GCF_046119375.1. NCBI lineage: Eukaryota > Metazoa > Chordata > Amphibia > Anura > Dendrobatidae > Phyllobates > Phyllobates terribilis. The sequence goes on along the minus strand of NW_027362761.1, from coordinate 1,030,262,433 downwards.
TAGTTTTTATTTTTTCTTAGTGTTTTTTTTTCCCTTATTCACTTCAGGCTTTGAAAATTGCCTGGTGGAAAAAAACTGCTTGTTGCTTCGTTGAAACAGGCATGGAGGGAGCCACTCCAAACAAGACACGAATCCTATCAAAGGGCAAAAAAAAATCCTAAAACTTTCAAAAACCACTTCATGAAAATAAAAACTTGACAAAAAAGGGAACTTTTCCTGTAGCAGTTTCCTGAACGTTTCAAGCGATTTAGCTTAAAAAACTTTGTTTTTGAATGGCTGAAATAGACTGACTGCACAGAGCCTAGGTGCTCTTTTGATCACTAGCTTGGAGAGAGTGGCTCTTGTGCGTTCAGGGAGCTGGAAAGCCTCCGCACACTGCAGCTTCTACTACTGCTCCTACACGATTCATGACAGCATGGTGCCTTGGCTTGTTTCCACTAGGTTGACTATATGGATGAAAATGAAGAGTATTTCCAGAGACAAGCGTCCCATCGGCAGTCTCGTCGCAGATTTAGGAAGATCAACCAGAAAGGAGAGCGACAAACAATCATTGACACAGTGGATCCATATCCAGTTGGAAAACCCCCATTGCCCAGAGGCTACCACACAGTGAGTACCGTCATGCTGATTACTGATTGTGCTGAACTTATAAGGTCACTGTTCTGTTGTGTAATCTGTAGCTTTTTACGTCCTACGTGACATCAGAGAGGTCCTACGTGACATCAGAGAGGTCCTACGTGACATCAGAGAGGTCCTACGTGACATCAGAGAGGTCCTACGTGACATCAGAGAGGTCCTACGTGACATCAGAGAGGTCCTACGTGACATCCAGTTAGAATTTTCTAGAATCTTGATTCTGGTGAAACCTATAGATACTGTCACTTGTAGGTTTCTATGACTTTTATTTATTGTGACTGTGATTGACCGCACATACATGGCCAGTGAAACTGGGGAGCAGGACCATCCTGTTCTCGAGTTCCATTGAGATCGCAGCTGAAACTGCACAGAATCCCATGATATGCCTATTTGACGTATCCTAAAAGTTCCTTCTAGGACTTCCCTTGTTAGGCCGGTTGCACACATCCGTGTATTATTTTGGCAACCTCCATAGACATGTATGAGGCTGCTGATTTTTTATTTATTTATTTATTTTTGTTGTTCTCTTGGGCACAGGTTGGGGGCTCAGCTCCTGAGCCTGCTCAGAACACCTGCACCCAACTCTGACATATTAAGTCACAGGTTGAGAATGGAGTTAAAGGGGTTGTCCACTGCTGTAATATTGATGACCTTTCCTTAGGTCAGTGGGGGTCCGACACCCGACAGTTACCAGCTCAGGCTGTGGCCTGCTATAAAAGTAAACAGAGCAGAACGACACCACTCCACCAGCTGTTTAGTGACCGCTTCGGGGTACTGCAGATCTTCTATTCATTAATATTAGTAATATTGCTTCCAGATGATTAGAAAACCCCCTAATATATTAAGTTGTACGGGATGCAAGGCTGTTTTCGCTCCGGAATTAGCCATCTTCCTGCACACTGACGTGTTAGGGGAAGTAGATCTATGCGGTCCCACATACAAAGTAATATATGATATTAGTGCAGCTATGTGCCCAGCACTAATTCTGTTAGGGTGCGGCCTGGGGCTTCTGTAAATGGCCATATTGTACTCACATGTAATTATCCACATGGTGTACCCTCCCACAGAAGCAGATTAATGACTGTACACTAACTGCCTCTCTGCCCACTACGGCTGTTATATCTGTATATACATGTGGCAGATGGGGTCAGTTTTGCAGCAAGGACACAGATTTTGCAGTCCCCATTCACAAGGATCGAAATGTTGCATCAATATCTGTGTCAACTGTGCTTCCTGTGCCCCCCCCAACACTCACAGGTATAGGCTGCTACTTGTGGCTCTGGGGCTTCAGCTAGTTATGGCCAGCAATCCTGACATCACTTTCATATGGCTTCTGCGGATAGCCCCAGAGTCACGGGTTCATGTCCCACCATTACTACCGGGCTTGTATCTCCCCGATTGTCTCTAAATTACAGGACTGCATGAATAGTCATTCTCTGCATGCTCTGTGCTTCACTACCAGGTTTCTGAGGAAACCCACAATTACCAGAAGAGCGATATGCTGCTCCAGCTCCGTGTAGACTGGCTGAGCAGAGATGACTGGCACATGAAGCGGCGGGCAAATGTTAGCCAGGACATGGCACAACAATAGGAATGCGAGATAGTAGTTGGGATTCCCTGAGAAGAATGATGAGAATCAGTGCAGAGGAGAAGAGACGCTAATGCCAGAACAATCAATTTAGGTTTATTGCTTTAATTTTCCAAAGTGCCTCATAAAAATGAGTGGTGGACTTTGGGTGTTATAGTCTCTGCTAGTTTTGATATATAGCCTAGAAAATACATTGGCTTATAAGTGGGCCTGTATCACCGTGGAGGTCACCGCCTGCCCTATGGTCCCAGGCCCACTATTACATTGCCGCCTCTTGTATAGAACAACCTCACAATACAGAATTCTTATTTATACTCAAAAATGAAGCTTTGCATGTGGATCCCTGAACCGGAAGTAAAAAATGACTATACTTCATGAAGTCTCAGCACACAAGCTTTGACGTGCTAAGCTGGGACATATCCGCAACACCTTTATTTGCAGATCTAGGATTACGACGTGATAAACACAGAGCAGCAGTTGCCTTTCAACACATCACAATGATTGTGCAGCCTTTGCATTGCAGTGCTTTCACGCTGTACTGTACAACTAGCTTGAAAAATGGCTGCTGCAGCCCCTCGTCGGATGATCGTTGGCAGACGGATCAGTCTGCCATCAGTCTGAGTCTTGCTGTGCTGTAGATATTTTGGGTATGTTTGTAGAAGTGTTTCGGAATGTGAGGCGCTTCATCACGAGCTGCTGTTTCCATTGTAGCATTAGAAGGTATTACAAGCAAAGCATTCATCATGGCAGGTCAGTTACACAGCAGCCTTGTGTCCTGTGCTCTGGATACATCCATGGTATGCACCCTCCCCACCTTCCCTTCTGCTTTGTATTCCTTCTATAGTCAGCTCTTTACCATTGCACTTGTTAAACCCTGAGGACCCTGCCCAAAAATACCTTTTAATAGATGAATCCCTTTCAGTCTAGCATCATGGCACATTTCAGGAAGTTTAATCAGAGATGTTCTGACCTGTTGTCATATGAAGGATATATATATATATATATATATATATATATATATATATATATATATATATATATATATATATATATATATATATATATATATATATATATATATATATATATATATATATTTATATGTTTTGTTATTAAATGATATGAACACCTTCAGGACCATTTTCTTTTAATCCTTAAATACCTGTATTTTGGGCTAAAAATGATTTTCTCAATTGGGTCCCACTGAAGGAGTTGTCCACTACTAGGACAACCCCTTCTTCATTTAAATGTTTGGCCCCGATAAAATAAAAAAGCCTATACTCCCCTCCCGTGCTGGTGCTGTCGTGCGGTTGTATGACACACAAACCCAGCGCCCAATCAGCTCTGGCGTCGCTGTCTTTGCCTTCGTACTTATTGAACATGAAGAAGCAGTCCTGGCTGCAGCTGACCTGATTTCCTCTTCATGTTCTATTCGTATGAAGACAGTGACGCCAGAGCTGATTAAGCACCGGGCACTGTGTGTCATACAACCGCACGAGAGCCCAGAGACCGCGAGTGCAGACAACGGCGCCAGCGCGGGAGGGGAGTATATACTTTTTTATTTTATCGAGGCCAAGCGTGGGGTATGAGAAGGGGTTGTCGTAGTATTGGACAACCCCATTAAAATTTGCACTATTTGCCTTCTACGGCCTCTGTAGACTATTGTTGGCTGCAGAATGAGTTCCATAAGAGTGATGAGCGAGCGTGCTCTTTTAACCCTTTCACAGAGCATGCTTGGGTGCTTACCGAGTAACTTCGGCGTGCTTGTATATTATGTTAGAGTCCCTGCGTCTGCTTGATTTACTGCTGTAAGACCGCCTCAACACATTCCTTCACAAACAAGCAATCCCTGCATGTGTTCAGGCTGTCTTACATCTGTAGAGCATGCAGATGCAGGGACTTGAACATAATATACGAGCACGCCGAAGATACTCGGTAAGCACCCAAGCATGCTCTGTGAAAGGGTTAAACGAGCATGCTCGCTCATCCCTATTCACTAGGAATCTGTCATCCGCTTTTTCTAGCTGAATTTGTAACTTTTACCTCTGTCTTAACTATACTTTTGTTGATCTATGACGAAATAGAAGTTTAGCTCAACTTGGGTATGGTTTGTGGGAGGAGCTCAGGTGGGAGGAGCTCAGAAAAGGGCTCCCCATCAGAGTGCGCTCACTAACAGATGCCCATTTAACTCACTCTAAAGCCAGGAATGAGAAGGGAAACATGTAAAATACAAACCGTGCAAAAACTTTAAATGAGCCCAATTGCAAAAAGATTTGTAGCCCAATATGTGCATTTAAAGGGAATCTGTCTGCTGTTTTTTGCTATGTAATTGTCTGAGAGCAGCATAATGTAGGGACTAAGACCCTGATTTCAGCAATATGTGACTTGCTGTCATTTTGACAAACGCATTACTTCAGATCTAGCAGTGCTCAGAATGCTGGGCTGTGTATAACCCCGCCCCCGCCACTGATTGGCAGCTTCTTGTGGGTTACGCAGAGCAATAGACTAGAAGGCAGGAGACACCTAGTCCTGTAGTGATAATCTGCTGCTGATAAAACACTGATTTAATTGAAAAAAAAAAATCCACACCTCCCAGTAAGCGACACTGCCCCCACACCATGGTGCTCTTTGACTACCTGCTGATAATTTCCTTGTAGTGCAAAAAAAATGTGCCCTGAAAATGTCCATACGACCTAAGCTTGTTCCACTTGTTATGGACCTTACTGTTAGTAGATGTTCCTGATTTAGATGACTTCATGAGGCTCTGTCTAGCCATTTAGAGCATGGCTGTTCCCGGCCCAGTATCTGGTGATTGCATGCCTCCCTAGATGTTTCCAGTAGCCTGTAGGAGGTTCTCATTAACATGCCCTTCACATGAACGTCATATTGATGGGATATTTAATAGCATGTCTTGGTAATGCTCATCTTTTCCTTTCCTTTCTTATGGCATTCATTTCATTTTGGCTCGCAGGAAAGCTCTAAACCTCAGGTATTGTAACCGTTACATGTCTTGTCATGAGATCAAGCTCCCGCTGGTCAGATGTAAGGCTGCGATCACACATGGTGCATTAGTGGTGGTTTTGCTGCTTTTTTACTAGAGTTGTAATCAATGGGAATTTCTAAATTCTTATTGACAAGTTACATTTTCATTCTAAATTATAGGACCTTGTTTCCACCACATTGAATTATACATGACACAAGGTGCAAAATTTGGATTATTCGCGAGTAATAAAGCAAATGTCACTTACTGTAAAGAACGTCACCCACCCATTTTCACCACTGATCAGCAGCTTGTGGGCCAGGCCTTACTGCTTTCCTGTAATCATATGTTCTCTTTATGTGCCTGCAGTGTAAAGGTTAACGGGAACCCGCCATGGAAGATGACGTGGGATATAGTCAGGGGGAGCTGATCAGATTGATATGTGATTTTGTAGGAAATGATTCAGTAGAACTTGTCATTTATTGATTGAAATCTCTGTTTTCTGGGGTCTTAATCAATGACCGACAGCCGTCCCTGTAAGAAATTACATACTGACATGGCAGTCAATGAGTAAGACCGCCAGCTGGGATGAAAGAAGAAAAATACAAGTTATGCGGACTCTATTCCACATTTCATATATCCGTGCACTACCCTCCCCCTGTACTGTAACTTGTGACAGGTTCCCATTAACTCATATATGCAGAATGTTCATCAGCGTCTAGTGTCAGAATTTGCCTGTTTGTGGCGTAGGGCTTATAAGCAGAAGCTGTGCTGCCAGCTCTCAGTGTTAAATCAACGTTTGGTCTACGTTTGATTATACGGTGATTATTTAAAGCCCCTCCAAATTAAAGAGGTTCTCTGCTTGGACAGTCCTTACTTGATTGAAGGATGCCCTGACAACATGCGGATCACAATGTATGATCAGCTCAGCAGTCAGATGTAATTTGGAGGAGACCCCGCATGGAGTGTTAAATCTCCTTGGAGCGCCACCTCCGGGGAAATTGTAGCATTACACAGTTCCTCTTCTTATTAATGGGCTGTCCTTGTAATGACGGCGAGTTGGGCTATGTGCATACAGAGTCATTTTTGGTGTGGTCAAAGACTACAAATTTTTTAGTGGGAACCGCTTCAGGACACGCTCCTTAAGCAAGTTTTGTTTCCTGAAGCATTTCTTACGGCCTTTTGATTGGACAGTGCCTAGCTGGGAACGTTCTCCATCATGAGCCACTTAAAGGGACTGAGTGGTTATCCGCACTGCCACCAGTGATAATGGCAGTGGGGATGATCCCCCATCCTGTGATGGTGTAAGCTCCGGAGCGGCACATATTTGCTCTCCGTCCTCTCCTCTCCCTTGAAGCCGCCAGCTACACTTTGTATTGGTGCAGCGATCAGCGTCAGCAGGAGGCGGTGTCTGTGTGCAGGCGGCCTGCCACAGCAGCGGACAGTGTGCACGCGCACACTCTGGCATCATCCAGACAGTGGTCATTCTGGGAAGGAAGTACTGCCAATCAGAAGCAGAGGAAGGCTGCCAGTATGTAAATGAGGAGGCATAATGGTGCACTGAACTCTGGCCAGTTCTGTTCTCAGACACTGTGCCAGTATCGGGTACAGTACTTGTGTGCTTGTTATAGGGGCTAAGCTTACTACAACACTGTACAGCCCATTTAAAATGCATTTTGGGAGTGACAGACTCCCTTTATAGAAGTGATATGCACTGTTTTCCTCCCGGAAGGCATTTTTCATAACCTGAAGGGGGAAAAAGACTGGATATATAGCAGTAAAGTGGTTTTACAATAGAAATTAATAGGGTGATCTTTCAGGTGTTTTTTGAGGCAGACCGCCTCCAAAAAATTGTACATATCCCTAGAGACGCTCCTTGTTACCTCATTGCAGGACAACCAAGCCAGACAACTCCTTTAAGATACTTTCTTTTCGATTTTGTCACTAGAAATATTAGTTATCATACTTTCTATTGTCTTCTTTTTGGATCCAGTTGATGAATGCATATAAATTGCACATGCAATGCAAATGTAAAGTTTTATTTTACCTGGTGTTTTATTTTATGACCCTATTTATAACAATAAATGCAGCAAAAATAAAAAAGAATGACCTGTGATGTAGATTTTAATTCTGCCACATGCCAATTTACATGCGATATATACAACCCAAAAATGTTTTTTTTTTTTTTTTTTTTTTTTTTTTTAAAGCCTTTGTGAAAGGGTCGTGTTTACAGGGTTTTTCTGGCAGGGCTGTGGAGTCAGAGCCCATTTTGTTGGAGTTGGTATAAAATGGATCAACTTCAACTCCTAATAAATATAATAAATTGGGTACAGTAGTTCAATGCAGTTTGTGGGGAATATTTTGTTCATAAGAATTTGGGAAAGTTATGTAATGTCCTATAAATGTCTGTCCTATTCCTGATCTAAGGGTCTAGACGTTTAGCTGAGATGAATCTGTGCTACCGTAAATTTATCACTTAAACATCAGCCATGTATGAGGGAGTCGTGGAGTCGGTGTCATGGAAATTGAGGAGTTGGAGGTTTACTTACCAACTCCACAGCCCTGTTTTCTGGTGCCATTCACCTCTACTACATAAGGTGTGCTGATGATGATATGACCCCATGTTCCTGCCAAGACTTATGCATGATTGTAGGATATATGGGGTTATAATGTTGGTGTTGCTCACCCGATGCAGAAGTGGGCAGTGCCTGACAACCTCTTTAAAAGGTAATCTGTTGGCAGGTTTTTTCTATTAAATCTGAGATCAGCATGATGTAGGGGCAGAGACCCTGATTTTAGCAATGTATCACTTACTGGACTGTGTATTGCAGTCTCAATAAAATCCGTGTTTTCTCACCAGGAGATTCACTAGAGCACTCTCATGTGGTGTAGTCCTCCTCCTCTGTGTAACCCCACCCCCATCAGTGATTGGCAGGTTTTTGCCAGTCCACAAAAGCTGCCAATCAATGGAGTGGCCGGGGTTATACAGAGCTCAGCATTCAGAGAACTTCTAGATGTACGCAGAGAAAACTGTGATTTTATCAAAAGTTCAGCAAGATGCCCGGTAAGTGATGCATTGCTAGACTCTCGGGGTCTCTGCCCCTTACACCATGCTGCTCTCAGATTACATAGCATAAACCTAGTGACAGATTCTCTTTAATAACCATTCTGAAAGGGAAAGTAGATCTACTGGTTGCATGAACTCCCGTATTTCGGGATAGGTTTGGTCTGTGCTGTGGAATAGACCTGAAATCACAAACCGATGGGCTGAATAGTTTATATTAGCTCTATATGCATATACTTCCTTCTTGTGTGGGTCACGTCTTATATTTTAGGACTAAATGGTAGGTAGTCATTTTTTTCTTCTTCATGTAATTACTTCTGTGCTCACTACCACTGGCAGATGAGATATATGAAATGTGAATGTCCATGCTGGTTGGATTGTGTGGACCCATTGAGAAGGCGGATGGTGTCATAAAAGCATGAAAAGAAGGGGCTGTAGCCAATTACATGTAGTCACCCTGAGCTAATGTGATGGATTACAGTCGTATAAATAAATAATAAACTGCACATTGTTGTGCCTCTGACCCCGCTCCCGGGTCGCATCACCAGTGAATTTGTGTTTTTATTAGTTGTTGGGAAATGTCAGCACTAGCTGTACCCAAAGCTGTGGTGTGCAGCCACTATACTGTATTAGCAGATGTTTTATAGACTTCCCGACCTTTCGCCCACGGGCCGAGCAGCAAAAATTACATTTATATGGTTAGAACTTTGCTCTTTATCATCTAAGTAACATATGAAGAGTTTCTTCTATATTTTATAGATTTCATAAAAATAGTTTAGTACTCCCCCTTCATACACACTCCTGCAATCTGCTGGGTGACTGCTTTCTGTATAGAAAAACCTCGTATCTGTTGCTTGTGGCAGCAGTATGGGTCAGACTTGTATAAACCAGCGGTCAACGGAGACAGTTTTTAAGGGGTTGTCGCATGAAGACAAGTTATCACCTACTTACAGGATAGGTGATATCTTGCTGATTATTGGGGGGGTCTAACCACTGGGACCTGCAACGATGCCCAATAGGACATTTATATTTCCATAACAAAACAGAGACCCAGATCTGATGTCAGACTGTCGCATTGTTGTTTTTGTATGGGGGCTTCCAAAAAAGAAAGAACCCAGTGCTCAGCCGCTCCATAGGGAATGAATAGAGCAGCGGCTGAGCATGTGCTCTGTTGAGCCATTCTAACAGGGATAAATGTTCCCTGGTCTGACCCATTGGTCGGACTCCCCGATCAATAGGTGATTATCTATTCTGTGGATAGTTGATAACTTTTTACCGCACCTCTTTTTAAGTAAAATTTCATTCAATATAGTTTGCCAGATTCACAGGTAAATATATATGGCATAGGACAGTTATATGTTTAGACACTTATATATATATTTACAGTGCCAACGTATTCTGCAGTGCCGTACATTGTCATCA